>NC_134882.1:16236414-16263914 GCF_041734735.1 Babylonia areolata
GGTGAGTTATGGGGAGGGGAGGCGGGGGGAAAGGGGGGGGGGCTGTGAGTAAATGTGTATGAGTGGGTTCGTTATTATTATTATTATTATTATTATTATTATTATTATTATCATTCAATTCAGTTCAATTCAGTTCTTCTTCTTCGTTCGTGGGCTGCAACTCCCGCGTTCACTCGTTTGTACACGAGTGGGCTTTTACGTACATGACCGGTTTGAACCAGCCATGTCGGCAGTCATACTCCGTTTTGAGGTGGGTATGTTCTTGTTTCCATAACCCACCGAACGCTGACATGGATTACAGGATCTTTGACGTGCGTATTTGATCTTCTGCTTGCTTATACACACGAAGGGGGTTTAGGCACAAGCAGGTCTGCACATATGTTGACCTGGGAGATCGGAAAAATCTCCACCCTTTACCCACCAGGCGCCGTTACCGAGATTCGAACCCAGGACCTTCAGATTGAAAGTCCATCGCTTTAATCATTCGGCTATTGCTCCCGTCATTTCTTTGAATTAATCCCTTTAATTGTGTAAATCCCATGACCAATTCAATTCAAAATACTTTTTTGTCTGCTTCAACCAAAACAGAAAATTCTCTTTCGGCTCACTTGATATGCCCGTCAGCAAATATCAAAGAGAAAAACGAACAGCTGACACAGCCTTCACTGATCACCACGCACACATCAGTTATGTAAAAAGAAAAACACCTGGGTAAGATTGTATTACATTAAAAGATAGACTGAAACAAATGTGTGTGTTTTTAGTGCGCGCGCGTGTGTGTGTATGTGTGTGTGTGTGTGTGTGTGTGTAATGATGATGATGATGATTTTTTTTATACAGGCAAAATGATCATATGAAGATGAGGGGCTCAGTGAGTGAATGTGTATGAGTGTGGGTTTTTAAAGTTATTTTTTCAATATCCAAAAAAAATTTTTTTGATTCATTCAATTCAAAGACATAACTGGATAAGAAATCACATTCACTTGCCTGATTTAGATTTTTTTTTAAATTAGAAAACGTACATAAAGCAAAAACATTATTTACTGTATCACATCTATACTAGACTGTTTTAAAATGAATATATTATGCAATGCCTGTATGTTTTCGAATGTCTTATACGTTTAATGTTGCTTTAAAAAAAAAAAAATTAAAGAAATGCTGAATGTTTTCGAGTTGAGTAATTGTCCACGTTTGTGTTGCCGCACCTGATGTAATTTCTATTTATAAGATAGAAAAGTTATTCTTATCTTATCTTATTAATACATATGACTATTAAAGGGGGGGGGGGGGGGAAGGGGGAGGGGGGGGGGGAGAGAGTGAATGGGTTTTACATTTTAAACAGTCCTGTTTGTATTCCATGGTTCGTTTGATTCCCATAATAACTCACCCGCTCAAAACACAAGTGATTTAACAAAGGCAGTGCACACGCGTGCTGACAATTCATTTCAAGGAAACCGACTCCAACTGCCTTGGTAAAAAACATCTCTTCGCGGACCATTTCATTTTTTCTTAAGTACATACCACGTTTCGTTTTCAGATTGTGACATGTGGAAGTTAAACATGTGGATTTTACTACTTCTACTGCTACAGTATTGTGACATGGGAAGATAACTTTGGAATTTACTTCTTCTGCTTCCTCATTCAGGGAAGGCCACTCCCACATTCACTGGTCTCTGAGAGAGAGCAGTTTCCCTGTGTATGACAATGACCGACTCCGCCCACAAACACTCATACGTATGACTAACAGATACAAAACTATGTGCCAGTAACTTTAGCCCCACCCTCCCGATAAATATCCAGCCACAACATCCGCCACAATTAATGATTTTCTTTTCTCTCAAGCGAATAAACAACATTCATATTCAATCAGAAACAATCCGCAGTCGATATATACATCCAAATATCGTTAAAAAAAAACGCAATCAAGCCACCCCCGCCCCCTCCCCAACGCGCACAACGACAACAATTACCACCAATGCATCTGCTTTACCACTTGCATCAGTTTACCAACAGCAAACAGTTATTACTGGAGATCTACCCAAAAGCACACACGTCACCTAAGCAGTTGTGTCTTCACAAAACATCCCAAACACACCTGCACACCAAATGAAAGATAAAGATAACACGTACAGTGTGACACACATACACACAGACGGGCGTACCGCGCACACAAGTACACACACACACACACACACACACACACACACACACACGCACGCACGCACGCACGCACTCACACACACTCAAAGAGAGAGAGAGAGAGACGTTTGACGCTTTGACACTTTGCAGTCATTGACCATGAGATCGATATGACATTGGTGACTGCGTCAACATACTTTCAATAAGAGGAAAGAGGTAAGAGAGAGAGAGAGAGAGTTAACAGAAAGAAGAAGAAAAAAGAAAAAAACAAAAAGAGACAGAGAGAGAGAGGGGGAGGGAGTTAATATAAAAAGAAGGAAAAAAAAGAGTGAGAGAGAGGGGGAAAGGAGAGAGGGAGATGAAAAAAGTGAGAGAGAGAGAGAGAGAGAGGGAGGGAGAGATGGTGTGGGGAGGGAGAGAGGGAGAGATGAGAGAGAGAAGGGGGGGGGGGGAAGGAGAGAAAGATGGTGTGGGGAGGAAGAGAAAAGAGAGAGAGAGGGACAGAGAGAGACAGGCAGACAGAGAAACAGAGACAGACTGACAGACAGAGGGAAAAATCAGCAGGTAAGAGTGTGACCCAATGGTTGATAAGGACGCACGGCGCCTTTCACGACACTTCCCGGTTCAGTCAATGACTTACTTGACTTACTTATTCCTCTTGATTCCGTGGGGAACATAGGGCCGCAACAACACTCCTCCAACGCACCCGGCTCTGGCTGGTCCTCTTCAGTTCGGCCCACGTCATTCCGGCCGCCCTTGTCTCTGCCTCAATGCTTCTCCGCCAGGTCTGCTTCGGACGGCCAACTTTCCTTTTCCCCTGTGGGTTCCAATCAAGAGCCTGTCTTGTGATGTTTGTTGCAGGCTTGCGTAGTGTGTGGCCTATCCATCCCCATTTCCGTTTCTTGATTTCCGTCTCCAGTGGGGTCTGTTTTGCCATGTTCCAAAGTTCTTCATTGGAGACAACCTCTGGCCATCTGATGTTCAGGATGTTTCTTAGACATCTGTTGGTGAATGTCTGAAGCTTGTGGGTGCTGGTCTTTGTCACTCTCCACGTCTCTGAGCCATAGAGTAGAACCGACTTCACGTTGGTGTTAAAAATCCGGATCTTGTTGCGGATTGAGAGGGCTGTCGATCTCCAGATTGGTCGAAGGGTGTTGAAGGCGTGTCTTGCTTTGTTGATACGGCTCTTGATGTCTTCGTCCGTCCCCCCGTCTTTGCTGACAACACTGCCTAGGTAGACAAACTTGTCAACCTCCTTGATGTTCTCTTGATGTAGTTGCACTGGATCTTGCTTCTTGTTGTTGACCCTCATGACCTCTGTTTTCCCAATGTTGATTTGGAGTCCAGTCTTCTCAGCTTCTTCTGCCACACGACATAGTTTCTCCTGCGCATCTTGCTGCCTGTGGGAGAGAAGACTTATGTCATCTGCGAAGTCTAGGTCCTCCAGCTGTTTAGTGAAAGTCCACTGTATGCCTGTCCTCCGATCTGCTGTAGACTGCCTCATGACCCAGTCAACCACCATCAGGAAAATGGTCGGTGAGAGCAAACAACCCTGACGGACGCCGGTTTGCACACTGAAAGGTTCCGTCAGTTTCCCGTCGTGGATCACTTGACAGGTGGCGTCTTCGTACATTTGCTGGATGATGGTTACAAACTTTGGTGGAAATCCATAGTGGTACATCAGTCTCCAGATGACATCTCGGTCGACACTGTCAAAAGCTTTTTGAAAGTCGACAAAGACTGTGTACAGGGGGGTCTGCCACTCCAGGGACTGCTCGATGATGATGCGCATGGTTGCGATGTGATCCGTGCACGAGCGATCTTGTCGGAAGCCTGCTTGTTCGTCCCGAAGTGTCTTGTCCAAAGCGTTCTTCAGTCTCTCAAGAATGATTCTGCTCAGTACCTTGCCCGGAATAGACAACAGCATGATTCCCCGCCAGCTGTTGCAGGATGAAAGGTCCCCTTTCTTTGGCAGCTTTACAAGATGTCCTCTTTTCCAGTCTTTTGGCACTCGCTCCTGTTCCCAGATCTTGCAAAGGAGAGGGTGCAGCATCTCAGTTGAAGTCTGGATGTCGGCCTTCAGAGCTTCAGGTGGAATTCCATCTGGGCCGGCTGCCTTTCCTGACTTGAGGGACTTGATGGCCTTGACGATCTCGGTCTTGTTGGGAGGGTTGGTGTTGATGTCGAGGAGCTTGGTAGGTGGCGGGATGTCTGGTGGGGCGGGTGGTGCTGGTCGGTTGAGCGTTTCTTTGAAATGCTCCGCCCATCTTGTTCTCTGCTGTTCTTCGCCAAGGATGGTGTTTCCGTCTTTGTCCTTGACGGGCCGGCTTGGGTTGCTGTTTTTCCCGGAGAGTGTCCTGGTGATCTCATACAGGCGCTTCATGTTCCGCTGACCTGCTGCACTCTCAGCTTCTGCTGTCAGTTCCTCGATGTAGGTTCTTTTATCTTTTCTCGCACTTCGCTTTACTTGTCGGTTCGTCTCCCGGTACTGTGCTTGTAGCTCATGTCTCTCGGCTTGATCTTGCGTGCAGTTGATCTGGTCTTTCAAATGCTTCCTCTCAGTGATGAGTGTCCAGGTGTCTGTTGATAGCCACTCTTTGTGCTTCCTCGTTTTCTTGCCCAGGACTGTTTTGCAAGTTGTGGTTCAGTCAATGCGGGACTTTATTCCATTCAGCTTGGCCCGCTGCCCTGCCCACCACACACGGCGCAACTGGGACTGCTGACACTGTGGTCCATACAGTACGTCACACAAGTAAATATCACACACAAAAAAAACAAGAAAACAAGAGGCAAAGCCTTCAAGACTCACTTGTGCTCCGCGCTTTATCCAGTAAAGGAATCATGTGGAGAGAAAAAAAAAGAAAGAAAAAAAATGATTGAAAAGTGCTCTGTATTAAATATGATATATAAAATAAGCTTTGGAGAAAAAAGTAAGAAAGAAAGAAAGAAGAAGAAAGAAAAAAAAAAAGGTATGAGAGTTGGATCGAACCATGCATGTGTAGTTCCGAAGCAAGCAGACTAATCCCCACTGCTGCAGCGCATCTGACGTCATTTGACTCATTTTAATACTTAAAGCAATGTTGACGTTTTCTTCTTCCTGCGATAAATAGATGTGGTTGTAGTGGACGTAATAACGCCGTTTAAATAATGTTTTCTGTGTGTTTTATTATAGCTCGATTATTTTTCTTTATTTCGGCGGTAAAGGAGACTTTGCTATCCCTTCAAGCACAAAGCAACACATGGTAGATCTCTAGATCTGCTCGAACCAGTCGAAGGCAGGCCGGGGGGTACCCGTTATGCCGCCGTCCCGCTATGCCGCCGACCCGTTATGCCGCCGTCCCGCTATTCGATGATTTTTGAACAAGCTTTTCTCGGCTGTTTATGAATCAATCTTAGTAAAATTTGGATCAAAGCTCGGGGGCTATGATGTCTACCGAATGTATGAGTTGAGACCCATTTGCGCCATTTGTGACGTCACAGTGGCGCAAATTGCCAAAATTTTGATCACTAATATCTCTGCTGTTTATCAACGGATTTCCTCCAAATTTCAGTTATGTGTTCATTATACTAGGGACTATAAACGGTATAAGTAATAAGTTCACGATGACGTAAATCATGTTCTATTTTTAGAATGCGCAGTTCTCTACGCAAACAAGCTTTTCTCAGCTGTTTATGAACCGATCTTTACGAAATTTGAAACAAAGGTCGTAGCCTATGAGGATTCGCGAATGCATACGTTTGGACCCAGTTGCGCCATTTGTGACGTTACTGTGACCCAAATGTCAAATAAAAAGGGAGATTATTAGTATGGCTTGCCCATCTTGTTTTGTCTTTTTTGTGACAAAAGACAATCCGTAAACGGGTCGGCGGCACAACGATACGCTCCCGTCGAGGCCTTCAAGGAGCTGAAAGAAACGATCGATTCAGTTTTTCTTTTATGTTCATTCCAGTTAATTCAGTGTCCACTTTAGAATATGTATATGCAGTAAACACGTCGATAGTGTAGTTAGTATTACTGTATGTGTTCTGTCCAAAATTTGTATTTCTTTCCTTTTCATTGTGAACAAGAAAAACGAGGTCATGTCTTCAAATACAACCTACCTGCTAGTAGGCTTAATAGTCAGAGAAAATGGCAATGTTAAAGTTTACCACGGACACACAGACACACACACAGACAACCGAACACCGGGTTAAAACACAGACTCACTTTGTTAACACAAGTGAGTCAAGACAGAAGATGAAAACCAATCTACGTACAGTTCAGCCGCTTGTCTGTTTGTCTGTATGTCGGTCTGTTCATCTTTTTTTTTTTTTTAGGAATATACTAAAAACACAACACATGTACAAAAGTGCGCAATAACATACCTCTACACAAGAAAAAAAACAACGCATACATATGTATCTGCACACCAGGAGAATACCACAAATTCCAGGTATGAACAATTACACACACACACACACACAAGACAAAAACACCATACACACACGCACACAAGCAATAACAACAACACTGCTTCATGCAAACTTATACCCCCGTGATCTTCACCACCAAAAACATTTCCCCATGACCCTTTCACAGTCCCTGAAGTCGAGCCTTAAATGAAAAGGAACAGACCGAAGTAATTAGTAAGGGAGAGAGAAAGAAAGAGAGTGGGACATAGGGAGAGAAAGAGAGAGAGAGAGTGAGTGGGAGAGAGTGAGAGAAAGAGAGAGAAGCCGATGTAAACAGTAACAATGATAATAACCAACCAACCAACTAACCACCACCACCACCACCACCACGCACACACACACACACACACACAAACACACACACACACACACACACACACACACACACACACACACAAAATAGGAGAGGTAAAAACTCTTCCTTAACTTTGGCGTGGCTACCACTAAATTAAGCGTGCAAATCATTGAAGGGACCAAGGACCTCTGCGTTTGTGCAGGCGTATTGTACCCATGGCGTGCCCGTGAATTAATTGTAACTCTAAATTTTGTTATGCTAAATCTTGCATATTCTTATTTCAGCAACAACACGGATGCTGACCTGGGTTACAGGATCTTTATACACATGAACTGATAAAGGGAGTATCAGAACCAGTTGTTCTGCTTATGTTGTTGACCATGGGGATCGGAAAAAAGGAATTCCCACCCATGATCCACAAGACAGTGTTCTCTAATACATCAATGAATATGACAGAATTGTTATATAAACACCACCCACCCCCCAACACCCAACAAACAACAAACAACAACAACAAAACCAAAACTAAAAAAAAAATAACAACGAAATATTGCCGGACTGAAGCCATTGCTGATGTGAAGCTGTCGACAATATCGCAGCATGCAACGAAGGGACAGGTTTCTGTCGAAAATCAATACCGTCCTGCAGTCATCCCTGTAGCTTTTGAGCCTTCAGCTCTGAAACTTCACTCACAGCAAAAAAGAAGGAGGAGGAGAAGAAGAAGAAGAAGAAGAAGAAGAAGACGAAGAAGAAGAAGAAGAAAAAGAAGAAGAAGAAGAAGAAAAGAACGCTTCCCTACAACCACTGATGACTGAATCGCTTCTTAACTTCCCTTCATGTATGTATGAAACGGTGGTAAGAGAGGATTTTATCCAGCTTTCCCATGCCGAGCCCTAGACACAGTGGATATGAATCCACTGCCCTTATGGTCGTAAAAGGCAATTGGATTATAACATATCTGTATTGTATTGTATTGTATTGTATTGTTATGGTCGTGTCGTGTCGTGTCGTGTCGTGTCGCGTGTCGTGTCGTGTCGTGTGGTGCCGTGTCGTGTGTCGTGTCGTGTGTCGTGTCGTGTCGTGTCGTGCCGTGTCGTGTCGTGTCGTGTCGTGTCGCGTGTCGTGTCGTGTCGTGTGGTGCCGTGTCGTGTGTCGTGTCGTGTGTCGTGTCGTGTCGTGTCGTGTCGTGTCGTGTCGTGTCGTGTCGTGTCGTGTCGTGCCGTGCCGCGCCGTGCCGTGTGTCGTGTCGTGTCGTGTCGCGTCGCGTCGTGTCGTGTCGTGTCGCGTGTCGTGTCGTGTCGTGTCGTGTCGTGTCGAACTGTATTGTACTGTACTGTTGTTCTTCTTCTTTCCGTTACACGACCAACATCGACTTGCCGATGATTGTATCGTGGTTGATGCATGCTGTGCATTTCCGTGTTCTCCATAACCCACCGAACACTGACATGGATTACAGGATCTTTAACGTGCGTATTTGATTTTCTGCGTGCGTATACACACGAAGGAGGTTCAGGCACTAGCAGGTCTGCACATAATGTTGACCTGGGAGATGGGGAAAAAATCTCCACCTTTTACCAACCAGGCGCCGTCACCGAGATTCGAACCCGGGACCCTCAGATTGAAAATCCCACGCTTATTATAACCACTTGGCTATTTGCGCCCGTCAAATTGTATTGTATTCCCTTCACCAACCTGCCAGGTACCCATCAATACCACGGTGGAGTGAGGAAAATCGGAGTAAAGTGCTCTTCCCGGCAACGACACACTATGCCGAAATGGGGCCTGAAACACTGATCACTTCTACCCCAACCCCTTCGTCGCAAATCTGTCTTTAACTGAAATATTGGTCACAGTCTGTTTTCTGACGCTTCTTTCCCCCTTTCTATATGGTAAAACGAAGACGCCATGGTTTTGATATCATTATCATGCTCTCTCTCTCTCTCTCTCTCTCTCTCTCTCTCTCTGTGTATCTATGTATATACGTATACATATGTATGTACACACACACACACACACACACACATATATATATATATATATATAAATTATATGTATATATATATATACTGCTGTTCTTTTTTTATCAGGCAACGGAACCACTTCAGAGTTTCTGGGAACACACCAGACATCGTCAAAATGGTCAGATTGAGAAAAACAAACAAACATGTGCATCCATAACGGACACACCGCCCAACCGGCCGACAGACAGACAGACAGAAAGACCGACAGAAAGCAATGCAAGTGTGTTCGAAGCAAAAAAAAAACACACACAAAAAAAAGAAACCCCCCCCAAAAAAAACCCACAACAAACCAGCCACACAGTGCAGTGCAAAAAAAAAAACCCCACAAAAAAACCAAAACAACAACAACCAAAAAAAAAAAAAAAAAAGTAGGGCGTTTAACACGAACAGGACCAGGATGTGACCCAGGATTTCCACACACACACACACACTGCTGTGGCCTTTGTCTTGACCAGAGATCTCACCCACTTCCCCAATCACACGTCGCCCCATCCTTCCAGATCATCAGGAACGCCCTCCCCACCCCCCCACCACCACCACCACCACACCCCCTCTCCCCCCCAAACCCCGCTCAGGCCCTGCGAGCCTCGCTGTATCTACCTAGCTAATTATAGCCCGCTACAGTGCGTCATCATCCTGATGATGGTATTGTTCCCTTGTCATCCGCCTGCCTTTACCTCATCACTTGTTTCGGCTCCAGTGGAGTGGCCTGATTGGACGGGAAAGTCGGTCATCATTCGAGTGCCGCAGAGGGCACGATAGTCACGATCGCGACAAAATATTGTAGGATTCATCAGCAAAATAAACAAACTAACAACGGCAACATAACTATAAATAACTATATATATATATATATATATATATATGTATGTATATAATTTTATATACATACATACATATATATATAACTATATATATATATAACTATATATATATATATATATATATCAGTGTGTGTGTGTGTGTGTGTGTGTGTGTGTGTGTGTGTGTGTGTGTGTGTGATGGACGTATTGCTGACAGACTGGTGTGTGTGTGTGTGTGTGTGTGTGTGTGTGTGTGCGCGCGCGCGCGTGAGTGCGTGTGTGTGTGTGTGCGTGTGTGTGTGTGCATGACAAACTAAAAATAATGGGAGGTTTTGGGGGGTGGAGTGGTGATCGGGAAGGGTGGGGAAGAGCAGACTACTACAGTTTGTGTTTGTTGGGTTTCACGGACACTTAGGCAAGGTTCAAAGTTGGGGAGGGGGAGGGGGAGGAAGGGGATTGGGGGGGGGGTGGAGGGGGGGGGGGGGGGGCACTAAAGCCTCGGTCGATGAAGGCAAGGTATCTTTTTTTTTTTTTCATGGCGAAAGAAATGGAATCTTTCCCATCAGACATACTGGTTGATTGTAGATATCCTGTTAAACTAGTGATGTTCATAGTTCTGATTGTTAACGTTTAAAAGGGAGGGGGGGGGGAGGTTGAATGGGGGAGATGGGGGAGGTAAACCGGACACAAGGAAGGTGGGATCAATAGAAGAACAATTCAAATTCTTCTTCTTCTTCTTCTTCGTTCGTGGGCTGCAACTCTCACGTTCACTCGTATATGTACACGAGTAGGCTTTTACGCGTAGGACCGTTTTTTTTTTTTACCCCTCGAAGAAGGCAACCATACTCCGTTTTCGGGTGTGTAACATTTAAAACGAATATTTAAGTACAGTTACAGGAAATTGCTTCCTCCTCTTCTTATTTTTCTCTGCTTGTCATTGCTCTCAAATGTGTGTGATTTTTACGACTGATTTTACCCCACAAATTCAAAGCCAGAGAGAGAGAGAGGGGGGTGAGGGGGGACAGACAGAGACAGAGGGAGAGAGAGGCGGGCAGATAGGGAGATGAGAGGGGGAGGAGAGAGAGAGAGAGAGAGAGAGAGAGAGTTAGGGAGAGAACGAACGAACGAACGAACGCTTTACTGTGGTCAGGCTCAGGTTGTTCATGTCAGAAATGTAACGAACTATGCCAACTGATGAGCTGTACACTTCATCAAAACATGCAACCCACGCCATGCGATTAATTATCATTAGTGTCATACAAAGTCTGTGTAACCACACTTTTTGTTTTCAAATCGGTCGACAAGTGAAAAAGAATCACGCAGCAAAATTTATCATGATATATCCAGATCAGGATTTCCATTTAAAGCACTTTTACAACCGTTTGAATTTGTGTATTTAAACGTATTAAAAGTAAACTGTCCATTTTCTTAGCCGACTCCTCAAGACAAGACATTATCTGTCGGCAAGACATCTGGCAGTACATCGCTGTCATGTTGAGAACTGTCCACATCTGGGTCAATGATATTCGTGTTCTGCGGCATGATATTCGTGACATTTTCGTCCAACTCACACATTTCTGCACCGCAATGCATGTCGGCACCAGTGGCTTGAGAGAGAGACACACATAGACAGACAGACAGACAGACACAGAGATAGAGTGAGAGAGAGGGAGAGAGAGGGAGAGAGAGGCGGGCATATAGGGAGAGGAAAGGAGAGGACAGGAGAAGGGAGAGAGACAGACAGACAGACAGGATCTTAAGCCAGAGTGAAACAGGGAGAGTGAAAGGGGTGGATGAGAGGGGGAGATACAGAGAGAGAGAGAGAGAGAGAAGGAGGAGCAGCAGCAGCATCAGCAGAGAGGGAGACGCATACATTGACACACATACACACAGAAAAATCAACAACAGACTACAGGTAACAGAACTATGTACGACGCAAAACGACTGTGCCAATTGACCTGAACGAGTCATACATCATTTTCTTTTCACGGAATTTCTCTGCCCGCGCGAACACACACACACACACACACACACACACACACACACACACACACACACACATCCTCCCACCCACACTGTAACAGTTACGAAAGCCGCTCATGCTCCCAAGCCTTTTTTGTGAGAAACAGATTCGTCCCTAATCCGTGACGGACGCCTCACACCAGGACAACGAGTCGTGCGTGATGCAATGCGGATCTTTTAACTGACCCCCTAAATCCAGTCTGTCAGGAATACGTCCATCACCCCCCCCCCCCCTTCCCTCCCCACACACACACCCACACACACAGAACTTACTCCACCTCCCCTCAAGTTCCGTCACCCACACACGACAAATAACAGTCTGCCTCTGTCATCGTCTGGATCAGGCGATGTGAGTGGTGGTGGTGGTGGTGGTTGCAGTGGTGGTGATGGTGGTGGTAGTGGTGGCGACTATGGCGGTGGTTACTCTATTACCGTTGGGGGTGGTTTAAGTAAAAGGAATTGGAAGGGGCTGATGGTGGTGGCAGAGGTGGTGATTTTTTGCAATGATGGTGGTGGTAGTATTGCCGTTGGTGGCGGTTAAAGTAAAAAAAAAAAATTGTAAGGGGCTGGTAGTGGTGGTGGCAGTGGTGGTGGTGGAAATGGTGGTCGTGTCTGCATTGACAGTGGTGGTGGTGGAAATGGTGGTCGTGTCTGCATTGACAGTGGTGGTGGTAGTAGTGGTGATTGATGCAATGTTGGTGGTCACGGTGGTGGTGACAGTAGTGGTGGCAGTACTTCCGTTGGTGCTGGTCTAAGTATAAAAGATTGAAAGGGGCTGGTAGTGGAGGAGGAGGTGGTGGTGGTGGTGGTGGTGGCGGCAATGGTGGTTGCGTTTGCACTGACTAGTGGTGGTGGCAGTGGTATAGGATTAAGTGGGAGATAAAGTAACAGGACTGGTGGCGGTGCTGATGGTGGGGGTGGTAGTGGTGGCGGCAGATGTGATGGTGGCCAGAGGAACAGGACTTGAGGGCGGCTGTGGCTGTGGTGGTGGTGGTGACGGTGGGTTACAGAAACAGGATATGGAAGAGGGGTCAGAGTGGGTGGGTGAGTGAGACTGAGGGGCGAGGGGGGGGGGGAGTGGGGGTGACGTGCTGCTTGGTGGCAGTCACTGCAAAGCAGGTTATCATTACAGAAGTCCTGAAAATGATAATCATAGGGTGACTTTCCGGGGTCAGCCCCTTTTGGTGGGACTTGCACACTGTGTCGTGGGCTTAAAAATAGATTTAAAAAAAAAACCAATAAAGAGAAAAACAAAACAAAAAGAAAAAGGTAAAGATTTTCCTGCCTGGTCAAGGACTGATACCAGTTGGTTTAAACAGCATTTCATTTCAAATTGTCAGATTACAAATACAGTGAATCTGGCAGGACAAGATGCAGAAAGTCTTATATCAGGTTCTGTCGTTATCTACACACACACACATATATATATATATGTGTGTGTGTGTGTGTGTAGCGGTATTCTGCACACTGCCGGTACTTTGTTACAAGGACTAAAGTGAAAGAAGCAAACTGTGAACAAAGGAATACAGAGAGAGAGAGAGAGAGAGAGAGGGGGGGGGGGGGGTTCGGGGGGGAGATTTTTTAGTTGAGAAACATGATGGGGAGGCACCACAGACAATACGATGGTGTTTCAGTCTCCATGGTGGAAAATCACACCCGTCGCCTTCCTCCAACCTGCCATTATTGAATGGTTCAACCGGAGATAAGATCCCCAAAATAAGAAATAGAAAGATTTATAAATTGGCTTATTTTGATGAAAATGATAACATTCAAAATTCATGTGAAAATTAATATTTTCAATCACCAGCCAGTGTTATGGGATCTTAAACACACTTATTCCTATTATAACAAGAGAAGCAAGGCCTTCAAGACTCATTTGTGATACACTTTTAAAAAAATCTAATCGTTAAAATGTGTTCTGCATTTGTTATTATAAAGCTTCGCGTAAAAAAAAAAAAGAAAAAAAGTCCTAACCAGATTCGATTTAAGTCCCCAAGCATTAATTACAGAGTAATTTCCCTTTTTTACTATCTGCACCAAAACGTTTGCAAAATAAATAAAACTTCCATGCTTAGCAAAAGAAGTCCCTGTTTGAACAAAAAATGATAATTATGACTGCTCTTGTTGTTGGGTCAGAATATCAGATCAAAGTGCCAAGTTTAGAGAATAAAAAAAATATAAATATAACAGTAAATGCAGTTTGCATATAATTAGGCTTCATTTTTTATTTTTTGTGTGTCCAACCCAGAGGTGCAATATTGTTTTAAACAAGATGACTGGAAAGAACTGAATTTTTCCTTTTTTTATGCCTAATTTGGTGACAACTGACAAAGTATTTGCAGAGAAAATGTCAATGTTAAAGTTTACCACGGACGCACAGACACAGACACACACACACACACAGACAACCGAACACCGGGTTAAAACATAGACTCACTTTGTTTACACAAGTGAGTCAAAAAAGAAAAAGAAAACACCCAAATGAGTTTCGAATCATTTTGTTGTTGTAGTTGTTATAAAACTGCTGTAAAAATGATTTGATCTGGCCTTCGAGGTTGGCTGAACCATTTGATCCATGAAGTGTGGAATATAATGGAACGTCGGTCAGATGGTTGTTTTTATCCTGATTACCTTTTAGCACCCCTACCCCCTCCTTTATTTATTTATTTTTATTTATTTTCTTTTTTTTACTTTTCTATCTCTCTCTCCCACCCCTCTCTCTCTCTCTTCCATGCGATCAAACGGAGAAACCATCTACTCAGACATAATACAGTAAAATGTCAAGTCCGTGAACAGTATGATATTGTGTGGTGCTATGCATGTATGATGATACCCCATCCCGTGCCCATCCCCAGTCCCCTGGTTTTGAATTACGGTCCATGGCCCAAGTTCATTAAAACATTTTCGTTCGTTTGTTCGTTCGCTCGTTTCTCTGTGTGTGTGTGTGTGTGGGGGGGGGGGGGGGGGGGGTACTGACCTTTAAAGACCACGATCCGTGCAACCAGGACTGGTTTATTACTCTTCTGCCACAACAAATTTCTGTGTGTGCGTGAAAGTCCGGTTGTTCACCACAGGGAGACCGCGTCGCTATAGTGTAGCGCTAACCCCCCCCCCCCCCCCGGACCCCCCCCTACCCCCCCTTCCACCAGGCCCCCACACCCCCCGCCCCATTTCTATATCTATTTATATGTGTGTGTATGTGTGTGTGTGTGTGCGCGCGCGCATACATATGTAGGTGTACACACACACACACACACACACACACACACACACACACACACATACGAACCTCTCCCCCACACAACACTGAAGGTCCAGGGAAGGGGGAGAAAACACTGTCGAGTATAGGGGGAGGAGGGGGAGGGGGTAGACGGGGGAAGGGGGTGGGGGGGGGGGGGGGTTCGATCCCGAGTGTTCAGATTCTTTCGCTCGGACGCGTTACCATCGGGCCACACCACACCACAATGAAATCATATATACATATATATGATTTCAGTCACGCTGGCCATGTGAATATGGCGAGAACCCTGAAGTGTCTGCAGACTGCAGAAACCAGCATACTTTTCTTGTACTTACAACGAGCATTGACAGCCCGGGGTGGGTCAGGAAAAAGGTGGGTCTGTGTAGGAAATTCAACACCGGAGCAACAACAACTAAAGAAAAAAAAAAAGAAGAAAAAAAAAAAAAAAAAGACGCGGGTCGACAAAACACTTCACACAAAATATAAGAACAATAAAAAAACAACAACAACAACAACAAAAAAAAACAAAAAAAAACCCACCGGATGCACTCAAACTGAAATTTGATCTTGTTCCAATGGATCGTAACAAATTCACACACACACACACACACACACACACACAGAAAAGAAAAAAGAAAAAGAAAAAAGATGGTAGGGGTGGGGGTGACTGGGACGAAAATCCTGCAATTATATTTTCCCTGAAAGGAAAAGCAGAAATAATGAGCAGCTCCTCCTGGACGTGACAGCAACCGGGCCCACACGTACGTTTTCATGGAAACTGACACGACAACACACACGTGTGTGTGTGTGTGTGTGTGTGTGTGTGTGTGTATGTGTGTGTGTGTGTGTGTGTGTGTGTGTGTGTTTGTGTGTGTGAGTGTATGTTTGTGTGTGTGTGTGTGTGTTATTATGTGTGCGCGCACATGTGTGTGTGTGTGTGTGTGCGGTGCGTGCATTTGTGAGTATGCACAAGTTTTTGTTGTTGTTGATGATATGCACTTGTATGTATCCTAATTTCTATTGTATCTGTGTTTGTGTATGATTTTCGATTTATGTTCGTACCTTGTTATGTACTATCCCCCCCCTCCCCAATATTCCTTGTGACCCCGGTACACTTGGCAATAAAGACATTCTATTATATATATATATATATATATATATATATAATTTTTAGAAAAGAATGACGTGCACGGCAATACCAAGGGAGGAGTTCAGACACTTGACTTGAACCTGGTCAAGCGACGAAAAGACCAATCGCAATGATTGATTTGTTTTGTCATCGTTACGATTTTTTCCCCTTCTTTTTAACACTTGACCCGGACTGCCGGGAAAAACGCGGGTTTACACAACAGCAGAAATCACGGCTCTTAACAGACGGGCTGGCCGGGTCCACTTTGCACGGCCAGCTTGGACCGTGTGAAAAGCATGAAAAGGGATTTGGACATGCAGGTTTTTATTTATTTATTTATTTATTTATATATTTATTTTTGCCGGACGATCTATGCACGGACGTATTTTGCACGGCCGGGTCCACAATGCACGCAGCACTGCCATAACTAAGCGACAACTTCTTCCTTCATCCACTTCCTCCCTCCCTTCCTCCGTCCTTCCCCACCTCCTCTCTCCCTTCCTTCCTTCCTCAGTCCTTATATTACCCTGCCCCTTTCTCCCTTCCTTCACACCCACCCCTCTCTCACTCCCGTCCCACGCGTGGCCTCGCCCGACCCCGGATATTCTGATTTTTCGAAGCTCTTATGCTCCCGAACATGGGTGAACAGGATATGCCACGCGAGCAGTGTGCCGATCTCAGCGAAAAAGGGTTGCACTATTATGTAGGGAGGATAATAGAACCGGAGAAAGATTATAAAACATTTCTTTCTTTTCTTAAAAAAAAAAAAGAAAAGAAAAGTAAACACGCACGCACTGCCTGCGTCAACACAATGCGTAAATCCACACACACATGCACACACTCAAACGCACACACACTCAAACGCACACATGCACACACACACACAAACACACACACAAACCCACTCAAAGCGCGTTCGAACAATTCCCTATCTGCTCAGCGTGAAATGTTGGACATTTTCTGTCTAACAATGGCTGTGTGTGTGTGTGTGTGTGTGTGTGTGTGTGGTAAGTACCTCAATGTTCCAATTCTCAAATGGTGGTGCACAAGTCTCTCTTTTCACTGTACTGGATACTGCTTGTGCACACACACACACACACACACACACACACACACACACACGTGTTTGGGTACATACATGTGTGCACGCGCGAAAGCAAATGAGAAAAGAACCAGGAACAAAACGTGATCTTGAGAAGTAAATTGGATTTACCATAGTTCCATCAAAGTTTCATTACACATAATCATATTCAACATGCACAGTTTGGGCCAAACTTTTCTGCACTTTGATTCGGACACAGTCTTTGGAAGTTTGCCATATTGTCTTGCTGATCAGCACAGAAGAGCGCATCAACTGAAGTCAATATTAAGTTCAACAATCCGTGTGTGTGTGTGTGCGTGTGTGTACGCGTGCGCGCACGTGCGCGTGTGTATGTGTCTTTGTATGTTTTATAAGTGTGTGTGTGTGCGTGGGCTTTTTGTTTTGTTGTATTTGTGTGTGTGTGTGTGCGTGCGTGCGTGCGTGTGTGCGTGAATCAGAGAGAGAGAAAGGAAAGTATCTGAGAGAGAAAGAGGGAGAGAGAATTAGAGCCTAAAATAAGCCATTCAACTGCTATTCTAATTTTGAATATGCTGCTTTCTCTAGTTTTCCTCCAGCATGCACACGCATACATTCATTCGGGGCACCCAACACACAGTAATCATTAAAAATTGTATTTTAATTTCCAAACTAATAAAGAAGAGTAAGACAAATCCGGATTTATGTGTCACACAAACCAATGCAAACTGAAACGGTAAAAATACAAACAAAAAACAAACACCGTTTTAGAGACCCGATTTTACTTTGACAGCTCGACATTTGTATGAAGTTTGAATAAGATGCTTCTGGAGTTTTGAACATCAAGTTTAAAACAGAAAGGGTAACTTTGGGACAAAAAAAAAAAAAAAAAAAAAGAGCAGAAACTAGCTTTCTTATATTTCGAATCATTTTATGCAAAAATAGAAAATACTTCTTTTCAAAGACGCGTGCGTGAATTAAAAACAAATAGAAAATAGAAAATACAATGCTTTACAGAGCTGATACCGAAATCTGAAAACAGGATTGTGTAGCTGAAATGGAACTGAAAGAAATGGATAACAACAGAGCGATCATATTTCGCATTCTTCTGCTTGCAATATCTTTCCAATTTTTTTTATACAGCTTTTAGGAACAAAAATTTCAAACACACACACACACACACACACACACAGTGAATAGATGTTCAGTCAAAGAGGTATATGGGTGAGGGTGGGAGGCCGCCTAATTTCATGATTAAAACAAGACACATAGATACTTAACAAATCCCACAGGCACGATGCCAAAAATAATAAATAAAAAAATAAATAAAAATAAAAAACTTTCCCACTTCTCCCTCTTGATTTTTCTCCCTTTCTTCCCCTTGGCCTGGGTTTTCCCTGGAAAGATTTTGTTTTCCATGTCAGGTACACCAGAATAACTGAGGCAGTTGCCACTGCAACACACACATCGTATTGAATCCCGTTAACTCTCGACGAAGCCAGATAAAAGAAAAAAAAAAGAAAAAAAAAGAGAAACGGACGAAAAAGACATAATGCATCTTAATGCACATATAACAATTCGACGACAAAATTACACCCTCATTAAGATGAGTAATATATATATATATATATATATATATATACACACACACACACACACACAAGTTTGCCAAGGACATGTGCAAAATACTGAAATACTCTCACTTCAAATACAGAATTAAAAAAACAACAACAAAAATAAAATAAAAAACTCTTTAAAAAGCTCTGGTCGACGTAAAATAACAAAAGCAAAGCAAATAATAAATGCTGATTATTATCTCACTTCTCAAAAACAAAACAAAAAAAGCACAAAAATAAAAAAGCTTTAAACTACGTAACAGTCATCATCATAATTATTAAGTAAACAAACAAAAAAGTTAAAAGTGCAACCTATCGCTAACAGCAGTGTGAAAGACTGATTACTGAATAACTAGTACACAAAGCGATAACATAAATATATAACAAGTTAATATATATATATATTTTTTTTTTTAATCGAAATAAGTTCAATCTGAAAACACAGTTGCGACAACACCTTTCGTCTATGCAGGGTTTCAAACCAAACGTTCCAAACACAAATTAAGCAGCACAGAAAGCTACAATGCAAATCACAGACTTTTTTTTTTTTTTTTTTTAACAACATGACTGGTGACAGTCGCACAAATTCTGAACCAAAATGAACGGGAATCAGGTCTTTGGACTGACGCCTTTTGCTTGAAACAGCATATTTTGAAATACAGGGATGATGAGTGCAATCACTCGTAATTGTTGGAGCAAGGGAAGGGGAGAAAGTATATGCACGTACACAAACGGGTACTGGAAAAGGCAGCATACACAATGATTACGTTGGACAGTTCGCAACTGCGGACTCGTGAGGGAGAAAATACAATTGTATGCAAATTAGTTACATCGAGGACAATAACAATGGTACGTAAACAAACAGCCACACACATACATACGCATACAACTCTTTCTCTCTCTCTGACACACACACACACGCACGCACGCACGCACACACAGAGTTATGTAAAGTGCGTACACACAGGAGGACCTCAAACTCTCCTCCCCTCTAAAAAAAAAAAAAAAGAACCAGGTACAATAAAACATACACGAAACCGCCACGGAAAAACCAGTAAGTCAACAAAGCAAAACAAAAACACAAAAAAAACCCCACCAATAGCAACAAAGAAACAAATAAATAAAAAAAACACCACCATAAAACAAAGAAAAGAAAAGAAAGAAAAAAGAAAGCACACCCCGGTGTTACTGGGTGGGACGATGTGGGAGACAGAAGACGGGAAGCGCTGTGTGACAAGGCCGAGGGGCGCAAACCGACACCTGCCCGACATTCCTGTGAAACAGGCTCGGCAGTGATCCCCCCACCCCCCCACACGTCCGCCCCACACCCCAGACACTTCCAGACACCAGCTGGCTACTCAGCTAGCCTGCTTGGCCGGGCGTCTCGGGTGGAGTGGGCGGGGGGGGCGATGCTTTCCAGCACATGAGCTTCTGGGGTCTCCATGATGACGAGACGAAGAGGACTTCGTGTGGTACATGAGGTGGAAGAAGAGAGAGAGAGAGAGAGAGAGAGAGAGAGAGAGAGAGAGAGTGTGTGTGTGTGTGTGTGTGCGTGTGTGTGCGCGCGCGAAACAGATACAGAAAAACAGAGACAGAATGTGAAAGATACACAAACGTCTAACACCGAAAACGATGTGATGATGATGACGACAGTGATGAACGTTTCATCGGCAAGATTATGATGGCTTTGCACGTGGTAACGCTGTATTTTTCAACGGAAGTGAAATCATCCCGATATTATGAGGTGACTAACTGCCTTGGGGGAGAGAGACGTGGAGGATAGGGTAAAGAGGAGGGTGAGAAGGGGGGTCGGGGTGGGGGCTAGGGGTCAATAAGTTCAAAATGGTGCTGCAGCATAAAAAGTACAGATAATGGCACCAAAAAAAAACCGTGTCAAAACGACGTGCAAAATGTTACCACCACGAAAAGTTTATACTCACAAGTAAAAAAATAGCGGGAACAAATTATAAATACAAGCTGAAAGCACAATTTATGGCAAGTTGTATTATCAAGTGAAAGTGTGTACTTGCTAGAAATTCTTTCACAGACATGTTCACGATCTTGTCTTCTCACAGACACCCATACATAACATGGTGCACGCGAGTTCCACCCCCGTGCACATAAAAAAGCGTATATTGAACATACATACAATGATCAGTATGACGAGTAAACAGAAATCATAACTTTTTATAGTAATGTGAAGACAAAATGTTAAATCACACAATGAAATCAAAGAAGGAATAACAAAATCAAAAGAAAGCAATGTCATAAACAACAACAAAAAGCTTCAAATAAGCACAATGTATCCCGTACATCGATTCAAACCTCCAATCAAAATAGGAAAAAATGGCAACTAATTCGGACCTAACTACACAGAAACTAGTGTTAACGATGGTCACAAGCTCATGGGGCTAGAAAGGACAAGAAATATCACTGCACTCCAGTAGAATCAATTCCACTTCAGCCACAGCGGAAGTGAAGGAAACAAAAAAGGACCAACTGTTCAACAACAATGGAAAGATGGGCGAAAGACAACAACGCAGTGAGCTGCAACACGTTGGGAAACCGCTTCTTTTAACAAGACCTTTAACAACAAACCTTTAACGAAAAAGGGAAAATTCTTTAAATGTCATGTACAATCAGCATGCAGTGACCAAGCAAACTGTTCAAATATTATGTACGATCAGGATCCAGTTTAACAAGGCTTCTTGGTGAAGGCAAAAGACAGGCGATGAAACACCATCAAGCACAGTGCGTTAGTCGCTAAGGCACTGAATGCTGCGGATGGATTCAAACCGTCATGTCTGCTACCTCAAACGATCACAAACATTTCGGAAAGTGAGAGAGTGGGTGGGGGATGAGTATGGAAGAGCGAGGTAATGGTGGGGAAGTGGGAGGGAGGAAGGGAGGGAGGTTAGGGAAAGCGCGTGGCGGCAGTGACGTCAGTACTCCGTGTCCCTCGGGTGCTTGGTGGTGACGTGGTACTTGAGGTCATCGCCGCGGTAGAAGGCCTGCGGGCAGAGCTGACACTTATAGGGCTTGACGCCCGTGTGGACCCGCACGTGGCGGTCCCTGTTGGGCTTGGCCGTGAAGCTCTTGCCGCAGTAGCTGCACAGGTAGCGGCGGTGCAGGCGCGCGCTGTGCTCCTCCAGCTCGGGGAAGGTGGGGAACTCCTGGCAGCAGTCCTGCACGGGGCACTGCAGCGGGGTCCGCGCGCGGAACGGAACCTCCGGCGTCACCACCTTCTCGAAAGTGGCGGCGGCCTTGCTGCCGTCAGTGGCGGAGGCGGAGCGCGGGGAGGTGCTGGAGGCCCGCGGCATGCTGAGGTCCGTGGGCAGGTCGGGGCTGTGTCGGCCCGGCTCGCTGCTGCAGTAAGACAGGGCCACCCCGTCACGGGCCAGCGCCAGCCGCAGGGGAAGGCTGGGCATCTCGCTGTCCCCGCTCAGCACTGGCTCCTGCTTGATCGCCGCGTCGGGCTCTGAGCGACGGACCTGACTTCCGGATTGGAGAACGCCACTGAGAAGGGAGTAGGTGGTCTTCACCGCTGACTTCTTCTGGGAACTGAGGCTTAGGTCTTGTCCCGTCAGGTGGGGCTGAGCGAGGCTGGTGGACCCGGCAGGTGAGGTGGAGGCCACGCGTGGGTAGGGCTCCGTCCTGATGATAAGGTCCTTGGGCTTCACCAGGGTGATCAACGGGCCAGTCTTGCTGTTTGTCCCCGTGTGAAGCTCCGCTGGATCAGTCACGTGCTCCAGGGAGAACGGCAGAGGGATCATCTTCAGGGGAGACGCTCTGGAGCGGGGCAGGTAGTTCATGATCAGGTTAGCAGCCGCAGACTCGGCGTTCTGAAGGCTCTGGTTCAGGTCTTCGGAACGTGAGGGAAAACCTTGCAGCGATCTCTCGGTCTCCATTCTCTCGGTCTCCATACTGCTGACTTCTCCTGCCGCTCTGTCTACCGTGACGTCTGGTCCTGAAGGGCAGGTCTTTTCAGAGGTGGTTCGATTTCCTGAGGTTTCCTTTTCCATGTCTTCGCTCTCTGATACAGATCTTGGAATATTGGCTTCTCCTTCTTCTTTCACTGGACCCTCTGACGTGTCCATAAGATTGCTTCTGGCTTCGTCAGGATCTGTTGAGCTGCATCCCCGTACCGGCTGATCGTGCTGAGGTTTGTTGAAGGAAGATTCATGAAAGACGGTGATGTGGTCGATGAGCGCGTCTTCATCAGGAAAGCCGACCACGCATTCTGTGCACCATGACTGCCGAGGTCCTCCTTCCATCTCTCCATCTGTGTCTTCTTTTGGTTTCTTCTTCCCTGTATTCCCGTCCTCCGTCAAGTGGATTTTCTCGAAACGTCCGCTGACATTGCCGTTGAAGCATTCTCCTTCTAACTGAGGATGGCCAGCCAAGTCCTGCTGATTGGCGTGTTTGAGGATCTGCTGACGGAGGTGTTGCACAGTGTGGAACTGCCTGGAATACTGCAGCCCTTCAAGGACCTGCGGCAGCTGCAGAGCGTGGGCCTGCTGATGAAGCATGAAGGTCTGGTAGTTCTTCAGCACCGCCGGACAGTAGCAGCACTGGTACTTGTCGAAGTCACGGTCCTGGCTGTGACATTTCACGTGCGCAGTGTAGGTCACGGGGTCGCTGAAGGTCAGGTCGCACGGGGAACAGAAAAACCGGCTGCGGGAAACGTGCGTGAGGGTGCAGGAGCTGGCGCTTCTGTTGTGGCTCAGATGGGTCAGCAGGTGCCTCCCCAGATCCCCTTCCCGCCTGCCCACGAAGGTGCAATAGTCGCAGTGCTCCTCCACGCGGCGTTTGGTGCGGCGAGGAGGGAGCTGGGACATGTACATGTACATGTGACGCTGTCTGCTGTCGCGACGTGCCAGCGCCGCATGGCTCGTGCTGCGCCTGGCAGATCTGTGCACGTGCAGGCGGTGGTGACTCCTGAGGCCGGTGTGGGTGCTGAAGGTGGTCAGACACTGCGTGCACGTGAACAGCGAGTGCTTCTGTCGGTTGTGACGCTCCAGGCTGAAGACGCTGGGCAGACCGAGCCCGCACACCTGACAGCTGAGGTCCTCACGCCGCACGGCGCCGAACCTCCCCCTGCCGTGCCTGGACAGGTGCCGCGAGTGGCGGGAGGAGAGACCGGCGGCCAAGCTCTGGAGGGTGGCGTCGTCCTGCGGCGAGGCGCTGCCCGCCCGGCCCACCACGGACACGTCCTCGTGCGTGGAGGAGGACACGTCGCTGCCGGCGGGGCTGGACAGGAACGCCCGGCCCCTCTCCGCACTGTCGCTGCCGTCGCTGCACTGGCTCAGGGAGTGGCGGGTCATGGAGCGGCCGCCGGCCAGCGGCGTGGGGTCGGACACGTGACCGTCCATCACCTCCTCCTCCTCCGCCCCCCTCCCCTCTGGCTTGGTGGCGTGGGGCTCGCTGACGCTGCGTTGAGGGTAGTCCAGTCGGGAAGCCAGACCGTGGCTCCAGGAGAGATGACGGCCGCTGGCGTCCTCCGCTTCGGCTTGCTGCACGCGGCGCAGGATGTGGGTCTTCTTGTCCACCGGCACCTTCTGCCGCTTCTCCCTCTCCACCTCCACCCCGCCCTCTGCCTGGGACCTGGGACACAGGGGATTGCTGGGGAGCTCACAGGGGGGAGATTTCAAGTGGGTGGGGGAAGGGGGATAACTCCCGTCACGATCCTTGAGCAGCTGCTCGTGAATGGTGACCACGATGGGAGAGCAGTCGTCGCCGTTGTTGTCGTCCTCCAGCGAAATGCAGACGATGCCGTCGATGATAAAGCGCCGATGAGAGTACGCCTCCCGGCACAAGGTGAGGACCGACTCCCGCAGTAGGCGGGTGAACAGCTCCTTTCCCCCGGCCATGCTGGGCATTGTTTGGCTTTTTGGGCAACACGGGTTGGAGCTCTTCTCTAAATTCCTGGTGTATACACTTGACTGATGGGGACAAGCTGCTCGATTTCAACTACTATGAATTTCCGTTCGTCAGTCAACAATCAATTTTAAGTGTTCTGTTATTCAGTCAAGAATCCAATTTAGAAATGAATAAACTAAATCAACAATGCTAACACGAAACAATTAAATCACTGAAACAAGAACAGGGAATGTTTTCAACAGGTGGTAAGTTCAGTTCGTAACAAATAATATACACTCAGATCAATTAATGTTGTACCGACAACAAACAAATCACAAGCATGTAAAGAGTCTGCAATGATCATTATCTATAAAGCGATCAGGCACAAGGCAAAAATAAAACGGTATATCACAAACAGATCGAAACAAAAAAACAGCAAAAATAATATGAATTATTGCATACTTAACTGTAAATATCACGAAAGAGAACAGTCGTAAGAAGACAGCTTTCTTTAGAGTCAAAATGGAGGTTGAACAGCCAAAAGTGAAAGCTGCAAGGCCAAGGAAATCAGTCCAAACTGAAGGAGGCCAACCAGTCTATTACACCGTCACTTGTGTAGGTTAGACACTGCAAGTCGCTGCAATGTTCCTGAAAACAGCCAATAGGATAACCTTTCTTACTCTGGAGCACTTTCTCGGTGATCGACGAACACGGTTTACAAAGCGTAAGTTCAGTCAAGTATAGCTACCTCCCAGTCTAGACAGCTGTTTCCGAGTGAAACTGATGGCATCAGCGAATGGTCACAGGTTAGGGCCCAAGTTGTATTTGAAGTGTCCAAACCGGATGACAACCTCCAGCCAGCTGAAATCGTCAGAGTTTGTTTCTGTGGTAACAACTGTCGTCACTGTCATTGGTTGACGTAACTTGTCCAAAACACGCACGCAATCCTTCAGAAACTGATGTCCAAGACGATTTCTTTACACAGGCGTGATGCTCAACAAACACACACAACAGCACACCAGTCAGTCAGCACGAAGGGCGATTTGTCAGTACCAAAATGGAACACCAAAACAATCCAGCAGGTAGCACACGTTCCTGGCTTTCCAACGCTGGACAACGTTTGGTGATGATGACTGACGTCAGCGACCCGAGGTGAGAAAAAAAGGTTGTGACTGACCACTCCCCTCAGGTGTCTTGGACGTCAAAGGCAGTGGGTAACGACGTCAGAGGCCAATGCCACACCAGTTCGTCTGAAACCAGAAAGAAAAAAAATCGATGTTCAAAAGTGAACGTTAAAACTATATCAGTATAAAAAAACAAAACAAGAAAACAACAACAAAACAAACCAAAAAAAAAAAAAACCCAAAAAGCAACAAACATATGTAACAAACACAAAGAACAGTCGCGAGCACATTGCAGTAACAATACTCGAATCACGATGGAAAAATTCTATGACACGTGACTGAATTATGAACTAGTAAAATAAACGACGTTGTGAAACATTGAAACAACAACTGTATCAATTCCGAACACCATAAAGTTTGTGACCAAACTAATTGTAAAACAGTGAAATGAATGACCTGCGAAACTTTGAAATCAACAAACTCCATCAATTCCAAACACCGAATACTTGTGACCCAAAGTTGTTCGAGCTCTAACGGACCACACACAGACACCATGTCTCTCTCCAGTCCCGCTTTGACTCACTCTCGAACCCAAGTGGTTCCGTGAAAGGAAAGAGAAGTAGGGGTGAAGCAGAAAAGGAAGAGAGACAGGAAGAAAAAGAAAGCACAGCAGAGATGGAGTGTTACCAAACAACAGGACGGACGCGAGACCGGCAGACAAGACAACTGGAGTCTCCACTCATCGCCACGGAAAGTTATGTCGGCAGGACATGTATGTCTCAACGTCACACGTCCCCCCCCCCACCACTGCACCCTCCCCTTTCAGGGGTGGTGTCGACATACAATCTAAATATAGCAAACTTAATTTCCCATTTCCCCGTCTCCTTCCACGAATTAAATTTCCCAGTTGTCCATTACCCGCCCCCACACCTCCTATCCCGAACACGACGCCCACTTCCGTCCCCCACCCCCTCCAATCCTGTGCCGTGGACTTGTTTGCGATACGCTAAACGTCTGTCAACTAAGACATGGAGAAACCGTTCTATGTTGCGTTTTTATTTATTTATTTTTCAATATTAATTTCTTAAATATCTTATTTCATTTTCCAAAGCCCTCTGATCGTTTTCTTTCAACCTTTTCCTCGCTGTTTCTGTTTCTTTCTTTGTCTGTAAAAGAGGACAGTCGCGAATACAAGCTACACCGTACTTCAGTCGCCAGACTGTGCGCAACTAATCCGGACTGACGATTCGTGCCAACCGCCACGGACCACAACGACCGGTTCAACTGATTTCCAAAGCTAGGTGCAAGGGTCCAGACATGAGCATGGCCGGTTTCTGCCCCCCTCTGCCCCCACACTCTGGATTTCCGAGGAATGACGTAGTGGGCCACACATAGCCGACAAGTCATTGTTCTCTCTCCGGGAATCGCTAATCGGCTTGGCACCGTTCCTTAGTAAATGAAGCACTCGATGGCCGCCTGTCGTTTTAAAACATTCAAGTGGACAGCCTGGTGTCTTACGAGAACAATTTTAATTCGGCTTACTGTTTCTTTTGCTTCTTCTACGTTCACTACTACTACGACCACTACTATTACTACTACAATATTATTATTATTGTTGTTCATGTTGCTGTTTTATTATTATTATTATTATGTATTTTTATCTATTTACTTTTCAATGCAGACTGACGCTCATAGCACCCAGGTAACGTGGCGTTTACAATTAAAACAAAAAGTTATAGATA
>NC_134882.1:16273914-16278914 GCF_041734735.1 Babylonia areolata
TAGTGGTAAAGTGGAGGAGGGTGGAAGTGAGTGAGAGAGGGATGGATAGAAGGAACGATAGTGGTAAAGTGGAGGAGGGTGGAAGTAAGTGAGAGAGGGATGGATAGAAGGAACGATAGTGGTAAAGTGGAGGAGGGTGGAAGTGAGTGAGAGAGGGATGGATAGAAGGAACGATAGTGGTAAAGTGGAGGAGGGTGGAAGTGAGTGAGAGAGGGATGGATAGAAGGAACGATAGTGGTAAAGTGGAGGAGGGTGGAAGTGAGTGAGAGAGGGATGGATAGAAGGAACGATAGTGGTAAAGTGGAGGAGGGTGGAAGTAAGTGAGAGAGGGATGGATAGAAGGAACGATAGTGGTAAAGTGGAGGAGGGTGGGAGTGAGAGAGGGATGGATAGAAGAAGGAACGACAGTGGTAAAGTGGAGGAGGGTGGAAGTGAGTGAGAGAGGGATGGATAGAAGGAACGATAGTGGTAAAGTGGAGGAGGGTGGAAGTAAGTGAGAGACGGATGGATAGAAGGAACGATAGTGGTAAAGTGGAGGAGGGTGGAAGTGAGTTAGAGAGGGATGGATAGAAGGAACGATAGTGGTAAAGTGGAGGAGGGTGGAAGTGAGTGAGAGAGGGATGGATAGAAGGAACGATAGTGGTAAAGTGGAGGAGGGTGGAAGTGAGTGAGAGGGAGATGGACAGAAGGAACTATAGTGGTAAAGTGGAGGAGGGTGGAAGTGAGTTAGAGAGGGATCGATAGAAGGAACGATAGTGGTAAAGTGGAGGAGGGTGGAAGTGAGTGAGAAAAGAGGTAAAGGGATGTGGGGGAAACTGAGCTGGAGAGGAAAGGTGAAAGTGTGTGTGTGTGTGTGTGTGTGTGTGTGTGTGTGAGGGCGGGGGGCGATAGTGGAGGGAAACGAATGGGAAGGGAGAGGGTGGGAGTGAGTAAAAAAAAAAAATACAAAAACAAACAAACAGAAAAAAGGACAGGAGAGGAAAACTGGGCTGGAGAGGAACGGAACGGAAGGGGGTAGAGAAGGAGAGACAGGGGGAAAGAGAGAGAGAGAGAGAGAGAGAGAGAGAGAGGAGAGGGAAGGATAATGGAAAGTGAGTGGCTGGACGTCAAGCACTGAAGAAAATTTTTTAAAAGAACAACAAATAAGGAGTTCTATTCAACAAACTCTTAAAACACAACTCTAAATACACAAACATGTTAGCATATTTGATACGCTTTTTCTTCTAATAAAACATAAATAATATTGTGTGAGAGAGAGAGACAGACAGACAGACAGAGCAGCAGGATTACCTAGATACACATCCTCCCCCCACCCACAAACACCTTATCTATCTATCGATATATATATATATATATATATATATATATATATATATATATATATATATATATATATATATATAAATATGTTGTACTACACACACACACCTCAAGAGGTATTCTATACTGATATATATATCAACACACACACACACACCTCAAGAGGTATTCTTTTCTGCACCAAAATACATGTTATATCACACACACACACACACACACACACACACACACACACACACACACACACATTCTGACCCCCCAAACAGCAAACAAATCCCCCACAGACTGTAACGAACGAAGCCCTCATATCAGTGTTAGCGAGAGGCAGAAAGCGGAACCTGGACACAATGGGCGGGATGCACCGCCGTTGAAGGAAAGACCCATGATGATGGGGGTTTTTTCCCTAAAAACTGGGAAGGAAATCAACCCTTCCTTCCTTCCCTAACTTCCCTGACACCGCACAGCCCTGTCTCCCCTCCACTGCTTCTTCAATCCTTGTGTGTGTGTGTGTGTGTGTGTGTGTGTGTGTGTGTGTGTGTGTGTGTGTGTGTGTGTGTGTGTGTGTACGTGTTTGAGTGCATGTTTTGCGCTGTCTTTCTTCCGCCCTTGACTGCTCAATAGTTTCCCCTTCGATGCTTAAAGTAAGGAAGCTTTTTCTTTATTTAATCTGTTTCCTGCGATTGCCCGGAGATTTATAGCGTGCGTGCGCGCGCGCGCGCGCGTGTGTGTGTGTGTGTGCGTGCGTGTAGGGGTGCGAGTATAGGTGTAGGTGTGTGGGTGTCTGTCTGTGACTTAAGTGTTCGTTTATTTATTTATAGTTTGTTCATCTGATGATGATATTAGACTGGTGACTGGTGTCAATGTGCGAACATGCACGAGCTATACAGGATTATGTGCGCACGCGCGCACGTGTATGTGTGGAGAGAGAGGGGGTGGGGATGCACACAGAGAGAGAGAGAGAGAGAGAGAGAGAGAGAGAGAAACCGTGAGAGAACAGGGAGAGAGAACGCCGAATCCAAGTGCTGCCTATTCACTGTTCCCTTCTGTCACTATCACCGCAAAGACATCAGAAATGCATACCGTCATGAGAGGGGGAGAGCCGGCGGGGAGAAAGAGGGAGAGACAAGGGGAGAGAGAGAGAGAGAGAGAGAGAGAGAGAGAGAGAAAGGGAGGGAGAAAGAAAGAGACGGAGCGAGAGACAGGAAGAGGGACAGATGTGGGAGACAGACACACACACACACACACACACACACGCACACACACACAGAAGAGAAGTCAGTCAGTCAGTCGGATGTGAGCAATTTCCAAGCTTCCGGTGCCTAGCATTGCCCCCTGCTTCATCCGGTCTGGATTTGTCCTCTGTTTCACACCAACCCTCGTCAACCTCAACCCCTTCAACACAGCAAAAAAGGAGAAAGAGAGAGAGGGGGCGAGGGGGGCGCGGAGGGGAAAGAAAAGACCAAAAAAAAAAAAAAAGACATATCCTCGCGGGCAGGGATGGTGGGATGGTTAGGAGGGTAGGGGTGTGTGGGTGGGTGGGTGGAGGGATGGTGGTTGGCGCGGAAGAAGGGACGAAAGGGTGAGTGTGGGAGTGGGGAGGTTGGGAGGTGGGATTATACGTTGGGAGGTGGAAAACGGTCTGGGCATGCGTGCCGGAAGTTAGTTACCGGCTCGAAGCCACAATCATCTTATTCTCCTTTTTTTTTCTTTTTTTGCTGCGCGTCTTCCTGTCTCCTTACCTTCCCACTAAACCCCCTGTATATCACTCCAAAGTTCACTTTCGTAGCAGCGGTTCCCAAAACCTAGTACGTGTGTGTGTGTGTGTGTGTGTGTGTGTGTGTGTGTGTGTGTGTGTGTGAAAGAGAGAGAGAGAAAGAAAGAGAGAGAGAGAGTGTGTGTGTGTGTGTGTGTAGCGAGGTGTTGAGAAGTTTGTGAGCCCGTCCGGTTCTCTGTTTCTGTTTGTAAAGATCTTTTTTTTTTATCTATTTTTTTTCTCATTCAATCTCAAAGTTATACCCAGTTTCTCTCTCACTTTATACCTCCCCCCCCCTCTCTCTCTCTCTCTCTGTCTCTCCTCTCTCTCCTCGCGTCAGAACATCCACGCTCTTTCTTTATGTCTCTCTTTTCCTATCTTTCTTCTTCTTCTTCTCCTTTTACTCTGTGAAGAGTCACTGCCGGGGTCGCCGCACAGAAGAACTATTCACCGGATCCCACCGGGTCTGTCGGTTATGTGTCAAAGCCCGGGTCTCTGCAAAATGAATGGTTTTCCTGTCCTTTCTGCAATGTTACCCAACTGAGAAGTCGACTTTTACATTCAACGGATTCGTCTCCACGCTTATTGTTTTCGTTCTTTGGCTGTGTGTACTTCTTGTCTGTCTATCTGTACGTCGCGCATCCCTTGCCTCTGTTAACACCCCTTACCCCCACCCCCTTTATTCTCCCCCGCACCAAAAAAACAAAACAAACAAAAACAGCAACAAACAAACAAACAAAATATCTGAAAAAGTTTTCGAAAATGATATTCATACCTTCATTTTATTTCCTTGAATTATCTCCATATCCACGTATCCTCTCCTTTCTCGTCTATGTATACTTTCCTCCATTGCAAGTTTTGAGAACCATGTTTATATCACTAGTCTTTCTTTGTCTCTGTGTTATGCCCCCCCCCCACACCCCCACCACCCCACGCCCTTTGTTTTTGTTTTTGTTTGTTTGCATATGAGTGAAATAGCACTTGTCAATGTGTTGATTAAGTGATTGAACGAATGAGCCTAATTCTTGTTTTTGACATCACTCTTTTTATATTCATAGGATACACGTGTGGGGGAGGAGGGGGGTGAACGTATGTAATGTTTCAATGTCCCCACGAAATAAACTCCTTGCCTTGCCTTGCCCCCTTTCCCCCACGCAACTGTCTGTCACTCATTCTGGAAACGTTATTCAGGATTTTTACAATCTTCTTCTTCGTACCCCCCCCCCCAACCCCCCCTCCCACTCCTTCCACCGACTCTGAAAGTATCGTGTTTCTGACTCAGAAATCTAGTCACCCCTTATCTCGTCACCTGGAATAGGACAAAACAGCACAGGTACAAGGAGTGCTGTACTGGTTGACTTCTTCGACATATATTACACGCTCCCCTCATCGGCCCCCCCCCCACCCCCCACCCCTCCCTCCAACATACGCCCACAGACACGCGCATGTCGAGAGGAGAGAGGGAGGGGGTGTGTGAGAGGGGTGTATGGTGGTTTGAGTTGAGGCAAAAAGTCGTACCACTGTCAACCTTTTCAACTTTCTTCTCAAAACTAAATGTTTTCTCATAGTATTATTCCGCAGTGAGAGAATCGGACAATTCACCAGAACTCGAAACAAGTGGGATTCCATTCTGATTGCACCAGTGTGTCACCCCGCTGCCCCCCCCCCCCCCCTCTCTCTTATATGAACAGATCAATGGAGATTTCCGATTCCTCAGGATGCCCATCCTCGTCAGTCTCCCCCCCCGCTCCTCCCACACTCATAATAGTATCCACAGTTTCCCATGTACCAATGCTGACTCAATGCAGAAAGAAACAGAACAAAATATTTGCACGAATACACCTGCGCGAGCGCGTGCACGTCATTCTCATTTTCACTGACACCTCAAGATGATGTCATTGCAACAGTCGACAAGCACACACCCCCA
>NC_134882.1:16288914-16331414 GCF_041734735.1 Babylonia areolata
CTTTTAGTTAGATTTTCAATCCAGAATCTCTCTCTGTGCATTTTAGTTAGATTTTCAATCCAGAATCTCTCTGTGCATTTTAGTTACATTTTCAATTTAGAATCTCTCTCTGTCTGCATTTTAGTTACATTTTCAATCTCACGCACTATAAAGCACACACGGACACACACACACACACACACACACACACACACACAGAGTCTCTCTCTATGCGTTTTAGTTACATTTTCAATCCAGAATGTTTTTCCCCCTCTCTCCATTTTAGTTACATTTTAAATCTAGGATCTCTCGTTATCTTCGCATTTATCTTTAGTTACATTTTCAATCCATAATCACTCTCTCTCTCTCTCCCTCTGTCCCTCCTTAACCCCCCCCCCTCTCTCTCTCTCTCTCTAGCGACCTTCTCCACCACAGTATGCTAGGGACACCCATGAGGAATTCTGGTGACTCGTCTCCAACTGGGAGTGGCCTGGATTGGGGCGGCAGTCACTTTTCCCCGAAGGAAAGCTAGTGCGTCTGACCCTCAGGGTTCGGCTGTCCTAATCACCCAGCCAATCTTTTCTCCTCTACCTCACACACACACACACACACACACGAATACAGTTCGACAGGATGCTGACCTTCAGAAAGCACACCGAAAATACTGATCTCAAATGAAAAGGGTCTTTCAGTCTTAAAAGCAATGGCAACCAAAGGCATCGAACAACGCCACCTCTTCCGGCTATATCAATCACTCGTTCTCAGTGTGATCGACTACAGACTTGGGCTAACAACACTGTCTCTAAGCAGCCACCTAAAATTAGAAAGAGAGTTCATAATGAAACTATGAGGCTGATCCTCGGAACAACAAAAGACACACCTACGGAAATCATGCGATACCTGCTTGATCTTCCTTTAATGCAGGCCAGAAACAAGGTAAAACAGGTTAAGACCTACTTCAGAGCATTAGAAAACCCTCAAAACCCACTGCATGATGCAGTCCAGGAACCAAAAGGAACAGGGTGATTTGGAAGATGGTATGCGTGTGTCAATGTGTGTGTGGGTCGGGGCTTGTGTTTGTGTGCTTTTGTGTGTGCGGAGCTGCTTTTTTTTTTAATGTGTGTGTGTGTGTGTGTGTGTGTGTGTGTGTGAGAGAGAGAGATTTACATTTATTTGCTTGTTTATTAATTATCACTATTGTGTTTTTCTTATTTTTATTTATTACTTATTACTTTAAAAATATTTATTCATTTATACATTTATCTATTTTTCATTATCTTCATTTATTCATTTTTGTTTTCTTATATATATTTTTTTCCTTTTCTATCTCAAGGCCTGACAAAGCGTTGGGTTACGCTGCTGGTCAGGCATCTGGTTAGATGTGGTGTAGCGTGCATCAGTGGATTTGTCCGAACGCAGTGACGCCTCCTGGAGTTACTGATACAGTACTACACACACACACACACACACACACACACACACACACACACGGCACACACAACAACAACAACAACAACACACACACACACACACACACACACACACACACACACACCACCACCACCACCACCGTGACCACCACCACCAACAACAAAAACAACAAACACATACTCACACACATTTTTGAAAATCATACTGCATTGACAATTTATGATAAACAACCGGACAGAGAGACAGGTAGCGGTGAGAGAGAGAAAGACAGAGACAGACAGACAGAGAGAGAGAGAGTTCGTGAGAGAGAGAGAGAGAGAGAGATCGAGAGAGAGAGAGATCCCATGTCTTACGTCATAAGCTAGCGGTGAACGAAGTTTTTTTTTTACTGAGGGAGAGAAAGACAGACACAGACACACAGAGAGAGAGAGAGAGAGAGAGAGAGAGAGACAGCCAGCCAGCCAGCCAGCCAGCCAGCGGGTTAGCGCGGCTCACGAAGTCGTACTTTCCGGGTACCTGCCCATGAATGCGTGCAGTCATGCACGTCATCCACACTGAACACTTCCGGGTAGACTATAGTCACGGGAGTACACACACACACACACACACACACGTATAAACAAAAGAAAAGAAAAGAAAATACGTGCTTTGCCCAGAATTATTATCAAACACATTGCCAACATTATTTCTGGAGACTGGTTGACACTAAAAAACAAAACAAAACACCATTAAGTAATAAACAGAATTTCTATACAGACGTATTTCTGTTTATGTAATTATATATACCAACAGCACAAAAACAAAACAAAACAAACAACAACAAAAACACCATAAAAAGCACGCGCTCACGCATAACATACAAGTCCACAACGGCACACACGTACGCACACGTACTTCAGTTGCCCATCTACACGCGTATATCGAGGATAAGCAACAGTTAAAAATAACAGAAAGGAAGGGACAGACAGACAAGGCGAGGGAGGCGCAGGGGGAAGAAGGGGGCTATTTTTTTTTTCTTCGTCTTACAATTACAGCCACGCCCATTCACACCTACACAGACAGACAGACAGACAGACACACCGACACACACAAGGAAATGGGCTAACATTTGTCAGTTAAACTGGATAGATTTGCGTTCCCTTTCTTCTGATATGTACGGAAGTTTATGTGTGATTTTCTTTTCCAAAAAAGACACTTTTTCAGGAAAATGAACGACTCTGCACGTACACCTATATGTACGCGCACTTGCATGTACATAGACACAGGCACAGACACAGACACAACACACACACAGACACCACACACACACACACACGTTTTCAAAACACATACGTGCAGAAAGAAGAAAACAGGTGAAGTTGGTGGGTGGAGAGAGAGAGAGAGAGAGAGAGAGAGAGAGAGAGAGAGAGAGAGAGAGAGACACTGGGGTGAAGCTGAAAGGAACACCACATGTTCCCTTGTACACACACACACACACACACACACACACACACACACACACACACACTGACACACACACACACACACACCGACAGACAGACAGGCTCTCAAACACAACGAAACAAACATTCAGACACCAGATGACAGACACAGGCAGAGAGACAGACATAAAGAAAGAATGAGAGAAAGAGACAATGAGCGAAAACATTCAGAGAGAACAACGTTTGTCCATATCTGCACATAATTCAATGTGTTGTCTATCGATTTATGCGGAAATTCATATTTCCACCAACAGACAATTTTCTGGAAATTGGACAACAACGCTCGTCTCTCACACGCCCTAGCACACAAGGGGAGAGAGAGAGAGGGAGAGATGGAGAGAGAGGGAGAGAGGGGAGAGAGAGAGAGAGACAGACAGACAGACTGAAAGGAAGTGAGGAGAGAGAGAGAGAGAGGGAGAGAGAGGATGTAAAGAGTGCGACAGATACACAGGCAGGCAGACAGACAGCTTGATGAGAGAGAGAGAGAGAGAGAGAGAGGGGGGGAGAGAGAGACAGTGAAGAGAGAGAGAGAGAGAGAATGCGAAGAGAGAGAGAGAGAGAGAGAGAGAGAGAGAATGCGAATGAGAGAGAAAGACCGAGAGAGAGAGAGAATAAGAGAGGTGTTGGTGGGGGCAATGAGCGGGGTGAGGGATGAGGCGGGCGGAGAGAGAACAAGGAAATTTATTTTTCCACACACCAAAGACTTTTTCAGGAACATGGAGCACGCCATGAAAGGCCACGTTTTCCTGTCCCTTCCATTCTGAGGAGGTTTCAGGACAAGGACAATCGTTTCACGGACAAAGCATGCCTTAAGTTTGATCGAACAATCGACACAACATGATCGACTCATGTGCTGTGTGTGTGTGTGTGTGTGTGTGTGTGTGTGTGTGTGTGTGTGTGAGTGTGTGTGTGTAGAGAGAGAGAGAGAGAGAGAGAGAGAGGAAGGGGAGGGGTGGGGCGGGGGGGGGGGGGGGGGGGGGGCAGAGAGAATGAGGAGGAGAAGGAGAACAGTTCAGAGTTTAACGACCTGACGTCCTGCGCCCTTAACCCTTTAACTGCTACTGACGTGTGCGCTCGCTACGTGAAGGACTGTCGCCTCACTGAGATCAGAACAGAAGCTCACAGGTCAGGATGTCCCGACACCTTTCTCTCTTTCCCCTGGCTTCTACTTCATCCACCGACTGCGTGACCTGTCCTGTCTTCAGCAAAAATCAATGACTCCATCGAGAAAGTACACTGGCAAAAACGTAGTGACCGCACATCAGACTCACGCCACGCTGATCTCGTCCCACCAGTGTTCAGCAGTCAATGGATCACCCAAGGCCATGTTGTTCAGTGCTTGCCGAGGGCGGGTCTTGGTTTCGTGAAGGTTTCGTTGTTCGAAGGGGGATGGAGTCCTGAAGGGGATGTGGGGAGGGGAGGCTAATTTAAAAACAACAACAACAACCCCCCAAAAAAACAAACAAACAAACAACAACACCAGAGCAGGCTGAAAGACTGACATCTACTCCTTATACATATATACATTATGCACCTGCTATTTGCAATTGCATCTGTTTGGTGGTTTTTGTTGTTGTTTTTCGAATATAAAAACTCGAGTGTTGAGAAGGATTATAGTGTCACGTGCATGCGCGCATGTTCCGTGTTTGTATGAACTAGGGGAACTTTCTGCATTTGTGGGTATGCATTGAGAGACAGCGAGAGAGAGAGAGAGAGAGAGAGAGATACAGACAGAAAGAGACAGACAGACAGATACAGACAGTCACACACACACACACACACACACAGAGGGGGTGGGGGGTATGAAAGCATAGCGAGTGAGAACTGGAGGAGAAAGAACGACACAAAGATGCAGACAGAAAAAAATAGAGAAGCGTGAGAGGAGGACAAGACATGGGGGAAAGTAGGTGGAGAGGAAGGGGGGAGGGGGTGGCAGGGAACCCCGGCCCTCCCCCTCCCTACCGCACCACCAGGCGTTGCATGCATTCGAACACCAGACCTTGCATGGCCGCTGGAGGGCCGAAACCCAACGCTCTGAGCACTCCGTTACCAACCAACCAACCTGTCTGTCTGACAACGTAGTGAGCGGGCACCACGGGCGGTGGAGGAGTGGCCGGATAGACTGAACCGAGATCAGTGACCTAAACGGTAAATCAAGAGGTAAATTAATGCAAAAAGACATTTATTGACTCTTCAGCAAAACTGTGCTTTTGTTCTGTCCTGACTTGAAAACCGGTTTATGGACAAAATGTGACAAAGCGCTTGCCCAACACCGACTATGTCTTTTTAATCTGCGATCTTAAATGAAGGTCATGCTATAAATTTCTGATAATTTTCTGAGAGAGAGAGAGAAAGAGAGAGAGAGACAGAAAGAGGTAGAAAGAGATACAGAGAGAGAGGGGGGGGGGATGATGGGGGGAGGGGTGGAGGGGGTGGCGTGAGTAAGGGAGAGACAGAAAGAGACAAGCCAGATCCTAAAACCTCTTCCCGTCGATGTTAAAAACACACTCAGAAGAAGAAGAAGAAGAAAAAACACCCCAGTATGATAAGCAGCATAGTGTAAATCCTCTCACGTGCTCAAAAAGGTACTTTGGCAGTGGACCGACTAATTGCTGAGGAAGGAAACTGGTGGTGACTGAATGACACAGGAGTGTCCTTCCCGTGTCTCTAACAAAGGGTTTGAACATGGCCGGAAACTGCACACAACGTCCCTATTCACCAAGTCAAAAACAGGAGACTTGCATACACACACGTACCGCTCGTTTCAACCCGGATTTCCATCTGTGGGAATCAGCGTAACTTTCCGCCTGTGTGGAAATGCATCCCATAGGAGGGGGAGGGGGGGGCGGGGGGGGGGGGGAGGCAGGGAAGAGAGACAGAGAGAGAGAGAAGCACAGAGGGATAGAGAAGCACAGAGAGAGAAGCAGAGAGAGAGAGAGAGAGAGAGAAGCAGAGAGAGAGCACAGAGGGAGAGAAGCAGAGAGAGAGAACAGCGCGCGCACACACACACACACACACACACACACACACACACAGATATATAGAGAGAGAAACAAACAGAAACAGAGACAGAGATAGACAGAAGCACACACACACACACACAGAGACAAAGACAAAAGCACAGAGAGAGGGAGAGAGAGAACCAGACAGCGAGCGAGCAAGCAAAAGAGAGACAGACTTCGTCGTTCTTGGGCTGCGATTCCCACGTTCACTCGTTTACACAAATGGGGTTTTACGCATCTGACCGTATTTAGGCAGTGGTAACCTCTTTTCAGGGGGAGGGAGTGGTACATGCGGATATGTCCTTGTTTCCATGACCCAGAGAACGCTGACTTGATAGCGGGATCTTTAACGCGCGCACTTATCTTCTGCATGCGTATACACGCGAAGGGGGTTCAGGCACAAGCATGTCGGCACATCTGTTGACCTGGGAGATCGGAAAATCTCCACCTCTTACACACCAGGCGCGTGACCGGGATTGGAACCCGGGACCCTCAGACTGAAAGTTCAACGCTCTAACAAGTCAGCTGTTGCGCCATCGAGAGTGACAGTGAACTGATTGATATGGATACTTATGTAGCACCTATTCCCGGTCAGATAGCAGTCTCAAAGCGCTTTATGAACATGGATTCATTTGTTCAACTGGCAGCCTACCTGCGTAGAGACGACCAAGAGCTGCTCATCATTCGTTTTCTTTGTCATTCACTTAGGTTTCAGTCACGAGCCCGCGCGCGCGCCCGCGCGCACACACACACACACACACGCATACACACACACACACACACATGCATATCATCGTGGATTTTACAACGAAATTTTGCCAGGGACATCGTCTGAGAATGTGAATGCGAAGACATTACTCTGAATGGCTGACGGCATGTTCAACAGGATCACGATCACGAAGAACGACATGGAAAATAAACAAGTCCGGCAAAACCAACAGCGAATACTCAGCACTTATGTACACGCCTCCGAGAACACCTACCGTTGACATAATCACACCACGACTCACTTCTTGACCTGTGTTCCAACGAAAACAACAACAACAACAACAACAAAAAACCATCAACTAAAAAAACACCACATCCGCATACCGATACATAATTATCATCACCAACATGATTGGCCCATGGCCCACAGCCTTCATACACTCACACCGAAGTGTCGGGAAAATCCAACCGCTTACTTTTTGCCGCGCCCTGCTGAGTGATGAACACACCTAATACATAATCCCCGGGTGTGTGTGGAGGGGGTGGGGTGTGGGGGGTGAAGGTTAAAAACGGAGCTTTGGTCGAGGTGACAGCACATTTGAAATAGCTTCAAACGGGCATTTCTCTTACCGACGGCAAACGTCCGTCTGTAAAAATACCCTGTGCGGACATCGCATGTTCTTTATTAAGATTTCAGTCAATGAAGGGTAACATGAAATGGTTTTTAAAATGAGATGTATTTTCCCCATAAGGTCGCTGTGTCGAAGAGAAAGTCACAAAAATAAATGCCACCCTCCAAAGAGCTGCACTGTCTTTCCATTGAATCGTGATGAAAGTAAGACATATAAATGAAACTCAGATTATTACGGCTGTCACGGGGCCGGAATGCACGTTCTTCTCTTTACAGGTTAACTTAACTAAACGCCGATACCATGCACTGATGACTTTAAATACATGTGGGATAACTGTCAAATCTATCACGTTACAAATTTGGTGCTCTTTTATTCAAATCATTGCGCATCAGGCTGAAAGGGGATAGAGACACAGATACAGAGAAAGATATTGGGCGGTGTGTGTGGGGGGGGGGGGTTCGGAGGGGGGGGGGGGTAGGCAGTGTTGAGAAAGAGCGAGATAGATAAGAAGGAAGAAAGGAGGAACAAAAGGTAAATAAAGAGGAGATAAAGATGCGGGGTGGGGGGTGGGGAGGGGAGTAGCGAGGAAGATATGTATAACACACACACACACACAAACACACACACACACACACACACACAGGAAGAGAATGAGACACAGACACCAAAGACATACATGGGGAATCCAATGAGAAACATCAAAAGCTTTATTATATTCAGGCCTTGGGCCGCAACAAAAGAGAGAGAGCGAGAGAGAGAGAGAGAGAGACAGACAGAGAGAAGGGAGGGAGGAAGGGACAGACAGATACGGGGAGAGAGACAGACAGACAGACAGAGAGACAGGCAGACAGACAGACAGACAGAGAGAGAGGGAGAGAGAGAGAGACTGACAGAGAGACAAGCAGGCAGACAGACAGGAGAGAGAGTGAGTGAGAGAGACAGAAACAGAGAGACAGAAACAGAGAGACAGAGAGAGAGGGGGGGGAGAGAGAGAGAGAGAGAAAGACAGAGAGACACAGACAGACAGAGAGACAAAGACAGGGACAGAAATAGAAAATACAGTGAGAAACAGAGTCAGACAAAGCCGTCTTTGATAACAGAGACAAGAATCATAAAAAACAAACAAACAAAAAACCCACAACTGTCAACAGCCAGAGAGTGTTGTGCAAAATGCATAGTGCCGGGGAAATCCTTTTCGGATTATAAAAAAAAAAGAAGAATATTTACAAGGACAGGCTTTCCTTGTCTATGCATGCACACACCCTCCACCACTTTCCCTCCCCCCCGCTCACAAACACACACGTACATACACACACGAACCAAGAGGGGCATGCACGCACGCACGCACACACACACACACCCCCTCATGGTGTAACCAGATTGAACAATGCCCAGCGCAGATCACCAGTACAATATCTTAAAAAAAAAAAAAAAAAAAAAAAAAAGCAAAACAAAACCAAAAAAAAAAAAGAAAAAAAAAGAAAAGAAAAGTGGTACTCGCTCAGTATCAGCACTTTTATCAAACCTGAAGAATCTCACACTGAATCGATTTCATTGCCTTTGTTTATAGACTGGGAAAAAATGAAGATTATTAAGACTCAATGCCCATGTTTTTGGTTTTTTTTGTGTGTGTTTTTTTTTTGTTTTTTTTTTTCAATTTTGACAACACTCTTACATTTAGTTGATTTAAATGCATTCGTTGACCGATTTCAAATGACTAATGTGGCACAGTGAACGTGTTTAAAAACTTTTTTTTTTTCGGGGATGGGGGATATCAAAACATATCTGCAATTCGTGCAACTGATCTCACGGTGGGTTGAATTACATGCACTGGTTGGTGGACTGCAAATGGTAACAGTTGCCTCCACCAGTTTTACTACTAACAAGGAAGACTGATCTTATCAGAGAACACCTACTTACACACCATGCAAACGGTCCTGGTCTACTAGTTACTTATTATCATTCCAGTCGCGTGCGACGAGAAGAGGAGAGAGAGAGAGAGAGAGAGAGAGAGAGAGAGAGAGTACAGACAGACAGAATGTGAATAATTCATTCATTATTAGAAAGACAGAAACAGAGAGAAATACACACACACACACACACACACACACACACACACACAAATATACACATTGTGTGTGTGTGTGTGTGTGTGTGTGTGTGTGTGCAACCTGTCTGTTCACTAGCAAAGATGCCTGCTAAAGAAAAACGCATAAACAAAAAACGAGAACCATACGTTGTTTGTATTTTTGCGCTGGAACAGGAAGTAACTCCAATCTTGGTTTCCCCAGTATCAAGTGTCGCTCAGTGTCAACGACAAGACTGCTGGCTGATAACATACTGTGGAAAAACCTGGTTTCGTGCTGTAGATCTCGTGCAGACACGACCGCTTGGGTCTTCTCTCTCTCTCTCTCTCTCTCTCTCTCTCCGGTTAAAGTCCGTTTGTTCTCACTGTTGGATTTCTTTCTCTCTATCTCCCTTTTTACTCACTTATTGTATTCGTTCAGTGTTGACGCTGTCACATCTTTTCCGCAGTCATTGTCGTTCACTTGTAAAATGGATCAAAACTGACCTCTCAACTGAGGACTTTTAGAAGTGTTTTTTTTTTTTTTTTTTTTTTGTTGTTTTTTTTGTTTGTTTTGGTTTTTTTCTTTTTTCCAATTTCCCGTGGAAACGCCTGACGACATTCCTTCTTTTTTTCATGCCACAGGATTGCCCGTCCCGTCAAAGAATGAATAAGATCTGTAATTTACTTGATGAAGCGGAGCCGGCACAACACGTGGAGAAGAGAAAACCGCACACGTCACTTGCAACTGAATCACAAAGCTAGATCTGGCGCACTAATGCGTCGGATTCCAAAACTGAAAACCAAAATGCACTAAAGTTCTTCTTAAATTGCTTTACATCATTATCATGTATAATCTGAAGAGTTCATTCAAAATAACTGTTGGTGTTTTTAACGAAGTGCCGCATGGTTTGGTCTCAGCGTCACGTTTTGTCTATCAGTGTCTTTCCCTCTTCGGTCTTGATCTATCTTCGTTTTCTCTGCCACACAAAATGTCCTTTCAACGGGTAATTATGGTCACCGATCGATATGGAGTTGACAGACGTGCATTTCTTGGTTCAGTTATAACTGGTACTGCGGTTCCCACTCGGATATTAACAAGTTAAATGTTTTTGTTCTTCGTGTTTTTTACGAAGTGGGTGCGCCATTCACCAACCTGTCGTCTGCCCCAATCTAGGGGAGTTAATTGTGATATGGAGCGAAACGACCTTTTACACATGAGTTGCTACCCCTACACCCCACATTCACTGTGTGTGTGTGTTGTGTGTGTGTGTGTGTGAGTGTGTGAGTGTGTGTGTGTGTGTGTGTGTGAGAGAGAGAGAGAGAGGGAGAGAGAGAGAGAGAGTGTGTGTGTGTGTGAGAGTGTGTGTGCGCGCGCTTGGTGCGTGTGTGTACGCGCGCGCGACTGTGTGTGCAAATGAATATTATTGAACAAAACAGGTAAGAATGAGTTTTTAGTGACACAGCGTTGACACTCGGACAGAAAGACAGTGAGACAGAGAGACAAAGCGTAAGACAGAAACACGTCAGATACATAAAAATATACCGCTGGAGAAAAAGGTTGTTTTGTTTTTTTAAACAGGACGGTTGAGACACAGTGACAGACAACCAGAGATTGCAACAGTGAGAGTTGACATGTGCCGTGAAAAAGTGGAGGGACTAAAAAGTCAGTCAAGACCCACGGAAAGAGCTCAGTGACGACTTTGAAAACGTGCCAAACGTGTGCGTCAACCTTGGTGACACGCACAAAAACAGGCAAAACATGAGGATAACAGGATAGTGAAGGAGGGAGGGGGAGAAGGGGGTTGGGTGGGGACTTTTGAAGGTTGCGGGGGGTTGGGGTGGGGGTCGGAGAGTGGGGGTTGGCGGACTCACCCAGACAGGCGAAGGGGCCGCTGGCGGTGAAACCTTGGTGACAGGTGCAGAAGAAAGAGGCGTGCGTGTTGTGACAGTCCTGCTGACATCCTCCGTTGTCGATGGCACACTCGTCCACGTCTGTCACAACACACACACACACAGACACACATACACACGCGCGCGCGCGCGCACGCACGCACGCACACACACACACACATTGGCACACACACGCACACACACACGAAGAAGAAAACTAAGTTCATCGTATATGGTCGAAACAGAATATTTTGTTGTAATCACACACACACACACACCACTTTCTGTATGGTGTTGGCTTCAACAATTGACTCTGCAAGGCAAGGGAGGCAACCCTCTGCTGGGCTGTGGTAACCGTGCCGGCTGAAAAATGTTGTATCGTGTGGTGTGTGCATGCGTGTGATGTGTGTGCGCGCGCGTGTGTTTAAGCCCAGTACAGAAGTTCCCCACCCACCCCCTTCTCTCTCTCCCCAATAACATATGGAAATCGTGCAAAACGTCCCGAGCTTCAGAGGCTCTGTGTGTGCGTGTGTGTGTGTGTATGTGTGTGCGCGCGCGCGCGAGCAAAAGCCCAGATTCCTCTGAAGATGAACCCCATCTTCCTGTGTACACACAGGGAAATCGTGCAAAATGTGCTGGGTTTATCTTGTGAAGTTGTCTCTGTCTCTGTCTCTGTCTCTCTCTGTGGTTTAGGCCCAGGATTCCTATTCGGGTCCTTTGTCTCTCTCCCAACAACTTTCATCCTTGCACACATGGAAACCCTGCAAAACATTTTAAGATGCTGTCACGTTCTCTCTTATCCTCTCTTTCTCCCTTCCTTTCCCCGTGTGTGTGTGTGTGTGTGTGAGAGAGAGAGCCTAGTCTCTCAACAACTGGTTCTTGCACACATGGAAATCGTACAAAACATGCATGTAAAACGTGCAGAGTTCATCATGTGAAGCTGTGTGTGTGTGTGTGTGTGTGTGTGTGTGTGTGTGTGTGTGTGTGTGTGTGTGTGTGCGCGCGCGCGTGTATGTAAGCTCAATATTCATCTTCACAAGTCCCCTCTCCCTCTCTCAACATTCTTCTTTGCACGCAAGGAAATACTTGCAAATCTTGCCTAGTTTAGTTTGTGAATCTCTCTCTTAGTATGTGAGTGAGTGAGTGAGTTCTCTGTGAGTGAGTGAGTGAGTGAGTGTGTGTGTGTGTGTGTGTGTGTGTGTGTGTGTGTAAACCCAGTATTCCTCCAGAAATACTCTATCAGCCTCAACAACATTCCTCTTTGCATAAGTGAAAATAAAGTGCGCGCGCGCTCCTGTGTGTGTGCGTGTGTGTGTGTTTGTGTAATCCCAGAATTCCTCTTCAGAAATCCTCTCCTTCTCTGTCTATAGCATTGGTGCTTGCACACATCTGGGTTTATCTTGTGAAGTTCTCTCTCTTACACATACACATATATATATGCGCGTGTGTGTGTGTGTGTTTGTGTGTGTAGAGAAAGTGTGTGCGTGTGTGCGTGAGCCCAGTGGAATTCCTCTTCAGAAATCCTCCCCTCTTTGTCTTCCACAATCCAACAAAGAAAGTTGGGTTTGGGGGTTGGTTTGTTTTTTGTTTTGTTTTTTATAAATACATATTGGCTTACAGACGTGCGAAGCGCACACACATTACACCTAACACACCCACCACCCACAACACAACAACGACAACAGAATACGAAGAGCGAAATGGGAACGAGCGAATCGGGAACCACCAATTTGGTGACGAGCAGCGAATCGGCAACTGGCGAAACAGGAACAGCCGAATCGGGGCGACAACTCTCAAGCCAGCCAACACCCCAGGATACTGACCCACACAGTGCTTCCCGTCCGTGTCCAACGTGTACCCGGGGTGGCATGTGCAGGCGTAGGTCCTGTTGCCGGGTACACACATGTGCTCACAGCCTGCCTTGTTGATCTGACACGGGTCGTTCTCTGAAAGAAAAAAAAAAAAACAGGCAACAGCCGTCACACACTGTCCACAACCTGCTTCCAGGACAACCACCACGACGATGACGAAGAAATAGAAGCAGGAGGAGAAGGAGGAACAGCAGCAGCAGAAGATGATGATGAAGAAGAAGAAAAAGAGGAGGAGGAGGCGAATAAAAAAAAGAAGAAGAAAACAACAGAAGAGAATAATTCAATCGAAATTATTTGTCTAAGCAGAACATTAAGAACAAGAACATGAATTCAATTTCAGGTTGCCTAACAGCAACCGTTACAAGAAGAAAAAGACACAAGAAGAATTCAATTCCAGTCTGGCTCACGAGCGTTAGAGAACACTGAACAAGAAAATCACGCACACGAAGAACTCAGTTTGGCTCAGAGCTCACAGGACAAGAACAAAAGCATGAAGAATTTCAAATGCCTTAAAAATATGCTGTGAAGAAAAAAAAAGAGGGATGAAGATGATGACAATAAAGAAAGAAGAGCCTACCCCCTCCCCGGCCACCATTACAACTTCCACCCACACTTGTAAAAATAAATAAATAAATAAATAAAATTAAAAAAAAAACCCGAGATGAAGGAAGTGAATAAAAAGAAACACGGAAAAAAGAGGAAGTTGAAGAGCAAATGAAGATAGCTTGCTTGAAATATAGACAGATAGATAGAGAAGACAAGACAAGACAAAATCTTTATTATCGACGGTAATAGATAAGCAAGTAACATGCTTTTTTTTACATCCAGCCCTCGCCCTAAAGAGGGAACAAAGCTACAGAAGCGAAAATGAGCAAAACAATATAATTTTTTTTTTTTAAATCAGATAGATGACGGTAATGACAGGTGAAACTGATGATGAATGGAGATGATGATGGTGATGGTGATAATTTTTCTCCTGTCTGCAAGTGTATTTGTATTACTATCAAAGTGGATTTTGCCTGAGACAACCCTTTTGTTGTCGCGGGCTCTTTTATGTGCGCTAAGTGCATGCTGCACACGCGATCTCGTGTTACCGTATCATCGAAATGACTGGCGTCCAGACCACCACCCAGGGTCTAGTGGAGGGGAAGCAAGTTCTAGCGAGAGTGGGATCTGATCCCGTGGCCTCAAACTCTCTCACTCCCTTGGCGGACGCGTTACCACGGGGCCATGACTCCACAAACTTACGATGATGATGATGATGGCAGTGATGATGATCAGTATCGCTATCATAATTATTATCATTATTATCGTTTGTACAACTATAACTTCACTGTTATAATTATTTTCATCATCATTATAGTTATAATTATCATTATTATCATTATTATTACTATAAATTCATTTTTCTTATCATTATTATTATTGTCATTACCATTATTATTATCATTATTACAACAATAAAAACAACAACCATAATAATAATAATATAATCATTATTCAGTAGTAGTAGTAGTAGTAGTAGTAATTTTGTTGTTATCATCATCATCACAAAATACACACACACATACACACACGTTGTCCATTTCTCACCGGACACACACTTGGGCGGCTGGGCGGCGCCCCACTGCAGGTTACGACAGAAGAGGGTGTTGGCCGATTGGTTGACCAGCTTGTACCCCGGGTAGCACGAGTAGGTGGCCACCATGACGTAACGGCCCCGAACCTCGTTCATGACGTAACTGATGTCCACCACTGCGTTGCTCAGAGTAGGGGGCTCCACCTGTGAGTTTCAACTTCAGTTGCTCAATGCGGCGTCACTACGTCCGGACAAAGCCGTACACACTACTCCATATCTACCAGGCTAGGCCGATGCCTGACCATGCACTGCGTCCGGACAAAGCCGTATACACGACTCCACATCTACCAGGCAAGGCAGATACCTGACCATGGTGTCAGATGCATTGCCTGGTTCTAACTTTTTGACAGTTACACGTGACTAAATGACTACGTTGACCGAACTACGCCATTGGTCAGTTCCATACTACACACAGTTAGCAGCGGTTTACGACCATACTGGGCTCTTCCGTCCGAGAAATGCAACTGACTCCTGAAGCATAACCCAACGCACTTGTCAGGCCTTATATGTTTGTGTACCCACCCAAGTGGATTTCTTTTACATAATTTTGCCGGAGGACAACGGTTTTGTTGCCATGGGATCTTTTTCAGAGCGCCACGTACATGCGTGCTGGACACTGGACCTAGTTTTATCGTCGCATCCGAAAGACTAGATGCTCAGTTTGATTTTCCAGTCAAACTTTGGAGAAAGGCCCAGAGCGAGATTCGAACCCAAGACCCTCATGGACATTGTACTGATAGAAAACCGTCTTAACCATTCTGCCCCCTTGCTCCTCCTTGCTCCTGGGAGAGGGCTGAAAGGACTTAAAACAATCAGTTTTAGTTTCAAGGTGGTGTCAGACCATAGGGACTGGTCCATATACTGACGCTATACCGCTTCTGCTGTATTAAGAAAATACAAGGATTACATATATATAAAGGAGCACATGCCTAACATTCGCATGACAGCAACTGTTGGTCAGGCCTTGGGAACCTACCCTGGGCTTGTTTGTATTACAACATCAACAGAAAAGAATTAAGATAAGCAAATATGTAAATGCGTTAAAATATAATAAAGTGATAGATATGTATTAGGAAAGAAAGGACTGAACAAAAATGGGTCACGCTTAGCATACCCGTGCACAAATACACGTGCGCGCATACGCACAGAAGCGGAAAAATCACACACACACACACACACACACCGCACATACAGCAATTTGTAGTCTCACAGACATTTTCAACCGATAAACGTACGTAACCCATGCGCGCACACAAGCAATGAAATGTAGCACAAAAACATTAACTCATACAAGCCTTGTGGTCGGTCTCTTTGCTGCCGCCAGTTCTTCATGGACCATCATCGCTTTTCTACAACCCTCCTCAGACAGACAGGAAGTCACCCCTCAGCAGACAGCCAGGACATCACCCCTCTACAAACAGCGGGGACTTCACCCCTCTACAGACAGCCAGGACATCACCCTTCTACAGACAGCCAGGACACCACCCCTCTACAAACAGCGGGGACTTCACCCCTCTACAGACAGCCAGGACATCACCCCTCTACAGACAGCCAGGACACCACCCCTCTACAGAAAACCTGGACTTCATCCCTCTACCGACAGCCAAGACATCACCCCTCTGCACCCCTCTACAGACAGCCAGGACACCCCCTCTACAAACAGCAAGAACTTCGCCTATTCTCCTGACAGCCAGGACATCACCCAGGTATAGACATTCAGGATATCACCCCTCTGTAAACAGCCAGGACATTCCTCTACCGGCAGGACATCACCCCTCCACAGACATCCAGGACATCACCCCTATACAGACATTCAGGACATCATCCCTCTACAGACAGCCAGGACATCATCACACAGACTGCCAGGACACCACTCTACAGCAAGGACATCACTCCTCTACAGACAGGACTTCACCCCTCTACAGACAACCAGGACTTCACCCCTCTACAGACAACCAGGACTTCACCCCTCTACAGACAACCAGGACTTCACCCCTCTAAACACAGCCAGCGCAGTCAGGACTTCACCCCTCTACAGACAACCAGGATTTCACCCCTCTACAGACAGCCAGGACTTCACCACTCTACAGCCAGGACTTCACCCTTCTACAGACAACCAGGACTTCACTTCTCTATAGACAGGACTTCACCCCTCTTCAGCCAGGACTTCACCCATCTACAGTCAGGACCACCCCTCTACAGACAGCCAGGACTTCACTCTACAGGCAGGACATCACCCCTCCACAGAGATCCAGGACATCACCCCTGTGCCCTTCTACAGACAGCCAGGACTTCACCCCTCTACAGACAGCCAGGACCTCACCCCTCTACAGCCAGGACTACACCCCTCTACAGACAGTCAAGACATCACCCCTCTACAGACAGCCAGAATTTCACCCCTCTACAGCCAGGACTTCACCACTCTACAGACAGGACTTCACCCCTCTACACACCCAGGACATCACCCCTCTTCACACCCAGGACATCACCCCTCTTCAGGTAGCCAGGACTTCACCCCTGTTATCTTCAGACATCCAGGACATCACCCCTCTTCAGACAGCCAGTACATCACCCTTCTTCAGACAGCCAGTACATCACCCTTCTTCAGACAGCCAGTACATCACCCTTCTTCAGACAGCCAGTAAATCACCCCTCTACATACAATCAGGACTGCACCCCTCTTCAGACAGCCAGTACATCACCCTTCTACAGACAGCCAGGACTTCACCCCTCTACAGACAGGACATCACCCCTCTACAGACCGCCAGGACATCACCCCTCTACAGACAGGACTTCGCCCTTCTACAGACAGACAGGACTTCGCCCCTCTACAGACAGACAGGACTTCACCCTCTACAGACAGCCAGGATATCACCCCTCTACAGACAGCCAGGTCATCACCCCTCAACCTACAGGATTTCACCCCTCTACATACAGACAGGACTTCACCTCAGGTCATCACCCCTCTACAGACAGGACTTCACCCCTTTACAGACAGGACTTCACCCCTCTATACTCAGGTCATCACCCCTCTACAGACAGGACTTTACCCCTCTACAGACAGCCAGGACATCACCCTTCTTCAGACAGCCAGGACATCACCCGTCTACAGACAGCCAGGACTTCACCCCTCTACAGACAGGACTTTACCCCTCTACAGACAGCCAGGACATCACCCTTCTTCAGACAGCCAGGACATCACCCGTCTACAGACAGCCAGGACTTCACCCATCTACAGACTGCCAGGAATTCCCCCTCTACAGACAGCCAGGACATCACTCCTCTTCAGGCAGCCAGGACTTCACCCCTCTGCATACAACCAGGACGTCACCCCTCCTCAGACAGCCAGGACATCCCTCTTCAGACACCCTGGACAAAAGCCCTCTACAGACACCCAGGACATCACCACTCTAGACATCCAGGACTTCCCCTTGGAAAACCAGACGGACCCCATACCCACACAGACATCCCAAGACTCCATCCCCTCGAACAACGAAACTTTCACAACACCAAGGCACCCCTGTACTGAATAACCTGACCACAACTGCTTCAACAGGAGAATTTCGAATTATATTCCCTGCTTGGTGATGTATAGTTTCTTGCTGGCCATGGAATGAGTATTCGCTTGTAACAGTTGGCGGTGTTTGATTGGCTAGAGCAGGCCGGACTTGGCTGAGCGTCTTTTCAGTGCGTTGCCACGAAATTTGGCCAACCCGAGCAAAACAGACAGGCCTAACTGCATCAGTTTGACATGGTACAGTATACTGCACCAAAATAAAACATTGTTACCCTGTAAAATTCAACGTATTTCTACAGTGACATTTTCGAATAAAACACTGTTTAATTCAAACTAAACGAAAGGAAAGAAGGAAAGAAAGGAAGAGGAAAGAAAAAAAAAAAGTCACATCACTGACGTGATGGTGGAAGCAGGTTTCATCCGAGTCCTCCACTGACAGGTCCTCAGTGACAGGGGCTGGGGTGGTCACGGCACTCCTGGTCGCGTCCTCGGACTGCGTCGTCGTGGCCAGCGGCTCTGGGATGACTGCGGGCAGCGGAGCGAGAGAGAGAGAGAGGGGGGGAGTGAGAGAGAGAAAGAAGAGAGAGAGAGAGATGGAGGGGGGGAGTGAGTGAGTGAGAGAGCAGAGTATGATTCTTCTATTAAAAAAAAAAAAAATCTCTCTCTCTTCTCTCTGTGTTTTATGATGCATTCCTGCACATGCAGAGACTTGATCATCCTCACTCCCCACTCCCTCCACATATGGGCATACGTGTGTGTGTGTGTGTGTGTGTCTGATAGAGAAACCGAGATAGAAAGGCTATTATAAAGAGAGGGATATAAAGAAACATCCATACATGTATGCATTGATACATACATACATATATACATGCATACATACACACACACACACACCCACACACACACACGAGAACATACAAAGAGAAAGATAGTGAGAGAAGGAAAGAAAGAGAGAGAGGGAGAGAAAGAGAGAGGGAAAGAGAAAGAGGGGGGAAAGAGAAAGAGAGAGGAGAGAGGGAAAGAGAGGGAGAAAGGGAGAGAGAGAGGGGGAGGAAGAGAGACAGTCAGACAGAGAAAGAGAGAGTGAGTGACAGACAGACAAATGCGAAAGACCCTGCCAAACGCGGAGGTAAAAATGCGCTGTTGAACAAAGGTATGGGCTGCTCTTTGTAAAATTGTCTACACTTTCTGTGTCCGTCGGCAAACAATGTTACCAGTCCATCGTTTTATTCCGTCTTCCCCCATCCCCCTCTCCCTCCCTCAACAGTCCCATGGAGGGCTGTTTCTACCAAGGCCTCTAGATCTTGTTACGTGGGCCACACTCAAGGTAGTTTCCTTTTCTTTACCGATGTCAGCAGATCTTCACGTCTCTTCAGCCAACCACGTGTCAATAGTTTCTGTCCGTTGCTGCCAGACAAGCAACACAAACACAACTTGCAGTACAGGTGAACCCACACAGTCCCACTGAACTCACCTGCACAGATGGGGTAGATGCCCGTCCACCGTCCACCCTCACACAGCAGCAGGCGGGAGCCAATCAGATAGTAGCCCTGTCGGCACGTGAAGGTGGCCACGCCCCCCGTGACGTCACGCTCCACCACCCCGTGGTTGGGGGCTACCAAGGCAGGGCACTTGTCCTCTGCCCACAGACAGCACCAGCACCCTTCACCGACCTCTCGCCCGGACCCACCCGCCCTCGAACAGCGCAACTTTCCCCGAGCAAGACACTGATTATCTCCTATCACACCGCAGACACTGCTCTCGCCCTTTGTCCCAAGTTTGACTGGAAAACCGAACGGTGGTTCTTGTCATTCGGACGAGGCGATAAACCCAGGTCCTGTGTACAGCATGCACTTGGCGCGCTGAAAAAGAACATATGGCAACGAGAGTGTTGTCCTCTGGCAAAATTATGTGGATACATAGAAGAACTTCACTCTGATAGGTATGTAAATATGAATGCCTGCACTCAAGGCCTGACAGCGTGTTGTGTTATGCCGCTCAACAGGCGTCTGCCTAGCAGATGTGGTGCAGCGAATATGGATTTGCCCGAACGCAGTGACGCCTCCTTGAGAAACAAACTGAAACAGACACGGATATCTTAATTCTAAAGAGCTCGAAGCGCTTTACGAGTACAAAATTAATCGATTGTAAATAAAAAAATTTAAAAAATACACTCACTACAAACACTTGAAACAGGCATCATAAAACTATTTGTTTAACTCCCTTGCGCGCATATGCACGCACGCGTGCACATACAAAAAAAGAAAGGGAAAAAAACGCGGCTCAAGTTACAGGCCGACCAACCGTCCGCCATCTTTAAACCTTTTCTAAACAAGCAGTGTTCAAAATGACTGAATCCATAACAAACTGAAGCACAGTATTTGCACTCACCGCGAGCAATTAACCTTTGAACAGGTGTTGCTATGCCAGCTTCGCTCACAACAATGCAATTACACGTGCTTCCGTCGGAACACACGGTTTGGAACGCTGAGAACAAATTCCACTCGGGTACCTACCGGTTCGACTCCACAACGCACAAGACCAGCATTCTATGTCAGTGAGCTGTCCGTAACTTGCACGCGCATTGGTTTCGTGAAAGTCGCACGAGATTTCCGTGAAACATGCGTCAAGTGAAAGTGACAAGTTGCAAGATGTTTGCGAAAGAGTGCATGCCCTTCTTTCCCACCCCAACCCCACCCTATCCCATTTTTCAAACATCCACTTGTTTTTTTGTGTGTTTTTTTCTAACCTGTTTCGTGAGGGGTGTGTGTGTGTGTGTGTGTGATAGAGACAGAGACAGAGACGGAGAAAAGTACAGCTAGCAGTCCACCAAAGTTTCAGTTCCAGATTCAGGGAGGTGCTGTTCCATTTGTAACAAACCACTTTGCACCAAGCCACTTTTGCTGTCGATCAAAATTCCACACCATCCAACTGAAATCTTTGGAGAAAAGAAAAAAAAAAAAGCACTAGAAGTCTGGGTGGTAGGGAAATATCACCAGGACTATTGTCCTATTTTCTCCGATAACCTTCAAAGTTCAATTTATCTTTTTCTCCAACATGAAATCCGAGTGCAACTGAATATCAACTTCATTTTTTTTTTTTTTTTTTTACCGAATTGTGACCTGATCGAAAAACAATGGTTCATTTTGTTGTTGTTGTTGTTGTTGTTGTTTGTTGTTGCAAACTTGTGTTGCAAAGCAAACTGCACCACGACCATAGATCAAATACGCACGTTAAAGATCCTGTAATCCATGCCAACGCTCAGGAGGTTATGGAAACAAGAACATAGCCAACATGCACATCCCCGAAAACGAAATATGGTTACCTATACGAAGGGGTAAAAAAAACAAAAACAAGTCATATATGTAAGAGGTTACATGTCTGTGTGTTTGTGTGTGTGTGTGTGTGTGTGTGTGTGTGTGTGTGTGTGTGTGTGTGTGTGCGTGCGTGTATGTGTGTATGTGCGCACATAACTAAGACTTGGCTGAATGACCCAGGAAACGAATGATGAGCGCCCAAAGGCAGCTCTCAATCGGCTCCACCCAGGAAGGCAGCCTGCTGTGCAAATGACGCCGTGTTTGTAAAGTGCTTAGAGCTTGGCCTGTAACCGAAGATAGTTGGCACAAAAAAGTTTCCATATCATAATCATCACCACCACCACCGTCATCATTATCGTCGTCATCATCATCACCCTCATCAGTTTCATCACCATCATCATCGTATTAGTCACCATCAACATCATCATTATCATCATTTATATCACCACCACCACCACCACCACCATCATCATCACCACCACCATGATCACCACCGCCACAATCATCATTACCACCACCGTCATCATCATCGTCGTCGTCATCATCACCACCACCATCACCACCACCGCCATCATCATCACGGTCATCACCATCATCACAGTCACCACCATCACCACCATCATTATCATCATCATCATCATCACCACCACCAACACCACCACCACCACCACCATCATCATCATCATCATCACCGCAACCATCATTACCACCACCATCATCATCATAATTATCATCAATCCTCTTCCTCCTCCTCCTCCTCCTCACCATATTCATCATTTCTCCTCTTCTTTCTCTTCCTCTCCACCACCACCACCAACATCATCATCACCACCACCACCACCACCACTACCACCACCAACATCACCATCATCATCATCACCACCACCACCACCACCGCCACCATCATCATCACCACCACCATCACCACCACCATCATCACCACCATCACCACCACCACCATCATCACCACCACCATCATCGTCATCATCATCATCACCACCACCACCACCACCATCAACTCCACCACCATCATCATCACCACCATCACCTTCATCATCATCACCACCACCATCATCATCACCACTATCACCACCATCATCACCACCATCATCATCATCATCATCACCATCACCACCACCATTACCACCACCACCACCACCATCACCATCACCATCCTCACCACCACCACCACCACCACTATCCTCACTCACCCACGCAGAAGGGGGCCTCAATGGTCCAGTTGCCGGAGCTGAGGTTGCAGGCCCCGTGGGTGGGTCCCGACGCCTGGTAGGGCCAGTCACAGATGTACTCCAGCAGCATCCCCTCTCCCCACACGTGGGTCTGCCCGTGCCGGGGGGGAGGGGGAGGCACGCACGGCTTCTTCTCCTCTACGTCCGGGTCCACGGTCAGCAGGTCCACGTCTGCAAGGTGCGAGGGAGGAGTTTCGTGTTGCATGTTTGAATGAAAATAACAACAAAAACAACAACAACAACAAACAAACAAAGAAAAACAAAGAACAAAAATAGTTTCGGTTAGGTAGTTATATCTGCAGGTGTGTTACTGAGAGTGGGGGGTGGGGGTGTAGGGTACCTGTCAAACTGATGCATTCCTTGAACTAGACATTAATTCAGGTATCTGTCTCCCCAGCTGCACCCGATCCGTCCACCCACCCATTCATCCATCCGTCCATCTTTCCATCTCCCTATCCACTCTGATACAAATCCCGACAATGGTGGAGATGAAAGACACTCGAACAAGACAGCAACAACAATAACAACAAACCCATCGTAATAATGATATCAGTAAAACAGCCACACACAACACAAACAGTAACTCATAGTTGTCTGGTTGAGATGACAAAGTGATTCTCATTCTGTCTGTAACAAATTCCAAAATTACAAGTATCAACAGCATTCAGTTGTTCATCGATTATTGGTCAACACTGCAGGTGTCAGGGCAGTCGGCTGGTTCGTTACCAGCGCCGTGTATTCGAAAATGGTTCAGGATGATCTAGGGAATCTAGATATCTGAGAGGAGGAACTGAACATGGCTTTTCACCCAGACAAATGCCAGTGACCAACGTAACAATGCAAGGAGACCAAACCAAGGTCCCAAGGCTAAACACTTGGACAACACTACCCACAGCGACTTGGGGTGGGGAGGATGTACGTCCATAACACTGGCTCAGAAAGCCTCAAACCGGACATATGGCTTTCTCCAAGGGAATATGAACACTGGCCCCAAGAGGATAAAAGGACTACAAGTTCAAAACCGGGTCCGCCCCGTTGCTGAATAACCAACAACAGTATGGGGGCCCCACTATTCAGGACACCACAACAACAACATGGAGAAAGTCCAGCGCCACGTCGCCACATTGGTGCTAAAAACGTTACCGTAATACCCCTAGCGTTGGGGACATGGCACACCATCGCGGCCCCCACAACCATCCCAAACTCGGCACCTTTTCCTCAAACGTGCCCGCCTCCCCAGCTTGATAGACACTGTCCTTTTTTTTTTTTTTTTAGTTTATTTATCTAATCACGTGCATCCTGGGTCCAGGGTTCCTTCCCAACAGTGACCATCATCATGAACGAGAAGAAGGAGGAGAGTCTAAAACTTCATCATTTTTTTGTTTCTTCTCTTTTGTTTGTTTTTAAGCTCACAGATGATGGTTACGATACTTCTACACATTCGTTTCCTTCACAATGATGGTGGAGCATGCCTAATAGGCTCTCCGCCCCAAGTCTCTCACCCAAGAAAAAAACACGAAATGATTAAAAAAAGAAAAGTTCTTGCAGTACCTTCGAAGTCGTAGTCGATGTTGTCTTTATCGCCGTAGTCGAAGAGCCACTGTCCTCGAACGATGACAGAACAGATGATGACGACAAGACAGACATCATAGATACAACTTTGCTGCCAGCCTGCCGCCATGTTGCCTGGGTCACAGGTCACAAGTCGTCCGTCTTCCACGTGTGCATGCGTTTTATGGTCACCCGTTTTAGTCAATAGTTCGTTCTTTGGTTTACAACACAACAACAAGCAAACAAAAAACAAACAAACAAAAACCAAAAAACTTTCGTTCTGCATAATCTGCGAAACAATAATCATGTCCTCTTTTAAGACACGCATTCGCATGCGTGCAATGTGCAGTGTGTGTGTGTGTGTGTGTGTGTGTGTGTGTGTGTGTGTGTGTGTGAGAGAGAGAGAGAGAGAGAGAGAGAGAGATCTTTAAAGAAATTGGTGAGAAACGTATTTATTTCTAATGTATACTAACATGTACTGAACTGAAAACATGTGCATTAAGCGGCAATGGTGTAACGCTTTATCTGCACGTATTGTCATTGTGTGATGGCTTGCACATTGTTGTATACGTGCATTGTGGAGGTGCACACCAGTGTGTGAATGAACTTTCACTTGTTTTTTGTCTGCTGCATTCGAAGGCGCATAGTGGCGCTGGCATATGGTACCCATCTGTGTGTGTGTGTGTGTGTGTGTGTGTGTGTGTGTGTGTGTGTGTGTGTGTGTGTGTGTGTCTCCCCTCCCACCTGCATAAACACATACACACACACACTCTCTCTCTCTTTCTCTCATTCACACACACACACGCGCGCGCGCGCGCGCGCGCATATGGACACACACTAGCTTTATTGTTTTTGTGAAATTTTCAAGACAATGTTCATGACCAGAAAAAGCAGCAGGAAAGAGGAACGAAAGAGACAGACAGACAGACAGGCTGAGCAAGTGGGAGACAGAGACAGACCGATACAGTGTGAACTTTTGACGAAGTAAGTAAGCCATACGAACAGCTCGCGCCCACTTCCTTCCCCTCCCTCCTCACCCCCCTCCCCTCCCCTCATTCCGCCGCCCCACCATCCCCCTCTAAGGCAGGAAACCAGCACTTAATTTAGAACCACGGACAACCCAGGTTTTGTGGGCTACTGCTCTCACGCTTGTAGTATTTCTCCTTGTTTCTCTTCTCACGGAGGGACCCTTGATAAGGCTTCTGCTGTTCTACATTAGTCCAGCTTACTTGATATACTATGTTCTTACAGAAACAACAATAACAACAACAAAGTCTGTTCAGTTTCAAGCGATCTCTCCATTATTACGGCACTCTATTCCAAATCTGTATTCTATTGAATATAGTTCTGTTTCTTTCTCGAGCGCTCGTCAGTGTGTGTGTGTGTGTGTGTGTGTGTGTGTGTGTGTGTGTGTGTGCGAAGCCAGACATGGAGAGGATGATATAAAGAGAGACAAAAAGAAATATATAGACACATATCTATACATACCTACAAACATACGTGCATAAAAATAATCAGAGAGAGAGAGAGAGTTGTGTGCTTTACGTCTGTCACGCGTTCTTGTAAAGTGCTGTTAACTGTATGAAAGCGCCATATAAATGCATTCACGACAGTGGGAAGGTTCTTTGGACTTGTTCGGGTAGAAAGATGTTCCCACCCTGTAATATCATCATCACCATCACCATCGTCATCACCATATGATGATAGTGATGGTGGTGGTGATGAATGTCATTATTGTTGTTATCATTAAAATGTTTATGGTCATCTGTAAGCTTTTACATGTGTACTGTCACGTCAGCCTTTGAGTCATCATCAATGCCCTCAGTAACATCATTCAAATAAATACTTGAAGGCGCTGCATCGCGCGCACGCGCGCACGCACGCACACACACACACACACACACACACACACACACACGACACAAGCGCAAGCACAGTCTCTTTATCTCACACACACACACACACACACACACACACACACACACACACACACACACACACACACACACACACCAAAACAAAAACAACAACAGAGACATGGATGGAGAGAGATACAGACACGACACGACATACACTTAGAGCCAGTTAATAGCATCAGAGATAAAATTAACTGTTGTGGGGAACTCACACAAAACACACACACACACACACACACACACACACACACACACACACACGCACGCACGCACGCACACGCACACACACACACACACACACACACGCACACACACACACACACACACACACACACACACACACTCACTCACTCACTCACTCACTCACTCACACAAACATACACGCGCGCACGCGCCCGACACGACACACACTTGGAAACAGTGAATAGCATTGTGGATAAAACTGTTGTGGAGTAACAGAAGAAAGTTAAATGCAACAATAATAGTTTTGTAAAATCACGTAACAACACACACACACACACACACACACACACACACACACACACACACACACACACACAACACGTATGAAAAACAGGGAGGGGGCATGGGGGGTTAGTGTGGGAACGGGTGGGGGGGGGGGAACAAGTCCATGCGTCCATACAAACCCATTACTTCTTGACTGCTGACGGACAGTAATAAGAATACACCCCGTCTGTACAAACATCGCATCACATCTATAGTATAGTCGTAACCATTACATGAAAAACAAAGAAAAAACAAAAGAAAACGATGTAAGACCACTGTAGAGACAGACAGAACACCTGCATGGCAGTCCAGTAACTCTATAGACTCTAATCACGTACACGCACACGCGTCGCTGTAGCAATAGTTTTTTTTGTGAAGTCACCGTGACACTCTTGTGCACTGAATGAGTGAGTCACTCACTATACGGCGCTTGAAACGACCCTTCTATCAACAGACCCCTGTGCCCGTGTCAATGAACCAATGTCAGTGTTGTGTCGATGAACCAATGTCAGTGTTGTGCCAATGAACCAGTGTCAGTGTTGTGTCGATGAACCGATGTCAGTGTTGTGTCGATGAACCGAGGTCAGTGTTGTGCCAATGAAACAGTGTCAGTGTTGTGCCAATGGACCGGTGTCAGTGTTGTGCCAATGAACCAGTGTCAGTGTTGCGACAATGAACCGGTGTCAGTGTTGTGCCAATGAACCGGTGTCAGTGTTGTGCCGATGAACCGATGTCAGTGTTGTGCCAGTGAACCAGTGTCAGTGTCGTGCCAATGAACCGATGTCAGTGTTGTGTCAATGAACCAGTGTGTTTTTGTCAGTGAAGCACTATATTGTGTTAGTTAAACCATGTGCCGGACATATGCACACACGCACGGACGCGCGCGCACACACACTCACACAGCTCCACAAGTATACACACGCGAGCATGCACACACACACACACACACGCACGCACGCACACACACACACGCACACATACACACACACTTTCTCTCTCTCTCCAACCTCCACATAACATCAGTACTGATGTTCTCTCTCTCATCATACGGACAACACAAACAGTCTGTTGGTTCAACAGTCCAACACCGTTCCATGCAAGTGTTTGCACAAACAAACAACTCCCAGCACGCTGCGTTCGAATCTGCCACGGTAGGCACCGATCTCCAGAAGGTGGAGTACCGACACGCCCCCCTCTCCATACTTGAGTCAGACGGAAAGCTGCTCCACCTCTCAAGACCTATAGTCCAATGTTCAGCCGAGTTTCTCGTTTCCTTGTCACAGTTGACAGATCTTTGCTATATGTGAATGACAGTTGTGCGCGCATGTGTGTTCACGTGTATGACTTTGTGTGCTCGTGCACATTTTGTTTACATTGTGCTTGACAGTGCAAAATAACTATTGAAGTCTCTCTCTTTGTCTCCCTCCCTCAAAAAAAAAAAAACAACCCCCCCCCCAAAAAGAAAGAAAAAGAACAACAAAACAACAACAGCAACAAAAGAAAAAAGAAAGAAAAAAAGAACATCAAAAGCCTCTCCTTCCTGTTTGGTAATAAGTTATAAAGACCAGGAAATGCTGACCAGCACTGATCACAAAAGCTGACAGGGCAAACAGTATTCGAGCAAGCCACTGACATTACTGGCAATGGAAAACATGGCGCCCGGCTTTATTCAGAGCTTTACGAAAAATTTATATTGCAATTTGCTGACGATGTAGCTTTGATATCATTCACTCGAGTTGGACTACAGCATCAGCTGTCCTTGCAAAGAATGCAGACTGTCTTAATAAACAAAACGGGAAAAAAGAAAAAGAAAAAAAAAACCCAACACATTCCGGTGCTCCATGACCTGCACGCAACCGAGGCAAAAACAAACAAACAAAACAATGCACTGGCTCTTAGTGCTGCAGCCTTGGGGGCTAGCTGGCCTTTGGGGACCATCCCAACACTGACTGTCTTAAAACCCTCTTGGTCGAAGCAATTTGTGGTCAAGATATTCTCCACTATAATCAAATTAAATCTGAAATCTGCCTCCTCTGCGGTTCTGATGGTCATAGTCGGACACGACCATCATACACATGTTAAGTGTTATATACATGATCACGTATGTTATATATATGAGGTACACAAGAAACATGAACACATAACACCTGGCCATGGGTGTGCACGTAGTGGAGTGACGTGGTGGTGAGAAGGACACATGGTGAAGTGGCCGAAAGAGTGTGGTAACAGGGAGAGAGGGGGCGGGAGAAGGGGTACAGGGGGCCTGGGGGAGGGGGGGGGGCGGACAAACCTTTGAAGTGTGGCTGTGCAAGTCTGCCCACGCTGTGCTCAGTGTTGACAGATTCCATATATGGCCATGCGAATGCAAAGAGCTCTTGTCGACTGTTTGTTGTACCACGTGACGCGATGAGATCATGTTGCGGTCAGAAACGTCATCAGACAGCAGTGAAAAAAAATTCCATATATGGCTCTGCCAATGTAAGGAGGTGTGGCCAGCTGCTGAATATATAATCTCGTTTGTCATGTCAAGAGCTGACACACCCAGAGCATGTACAGTGCTCTCAGTCTGTTTAACTGGATGCTCATCTCCTCACACACAAGCCAACAGTGTACAGAGCCGTTTTCACCCCTTCACACAGCAGGTAACGGTGTGGTATGCTGTGTCGATGTCCTGTCATGTTATATCCTTGCCTTGACATGTCGTGTTTTTTATTTGCCTTGCCATGTTATGTTTATCTTGCCATGTCTTGCCTGGTCTTTTTCTGTCTTGTGGTGTCTTGTCATGTCTTGCCTGGTCTTTCTCTGTCTTGTGGTGTCTTGTCATGTCTTGCCTGGTCTTTTTCTGTCTTGTGGTGTCTTGTCATGTCTTGCCTGGTCTTTCTCTGTCTTGTGGTGTCTTGTCATGTCTTGCCTGGTCTTTCTCTGTCTTGTGGTGTCTTGTCATGTCTTGCCTGGTCTTTCTCTGTCTTGTAGTGTCTTGTCATGTCTTGCCTGGTCTTTCTCTGTCTTGTGGTGTCTTGTCATGTCTTGCCTGGTCTTTCTCTGTCTTGTGATGTCTTGCCATGTCTTGCCTGGTCTTTCTCTGTCTTGTGGTGTCTTGTCATGTCTTGCCTGGTCTTTTTCTGTCTTGTAGTGTCTTGTCATGTCTTGCCTGGTCTTTCTCTGTCTTGTGGTGTCTTGTCATGTCTTGCCTGGTCTTTCTCTGTCTTGTGATGTCTTGCCATGTCTTGCCTGGTCTTTCTCTGTCTTGTGGTGTATTGTCATGTCTTGCCTGGTCTTTCTCTGTCTTGTGGTGTCTTGTCATGTCTTGCCTGGTCTTTCTCTGTCTTGTGGTGTCTTGTCATGTCTTGCCTGGTCTTTCTCTGTCTTGTGGTGTCTTGCCATGTCTTGCCTGGTCTTTCTTTGTCTTGTGGTGTCTTGCCATGTCTTGTCTGGTCTTTCTCTGTCTTGTGGTGTCTTGTCATGTCTTGCCTGGTCTTTCTCTGTCTTGTGGTGTCTTGTCATGTCTTGCCTGGTCTTTCTCTGTCTTGTGATGTCTTGCCATGTCTTGCCTGGTCTTTCTCTGTCTTGTGGTGTCTTGTCATGTCTTGCCTGGTCTTTCTCTGTCTTGTGGTGTCTTGTCATGTCTTGCCTGGTCTTTCTCTGTCTTGTGGTGTCTTGTCATGTCTTGCCTGGTCTTTCTCTGTCTTGTGGTGTCTTGTCATGTCTTGCCTGGTCTTTCTCTGTCTTGTGGTGTCTTGTCATGTCTTGCCTGGTCTTTCTCTGTCTTGTGGTGTCTTGTCATGTCTTGCCTGGTCTTTCTCTGTCTTGTGGTGTTTTGAATTTAACAATACTCGCGTAAGTTGCGTCCGAACTTTTAGATATTTTGCAGACTTGTTGATGATATCCTAGGTTACTGTGTGAAACTTTTCAGTGAATTCGGTTTCTCTATCACTGAGAAAATACTTGTCAAAAAGCGGTTCACTTTTTGGGGGGACACCCGATATATATATATATATATATATATATATATATATATATATATATATACACGCGCGCGCGCGCGTGCGCACAGTCTGCATAATAGTATATCTAAGAGAAATTACATTACATTACTAATGAGTTCAGAAAGAGAGGACAAGTTGCACATGTTGACTGAACCGGTTCACACACATTCACACATGTGCAGTACCCAGCCTCCTGTCTGTGGTGGACTTTTTAAGTCCGTGGCGTCATCCACATCGGCATCCACGCGCAGAGTCTGTCGAGCCGTGACCTTATTTGTTGGCATCAGCTGCTGAAGAGGCTAGCTAGACAGCTGAAGGGGTGCTGACTGGAGATGACAGTTGCTTATAACTTTATAAAAAATGTCCACATACGTGAAAGCGGGAAAGAATCAAAATTTTTTTTTTTTTTCAAACAATGGGAAAGGAATTATTCAAACTGAAGTGCACAAAACGTTATATTGTAAAACACACACACACACACACACACACACACACACACACACACACACACACACACATATACACACACACAGTTTTCTGTCAGTCCATAATAGTCCCCAAGGAGCAGATCTGTTTCTTTTTATGATGAATGTGCAGCCCAGTTGTGGGATTGGGGGTATGAGACAGACAGACAAGGCCATACAGAGATATAGGGGTGTTGTGTGTGTGTGTGTGTGTGTGTGTGTGTGTGTGTGTGTGCAGGGGGTACGAGACAGGCAGACAATTTCATACAGTTATGTAGGGATGTTAGGGATGGGGGGTCGGGGGGGGGGGAGGTATGAGACAGACAGACCAATCCATACAGAGATATAGGGGTGTTGGGAGTGGGGGGGGGGGGTATGAGACAGACAGACCAATCCATACAGAGATATAGGAGTGTTGGGAGGGGGGGGGGTATGAGACAGACAGACCAATCCATACAGAGATATAGGAGTGTTGGGAGTGGGGTGTGGGGGGTATGAGACAGACAGACCAATCCATACAGAGATATAGGAGTGTTGGGAGTGGGGGGGGGGGGGGGGGGGGTGAGACAGACAGACCATTCCTTACAGATATATATGGGTGTTGTGAGTGGGGGTGGGGGGGGGTGAGACAGACAGACCATTCCATACAGAGATATAGGAGTGTTGTGGGTGAGTGGGGTATGAGACAGACAGACCATTCCATACAGAGATATAGGAGTGTTGGGAGTGGGGTGGGGGATGGGGGGGGGGGGGTGAGACAGACAGACCATTCCATACAGAGATATAGGGGTGTTGTGGGTGAGTGGGGTATGAGACAGACAGACCATTCCATACAGAGATATAGGGGTGTTGTGGGTGAGTGGGGTATGAGACAGACAGACCATTCCATACAGAGATATAGGGGTGTTGTGGGTGAGTGGGGTATGAGACAGACAGACCATTCCATACAGAGACATAGGAGTGTTGGGAGTGGGGTGGGGGATGGGGGGGGGGGGTGAGACAGACAGACCATTCCATACAGAGATATAGGGGTGTTGTGGGTGAGTGGGGTATGAGACAGACAGACCATTCCATACAGAGATATAGGGGTGTTGGGAGTGGGGTGGGGGGGGGGGTGAGACAGACAGACCATTCCTTACAGAGATATATGGGTGTTGTGAGTGGGGGTGGGGGGGGGGGGTGAGACAGACAGACCATTCCATACAGAGATATAGGAGTGTTGGGAGTGGGGTGGTGGGGGGGGGGGGGGGGGGGGGGAGACAGACAGACCATTCCTTACAGAGATATAGGGGTGTTGTGGGTGAGAGCGGTATGAGACAGACAGACCATTCCTTACAGAGATATAGGGGTGTTGTGGGTGAGAGGGGTATGAGACAGACAGACCATTCCATACAGAGATATAGGGGTGTTGTGGGTGAGTGGGGTGGGGGTGGGTGGGGGGGTGAGACAGACAGACCATTCCTTACAGAGATATAGGGGTGTTGTGGGTGAGTGGGGTATGAGACAGACAGACCAATCCATACAGAGATATAGGAGTGTTGTGAGTGGAGTGGGGGGGGGGGGGTGAGACAGACAGACCATTCCTTACAGAGATATAGGAGTGTTGGGAGTGGGGGGGGGGGGTATGAGACAGACAGACCATTCCATACAGAGATATAGGAGTGTTGGGAGTGGGGGGGGGGGTGAGACAGACAGACCATTCCATACAGAGATATAGGGGTGTTGTGGGTGAGTGGGGTATGAGACAGACAGACCATTCCATACAGAGATATAGGAGTGTTGGGAGTGGGGGGGGGGTGAGACAGACAGACCAATCCATACAGAGATATAGGAGTGTTGGGAGTGGGGTGGGGGTGGGGGGTGAGACAGACAGACCATTCCATACAGAGATATAGGAGTGTTGGGAGGGGGGGGGTATGAGACAGACAGACCAATCCATACAGAGATATAGGAGTGTTGGGAGGGGGGTGTGGGGGGTATGAGACAGACAGACCAATCCATACAGAGATATAGGAGTGTTGGGAGTGGGGGGTGGGGGGTGAGACAGACAGACCATTCCATACAGAGATATAGGAGTGTTGGGAGTGGGGTGGGGGGGTGGGGGGGTGAGACAGACAGACCAATCCATACAGAGATATAGGAGTGTTGGGAGTGGGGGGTGGGGGGTGAGACAGACAGACCATTCCATACAGAGATATAGGAGTGTTGGGAGTGGGGTGGGGGGGTGGGGGGGTGAGACAGACAGACCAATCCATACAGAGATATAGGAGTGTTGGGAGTGGGGGGGGTGGGGGTGAGACAGACAGACCATTCCATACAGAGATATAGGAGTGTTGGGAGTGGGGTGGGGGGGGGTGAGACAGACAGACCATTCCATACAGAGATATAGGAGTGTTGGGAGTGGGGGGGGGGGTGAGACAGACAGACCAATCCATACAGAGATATAGGAGTGTTGGGAGTGGGGTGGGGGGGGGGAGACAGACAGAGATATAGGGGTGTTGTGGGTGAGTGGGGTATGAGACAGACAGACCATTCCTTAGAGAGATATAGGGGTGTTGTTGTTTTTTGTTTGTTTGTTTTGTTGTTGTTGTTGTTGTTGTTTGTTGTTTGTTTTTTTGTTGTTGTTTTGTTTTTGTTTTTTTTGGGGGGCGGGGGGTTGGGGGGGAGGGCGGGACCGGGGAGCGGAAAGTATGAGGCAAGCAAACCATTTCATACAGATATGTAGGGATGTTGGGTGTTTGTTACTTGTGTGACGTGTTCTGTAAAATTTTCAACTGGTCTCTGAAGGACTGCTCTGTCCCCAGCATCTGGAAAAAATCCACTATCTGTCCTATCCCCAAGAAAAAGAACCCAGCTGCACTAAATGATTACTGTCCTGTTGCCCTGACTTCAATAGTGATGAAATGCTTTGAAAAAATTGTTCTCCGCCATCTTCTTTCTTTCACTGAACAGCAGCTTAACTCTCTTTAGTTTGCTTATAAAGCACACAGAAGTACTGACGATGCTATCCTAACTCTCCTTCATAATGCTTTCCTTCATTTGAATAACACAGGATCTTTTGTTCGTATCCTTTTTGTTGACTTCTCTTCTGCTTTTAACACAATGCAACCTCATCTCCTTGCCCTCAAACTGCTAGGCTTGGATGTTGATCCGAAGCTTACTCTTTGGATAGTAAGTTTTCTTCTCAATAGAAATCAGTCCGTCCGCTTTCATTCTGCCCACTCTTCTCTAAACTCTACTTCTACTGGTGCACCCCAAGGTACAGTGCTGTCCCTTGTTCTATTTACACTCTACACAATTGACTGCAGAGGCACGGAGGAAACTCCCGTCATAAAATATTCTGATGATTCAGCTATTGAAGATCTGTCCAACTCTGATGCTATTTATTTCAGTGAAATTAAAAAGTTCTGTTCTTGGTGTGAGGAAAACTATCTGGATCTCAACGTATTGAAAACAAAAGAAATGTTTATAGATTTTCGGAAAGACCCCTTGTCTGTAGCTAACCTTGTCATTGATGGTCAAATAGTGGAGAGGGTCAATGAATATAGATACTTAGGGACCATCTTAGACAATAAGCTGACTTTTGACAGAAATGTTGATTCCATTCATAAGAAATGTCAATCTAGAATTTTTTGTTTACAGAAGCTTAGAAATGTTGGTATAAATTCAACTATTCTTCAAAGTTATTATCGATGTTGTATCGAGTCCGTGCTCACAGTTTCATTTATGTGCTGGTATGGAAGTTTGGGAGTGAGGAGTAAGCGTGTTTTGAACGATGTCATGAGTGTATGCAGTAAAATTGTGGGAGTGAAACAAGCTAGTATGCAAGAGCTGTATGAAAGTCGAGTGGTTAAAAAAAGTAGGCAGATAGCAACTGACGACACCCATATTTTCGCAAAGTATTATGAGCTATTGCGATCAGGACGACGCTACAGAACTTTTAAGTTGAAATCCAGAGCTCTGAAGACTTTTATTCCACGTTCAATCCACCTTTTAAATTCTTGAGAACACTGTGTGTGTGTGTGTGTGTGTGTGTGTTGTGTGTGTGTGTGTGTGTGTGTGCGCGCGCACTCTCATGTGAGACGTGTGAAAGTCCGTGCATGATAGGTTGTACCTTGTTCTAGTTGTGTGTGTGTGTGTGTGTGTGTGTGTGTGTGTGTGTGTGTGTGTGTGTGTGTTTACTGAGCTTAAAAACGTGACAATTGGTTATTATGAATGTGCAATATGTAGGATGAATAATGTGCAATATGCAGAATGAATGTACAATGGAATATATCTAATGCTAACGTCCATATTCTAAATATATTTCTGTTAATAATTACGATGTAATAATTAATTGCAATGTTTTAAAAGCGAATATGTGAAATGCTTTTATTTGAGAACATATGTTGATTACTCTTGTTTAATCAAGTAAACCGCGTGTGTGGGGTGGGTGGGAGATGGGTGGGTGCGGGTGTGTGCTGATTATCTGGTTGTGGTTTTCCGCAATTTATCTTTATTCTTATCTTATCTGTCTATTATAATCAATATGTAGTATAGTAGGCTATGCTTATAGTTGTATTCAAAATAACGTTTCTTAATTCTTTCTGTTTTTGCATTAAGAATACCAGTTATTACCTGCAGTGTGTGGATGTATGTATGAAACGGTGTATGTGATATTTTTTACATTTGTGTCTTCGTAATATTCGTAAAAGCTGTTGTTGATTTTTACAGTTATGGTCCCCATGTTGTTTACTTGTCTATGTTGTGATAATGCACCTCACCAAATTTCTCCAGTTGGAGATAATGAAGTTATTCTTATTATTCAGACAGAGATTTGGGGGAGGGGGTGGGGGTGATGGGGGTATGAGACAGGCAGACAATGTCATACAGAGATATAAGGGTGTGTGGGGGGGAGGGGTGGTGGGGGGGGTATGAGACAGGCAGACAATTTCATACAGAGATATAGGGGTGTTGGGGATGGTGTGGTATGAGACAGGTAGACCATTTCATACAGAGATATGGATTGGGGGTGGGGGGGTGGGGGTGGGGGGGACAGACAGACAATTTCATACAGAGATATGGATTGGGGGTGGGGGGGGGTGGGGGTGGGGGGGACAGACAGACAATTTCATACAGAGATATGGATTGGGGGTGGGGGGGTGGGGGGTGGGGGGGACAGACAGACAATTTCATACAGAGATATGGATTGGGGGTGGGGGGGTGGGGGTGGGGGGGGACAGGCAGACAATTTCATACAGAGATATAGGGGGTTAGGAGTGGGCTGGTATGAGACAGGTAGACCATTTTATACAGAGATATAGGGGGGTCGGGGTGAGACAGGCAGACAATTTCATACAGAGATATGGATTGGGGGGGGGGGGGGAGACAGACCAATTCATACAGAGATATAGGGGTGTTGGGGGTGGGGGTATGAGACAGACAGACCAGTTCATACAGAGATATAGAGGTGTTGGGGATGGGGGGGGGGTATGAGACAGACAGACCATTTCATACAGAGATATAGAGGTGTTGGGGGTGGGGGTATGAGACAGACAGACCAGTTCATACAGAGATATAGAGGTGTTGGGGGTGGGGGGGTATGAGACAGACAGACCAGTTCATACAGAGATATAGGGGGGTTGGGGGTGGGGGTATGAGACAGACAGACCATTTCATACAGAGATATAGGGGGGTTGGGGGTGGGGGTATGAGACAGACAGACCATTTCATACAGAGATATAGGGGGGTTGGGGGTGGGTATGGGACAGGTAGACCATTTCATACAGAGATATAGGGGGGTTGGGGGTGGGTATGAGACAGACAGACCATTTCATACAGAGATATAGGGGGGTTGGGGGTGGGTATGGGACAGGTAGACCATTTCATACAGAGATACAGGGGTGTTGTGAGGGATGCATATGAGACAGACAATTTCATACAGGGGTGGGGTGGGGGGGCAGACAGACCATTTCATACAGAGATATAGAGGTGTTGGGGGTGGGGGTATGAGACAGACAGACCATTTCATACAGAGATATAGAGGTGTTGGGGGTGGGGGATGGGTATGAGACAGACAGACCATTCCATACAGAGATGTAGGGGTGTTGGGGTTGGGGGTATGAGACAGACAGACCAGTTCATACAGAGATATAGGGGTGTTGGGGTTGGGGGTATGAGACAGACAGACCAGTTCATACAGAGATATAGGGGTGTTGGGGGTGGGGGTATGGGACAGACAGACCATTTCATACAGAGATATAGGGGTGTTGGGGTTGGGGATGGGTATGGGACAGACAGACCAGTTCATACAGAGATATAGAGGTGTTGGGGGTGGGGGTATGGGACAGACAGACCATTTCATACAGTGATATAGAGGTGTTGGAGGTGGGGGTGGGTATGGGACAGGTAGACCATTTCATACAGAGATATAGGGGGGGGTGTGGGGTGGGGGTGGGAGGTAGACACGCATACCGTTTCATGGTGGGGTTTTTGATAGAGGATAGGGAAAGGAAGCAGAGAGAGAATGTGATTGAAAGAAGAGAGAAAGAGACAGGTTCAGGTCATTTTCACATAGGCATGTACACATACACTCATACACACATGCTTGCATTGTCATATGATGTACGCATTTACATGCATATTTCTGTCTCTTTCTCTGTCTCCCTCTCTCTCTTCTTCCTCCTCCCCCTCTTAATCCTCCTTCTCCCAATCTCTTTCTTAAAAAAAAAAATGTGATTGTGCAGTTTAATATTATAGAATAAGAATCAGTTTAAGTTTCAGTAGTTCAAGGGGGCGTCACTGCGTTCGGACAAATCCATATACGCTACGCCACATCTGCCAAGCAGATGCCTAACCAGCAGCGTAACCCAACGCGCTTAGAAAGAAAAAAAAGTAGTAGTAATAATAATAATAATAAAATAAATAAATAAAAAGACAACAATTATGATCAATAAGCAAATAAATGTAAAACATGGAGACACACATACACCCACATATGCATAACAGATATGCACCAAACATGCAGTTTCACAGATACGAAAGCACAGTCAAATACACATAAATGTACATGAGCCCAACACACACACACACACACACACACACACACACACACACACACACATTACCCTGCACCTCCTCTACCCCCCTCCTCCACACACTCATTTCTAGGCTACGTATCGCAGCTTCCATGCCACACACACACACACACACACACATACAGATGAACCCTTACTACACACATACAGATGAACCCTTACTTGTACAAGCACACACACATACACCCATATCCCCCACCCCCACACACATATATACAGATATATATATATATATATATGCACACCTGCACGTTCCAATATTCCGTTGCTCCCACAGTGTAGGCATGCATACACACACATACCTCATCATCTACCCCCCCCCTCCCCCGCGCCCCCCCCCCCCCCCACACACACACACACACATACGCATGTGCACAGAACTCTCCTGACACTTGTGTACACTTACACCCTCGCGCATGCACAAGCGCACTCAAACACACAGACCCACAGAATGAAGTTTTGCGACTGTACCGGCTGCAGCATTGACCATATTGCACACACCATAATAGCCTATTACGACAGCACAACACTGTGCAGAAGAGATAAGTGAGTGAGTGACAATTCAGTATATTTTGAAACAGGATACAGGGCAGGGCAGAGCTTCCGCCCCTGTGTTACAAATGTACAAGTGTGTTTTTACACCACCATAAAGAAGCCATGCATACTGGGTTTGTTCTTCTTTCCATAACGCACCAAACCCTGACATGGATTACAGGATTTTTAGCGTGCGTATTTGATACAATACAATACAATACAATACAACAGATCTTTATTCATCCATTTGGGAAATTAATTGTGCATCCATGGGCTCGTCACGCACCCAACACAATATCTCAGCGCATATCCAAGTCCAGTTCACACACGCGCGCGCGCGCGTGCACACACACACGCGCGCGCGTGCACACACACACACACACACACACACACACACACATCGTGACAAAGGTTGGACCTGAAAAAAGATTTCTGCATGTATGTACACACGGTAGGGTTTCAGGCACTGGGAGGTCTGCACATCCAGTATGATACATAGAACTGTGCAATCAACAACCATCTACCTGAAGATCTAGTCATCAGCCCCATCCATATGTAATACGCAGCTTCTGTTCAAACGTGTGTGTGTGCGCGCGCGTGTGTGTGTGTGCGCGTGCGCGCGTGTGTGTGCATGTGTGTGTGTGTGTGTGTGCAGTGTGTGCATGTGTGAGTATGCACAAGTTTTTATGTTGACATGCACTTGTATGTATCTATCCTCTCCCCCCCCCTAACCCCCCCCCCCCTAACCCCCCCCCCAAAAAAAAAAAAAAAAAATTTTTTCTTGTGACCCCGGTACACTTGATAATAAAGACATTCTATTCTATTCTATTCTATGTTGACCTAGGAGATCAGCAAAACAATCTTAACCCTTAACCCACCAGGCGCACCAAAACATGGGATCGAACGTAGAAACTCGGGTGAGAATCCACCACACCTGATGGAAGTTGTTGGTCAGTTAGTGGCTGCGGGTGGGCAATGGTGGTGGTGGTGGTTCGTTAGTGGTGCTGCATGGGTGATGGCGGTCGTAGTCATAGTTAGCAGTGAACTGATGGTCGTAGTGGTGGGTGGGTGGGTGGGTGATAATTTTAAAAAACAGGATACCGAACAGGGCAGAACTTCCGTCCTTGTGTTACAAGTGTTTCTGTGGCCCGTTCAACACCCTGTCCCTGTTTCACTTTAGCGCTAGGTCCATGACCCTATGTGCAATACGGCGAAGCCACTGACATGCACTCTTCTCATCCGGTAACTGGGCAGTAAGCACATTATTATTATTATCCAGTGGTGACCATCTGCGTCTCTTGTCTTGGAGTGAATGTCTCTGTCTGCCCACACACGTATGTATGTGTGTATGAATGTATGAATATTTGTAAATGTACGTCTGTTTGTATGAATGTTTGCTTGTCTGCATGGAGTCACATTCATTCAAGTGCATGCACATACACACACACACACACACACACACACACACACATATATATATATATATATATATACACACAAACACACACACACACAAGCACGCATATACTCACACAAGCATGCATGCACACACACACACACACACACACACACACACACACACACACACACACACACACACACACATATATATATATATATATATATATATATATATATATATATATATATATATATCTGTGCTTGTGTCTGTGTATGTCTGTTTCTGTACGTGCACGCATGCATGTGTGCTAACCGCGCTTTCTTTGTGTGTCAAATAACTTTTTAATTGTCCTGCATGTAAGAACTGTAGAACATTACTTCAAAGCAAATTCAGAAACCCACAGCATGACTCCAGATCTGGTTGTTTCACATTTCATCCTAATGTTCACGAAAACCACCCACATGGCCTGCAGATATCACGTGACGGCCAGACGTCCAATGATTGCTGCACACGGGGGAGACCATAGGGACTTCCAATAATGGCGAGACTTCCACTTGTCATCGGAGTTCTCTTCCTGGTCATCGTGGCTTGTCGTCCATCTTCATCCGCGCGTTACAGAATTGGTGAGTTTTGGGTTTGGGACTGTCCTGTCTTTATTCCTGTCAGTGTGTGTGTGTGTGTGTGTGTGTGTGTGTGTCCCTCTCTTTTCGTGTGTGTGTGTGTGTGTGTGTGTGTGTGTGTGTGTGTGTGTGTCCCTCTCTTTCCGAATGCTGCCGAAGGGTGTGAAAGAGTAATTGTATTGTTGTTAGGCCCAACACTCGGCTTTTATCACAGATTGACATAAGTTTACAGCTGGGCCGACAGCGAAGTGAGAGCTGCATTATGAATGGTTTCTCCAATGCAATGGGAAATCTTTTACAGCTTAGTCTTTTGTGAAGGACTGTGACTCTCAAACTAGGAGGCAAATTTGCACTGGCTCTTAGTGCTGTAGACTTGGAGGCTAGTTGGCATTTGGGAACCAATCCTACGCCGACTGTCCTAAAACCTTCTGGGTCGAGAGAGTTGGGATGTAATTTGGACAAGACACTCCATTATAATCAAATTCTAGTCCAAATAATCGGGACAGCAGTTGCCTCCTCTGCTGTTCTGATGGTCTTCGTCGGACACGACTGACTATCATATATATATATATATATATATATTATATATTGGAAATTAACAAACAATGAGGCCAGGAGATGAAAAAAAAATATATATATATATTGTTGTGTTTTATTACTGTTTTGCCACAACAAATTTCTCTTTATGAAACTTGAGCTGATCTCCCCAGGGAGAGCACGTCTCTACAGTGAACACTACTTTTTAATTTTTTTTTTTTTTTTTTTTTTTTTTTTTTTTTTTGTTGGTCTTTTCGTCTGCCTGCAAGCGTATTTTTGTTTTCAAAGGGGAATTTTCAACAGAATTCTGCCGGGGACAACTCTATTGTTGCCGTTGGGTTCTTTCACGTTTTCCTGCGTGCATGCCACACACTTTGGACCTTAGTGTATCGCCTCATCCGAATGACTAGTCAGGCCGCCATTCAACGTGTCACTGTGTAGAAAATCCTTCCGAGTGGAGGATTCGATCAGATTCTCTCGCTCTTCAGGCAGACGCGTTACCCACTCGGCCACCACGCCACTTCGCAGCTAAAAAAAAGAGGACGTGGAAGAGTTATTTGTATTTGTATTTCTTTTTTTATCACAAGAGATTTCTCTGTGTGAAATTCGGGCTGCTGTCCCGAGGGAGAGCGCGTTGCTACACTACAGCGCCACCCTTTTTTTTTCCTCCCCGCGTGCAGTTTGATTTGTTTTTCCTATCGAAGTTGGTTTTTCTAGAGAATTTTGCCATGAACAACCCTTTTGTTGCCGTGGGTTCTTTTGCGTGCGCTAAGTGCATGCTGCGCACGGGACCTCGGTTTATCGTCTTATCCGAATGACTAGCGTCCAGACCACCACTCAAGGTTTAGTGGAGGGGGAGAAAATATCGGCGGCCGAGCCGTGATTCGAACCAGCGCACTCAGATTCTCTCGCTTCCTAGGCGGACGCGTTACCTCTAGGCCATCACTCCACTTGTTGCATCACACTTTAGGGTTTGTCCATTTCCTGCGTTGATGCTGTAATTTCCGCAGACATGCACGGGCAGTGTGTGTTGCTGCACACCCTAACGTCCACATTATGAAGTCGGCTCTTGAGGTCAGACTGTCGGACCAGTTGATGTGTTCGGTCCTGTGTTATATTTTG
>NC_134882.1:16333914-16443914 GCF_041734735.1 Babylonia areolata
GATAATTAATACAACACATTTTTTTTCTGGGTGTTTATCTGTGTGGTGTTATAGACCCTTTCATCATCTTGTATTTGAGACAAACTGAAACAAGAGGCAAAGAATTCGTGGCTGACGTGTGATTACAGCTGTGCATCAGCAAGAACGAAAACGCCGTCGGTGAAGGGGGTGTATGAGAGTTGGGTACATAACAATAAAAATAATAATAATAATAATAATGGATACTTATATAGCACACTATCCAGAAATCTGCTCTAGGTGCTTTACAAAAACGCTTTTGTTAACATAATACATCATATCTATGTTACATACACACACCAAAATGTGACTACACACACACACACACACACACACACACACACACACCACACACACACACACATTCACACGCTGCATACATACATTTTAACATACATGTGTATCTAACAGCTACCCTAACACATACGCACACATAGGCAGGCACAAACTTACATAAACACACGCACACACAATACACATTCATATATATGCATATAGTTATGTACACATACATATGTATACACACATAGTCAAGCACAGCTAACGCAAAGGAAGTGGACCTGCCACAATTGAACTTATTGCTGAGGGAAAAGGTGAGTTTTGAGACGAGATTTAAAAGATGCGAGGGAATCAGAATGACGGAGGTTATCAGGGAGCTTGTTCCACGTCTTTGGCGATTGAAAAGAAAATCCAGATCATATTTTTGTTCACCTTCAGAGAAGAGTGTTTGTCGAACCAAAAGTTGTGTGCTGGAAATTGAACAATTCTCTGCCTTTAGCAGCCCGCATCGATCGATATTTCATTGGTTTTGCGATCATATCATAGATCTATCAAAGTTTCAAACTTTCCCTGTCTTCATCACTACTTTAAACAAACAAACAAACAAACAAAACAATCTCCAAATAATGACGGGAAATGACCGTTGTTTGTATTCTTTTAAAAAGAACACACCCATTAATACACGTATGCGAAGTGCCACAGTTCACACTGAATTGATAATGTTGATAGACTTTTGAAAAACATTTTAACTTGATGTTATGCAGGTCTGTTGAAATTTATTTTATTTTCTAGTCGTGAATTTTGGGCGAGAGTTGCGTCAAACATTCTGAATTTTTAGTTCTGATTCTCCTTCTTTCTTCCTTTCTTTTTCCTTTTTTTTTTTCTTCGCGTGCATTGACGATTGTCTTCCTTTTCCACACAATCACAATCGTGATAGTCTTCCTTTTCCGACAGGTGCAATAGCCGAGTGGTTAAAGCGTTGGACTTTCAATCTGAGGGTCCCGGGTTCGAATCACGGTGACGGCGCCTGGTGGGTAAAGGGTGGAGATTTTTACGATCTCTCAGGTCAACATATGTGCACACCTGCTAGTGCCTGAACCCCCTTCGTGTGTATATGCAAGCAGAAGATCAAATACGCACGTTAAAGATCCTGTAATCCATGTCAGCGTTCGGTGGGTTATGGAAACAAGAACATTCCCAGCATGCACACCCCCGAAAGCGGAGTATGGCTGCCTATATGGCGGGGTAAAAACGGTCATACACGTAAAAGCCCACTCGTGTGCATACGAGTGAACGTGGGAGTTGCAGCCCATGAACGCAGAAGAAGAAGAAGAAGTCTTCCTTTTCCCACAGTATACTCGTTCCTGGAGTCACGGAACCTTCTGGCTCTGGTGGGGCCTTACAAGGAAGAGGTGGGACTGGCGGCGGAGTCACAGCGCCTCCCTTACCTGTCCGTCACGGACTTGACGTCAGAGACACGTGACTACACGCTGGAGTTGTCTCCCGACATGGCGGACATAGGCAAAGCCGTTCACGATGTGGTCCACTTCTACTCGTGGAGCAAGATCAGCGTCTTCTACGATGATGACAGAGGTGGGGTGCGGATGGGGCGGGGTGAGGGTGAGGTGATGCGGGTTTTTGTTTGTTTGTTTGTTTGTTTTTTGCATTATTTTGCCTCCTTTTCTGTCTTTTATTTTATTTTATTTTTTATTCTTTGTTTCTGTGACCCCTTTGTGCACATTTCTCTACCTTTTCATCCTGAACGGGCAGTGGTGTCTGATGCAGGAAATGCGTGTTTGCTTGTTTGTTTGTTTGTTTACGTGTGTGTGTGTGTGTTTGTGTGAGTGTGTATAAATTAGTGTGTGTGTGTGCGCGCGCGCATGCGCGTGCGTGTGTGTGCGCGTGCGCTCGCATCGCATCGCATTGCATCGTATGGCATTGTATTGTATCGCATTGAGCGCCTGTAGCATATCAAATCGGATTGTATAGTTTTGCATTGGATTGGATCGTATCCCATCGTATTGCAGTATGTTGCATCGCATTGCATTGTGGTCTGTTGTATTGTTTTGCATTGCATTGCATATCAAATCGCATTGCGTGGTATCGTACCCAGGCGTGCCATTGCTGGAGAATCTGATGACGAACCACACGATGACGGTGCGGGGATGGAGGCTGCCCCGCCTGGCGCAGGACGGGCAGGTGAAGAGGTATCTGGTGGAGATGAGAAAGGTCCAGGCAGAGACCTCTGTTGTCCTCTGCAACAGGGACAACACTCGCAAGATCCTCGAGCAGGTATGACGCAGTTCTGTGGTGGTGGTGAATGGGAAGGTGCTTGGGTGGTTGTGGGGGTAGGTGCATGGGTGGACGGGTGTGTCCTCTGCAATGGGCACAAGACCCACAGGATCCTGTAGCAGGTGACGCCACGTCATCTACCTGCAGTCTGTGTTGTGGGTGTTGGAGCGGTGGTGGGATGTGGATGTGGTAGTTCACTGTGAGCTGGTTTTCTTTCTTTCTGTTTTTTGTGGTGGCGTGGAGGTATGCTAATGGGGTGTAGAGGGTCTTTGGTGTTGTTGTTGTGGTGGTGGTGGTGGTGACGTTTTGCTATTGTTAGGGTTGTGCTTGGGTGGTGGTGGTGGTGGTGGTGGTGGTGGTGTGCGTCATAGGGTGGTTGTGGGGGCTTCATTTGGGTTGCGATGATGGTGGTGGTGGGTATGGGTTGGGGTGGGGATCATCGGGGTTGTGATGGTGGTGGTTTTGGTGGTTGGTGGGTTATTGTCGTGGTGATGGTGTTGTTGGGTGGTGGTGGGTGGGTTATTGTCGTGGTGATGATGTTGTTGGGTGGTGGTGGGTGGGTTATTGTCGTGGTGATGGTGGTGGTGGGTGGGTTATTGTCGTGGTGATGGTGTTGTTGGGTGGTGGTGGGTGGGTTATTGGGGTTTTGATGGTGGTGGTGGGTCTTGTTAATTGCGGTGATGGTGGTGGTGGTTAGGGTGGTGTTCTTGTGTGGTGGTGTGGGTGGGTTGGTAGGTGGGTTAGTGTGTGTGTTTGTGTGTGTGTGTGTGTGTGTGTGTGTGTGTGTGTGTGTGTGTGGCATGCTTGTGTGCAAACACACACACACACACACACACACACACTCACACACACACACACACACACGCGCACACACACACACACGCACGCACGCGTGCGCGCGCACACACACATACACACACACACTGACGCACACACTTCTGTGCGTGCGTATAGGAATATGTATGTGCATAACTGTATACATACACGTTGGTGTATGTGTCCCCTGTGCAGGCACGCCAGCTGGCCATGCTGTCCACCCCTCCTTACCAGTGGATCTTCTACGACCCGGGCCTGGAGGCTACAGACCTGCTGTTGTCCTTCAGTGACGTCCCCGTCAACTTTACCGTCCTCTCCCGACTCCCCCTCAGCCCCATCTCCAGCACCCCGCCCGGCCTAAGCCGCCTCGATCATTATTACGTCATGGAGGCCGCGGATGTGCTGATGTCAGTCCACCATGACTTCAGGAACAAGAGTGCCGGCGGCGCTGGTAATGGTGCCCGGGAGAAGGTGAACCGTATGATTTATCCGATATGGGGGGAAGGTTGTGGTACATTGTATTTTCTTTGTTTACATGTACATGTAGGGAGTCTCTGGTAGAATGTTTTTCTTTGTTCGCGTGCAGGTATACATTGTGAAAGGGAGAGGGAACCTTGTTTCATTCGTTAAGGAGTGTGGGTTAGCGAGTGGCTAGATCGAGAGTTCGCATGGGCGTAGATCTCTCCCATACCCTATGGAGGCGGTTGACGAACATCAGTTGCAAATGACCATTCTGCGATGGCTTCTCCCCCTTTTTTTGTCTTAATTTTTCCCCCATTTTGATGATACATAGACAATTGACAAACGTACATTTATATAAGAAAGGAAAACGGGACAAAATGGAGGAAATACGAAAAAAAAGGAACAATACACTATAACACACAAATAAAGTATTATGAAGAAAACAATTAATTTAAAATGGTTATAAAATACAAGAGAATAATATTCATCCCACCCAAATGTGTCACTTGTAAATACACTAACTTATGTCCAGTCAAAGGTAAGTATGGTAACCTATGTTAGCTTGAAGCTATGTTTCCAATGTGACCATTGCATTATATTCTCCTTTGTGAATCATCAGATAACATAATTTCCAAATGCTGGATTGTATGGGGGGGTCCTTTATCTAACTCTGCACCGCCATCCTGGATACCTCATCACCCCAAACAGCTGGGCACACAGCCTGTGACACGTCCACTGACCACACACAGGGGAGGGTGGAGGGAAGGGGAGCACGCAGTCGACCTGACATCAAAGGGGAGTGAACTGCCAGGGAGAGGTGGGGTGGGGGGAGGAAGAGTGGAGAGGAAGGGCGAGAAGAGGGGAGGGAAGAGAAGGGGTCAGGGACAGGGTGGATGTGGGGGTGACTCTTCACCTGCAGACACACTGTAACACTGTAACACCATTGTCTGTTGTGGATTGTCTGGCTTTGTTGATGTGTGCATTGTCAGTGGTGGATTGTTTGCCTTTGTTTTCATTTACGTTGTTTGCAAAAGCGTCATTTGGGCGAAATTGGTTAGGTGTTGGACGTCTGGTCCAGTGTTCACAACTGATCAGGATTCAAGGCCCCATTTTAGCATGGCATTGTGCTCTTCTTCACAAAGGCATTTTGCCCTGGTTTTCCTCACTCCACCCAGGTGAATGGGTATCTGACTTTGTTGTTGAAAGGAGGTGACTCTTCACCTGCAGACACTGTGCGTGTGTGTGTGTGTGTGTGTGTGCGCACGTGCTTTCTGTCTGTTTCAGGACGACTTTCGCAAAAAGCTGTTTGACATTCAAGGACATCGCAAAGATTTCACGCTGTATTTGATGAAACTGAGTGGTGATCTGCAGCTTAAAGAGGTATGTAAGTAACCATACTACTCTACCCCCCCCCCCCACCCAAGTAACCCTCTCCCCAAGACACTACTCTATCCCCCCCAAGTAACCCTCTCCCCAACACACTACTCTACCCCCCCCCCCAAGCAACCCTCTCCTGGAAACACTACTCTACACCCCCCCCCCCCCAAGTAACCCTCTCCTGGAAACACTACTCTACCCCCCCCCCCCCCAAGTAACCCTCTCCTGGAAACACTACTCTACACCCCCCCCCCCCCCCAAGTAACCCTCTCCTGGAAACACTGCTCTACCCCCCCCCCCCCCAAGTAACCCTCTCCTGGAAACACTACTCTACACCCCCCCCCCCCAAGTAACCCTCTCCTGGAAACACTACTCTACACCACCCCCCCCCAAGTAACCCTCTCCCCAAAACACTACTCTACACCCCCCCCCCCCCAAGTAACCCTCTCCCCAAGACTCTACCCTACCCTCCAAGTAACCCTCTCAAGATACTACTCTAATCCCCCCCGCCCCTCCCCAAGTAACCCTCTCCCCAAGACACTAGTCTACCCCCCAAGTAACCCTCTCCCCAAGACACTAATCTACCCCCCCAAGTAACCCTCTCCCCAAGACACTACTCTACCCCCCAAGTAACCCTCTCCCCAAGACACTACTCTACCCCCCACCCCCACCCTCGTAACCCTCTCCCCAAGACAATACTCTACCCCCCCCCCCCCAAGTAACCCTCTCCCCAAGACACTACTCTACCCCCACCCCCTTAAGTAACTTTCTCCCCAGGACTCAACTCAACCCCCCTCACCCCACAAGTAACCTCATTATTATAACCCCCCCCCCCCGAGTAACCCTCTCCCCAAGACACTACTAAAGGCGTGGGGGGTAAAGTAGTGTCCTGGGCAGAAGGTTACATGGATGGTAGTGTCTTAGGGAGAGGGTTACTTGGGGGGAGTAGGGTAGTGTCTTGGGGAGAGGGTTACTTGGGGGGGAAGAGTAGTAAGGTTACTTGTGGGGTGAGGGGGGATTGAGTTGAGTCCTGGGAAGAAAGTTACTTAAGGGGGTCGGGGGCGTGTAGAGTAGTGTATTGGGGAGAGGGTTACTTGGGGGGTGTGGGGGGGGGGAGAGTAGTAAGGTTACTTGTAGGGTGGGGGGGTTGAGTTGAGTCCTGGGGAGAAAGTTACTTAAGGGGGACGGGGGGTGTAGAGTAGTGTATTGGGGAGAGGGTTACTTGGGGGGGGGGGGGAGAGTAGTAAGGTTACTTGTGGGGTGGGGGGGGGGATTGAGTTGAGTCCTGGGGAGAAAGTTACTTAAGGGGGACGGGGGGTGTAGAGTAGTGTATTGGGGAGAGGGTTACTTGGGGGGGGGGAGAGTAGTAAGGTTACTTGTGGGGTGGGGGGGGGGATTGAGTTGAGTCCTGGGGAGAAAGTTACTTAAGGGGGGCGGGGGGGTGTAGAGTAGTGTCTTGGGGAGAGGGTTACTTGGGTGGGAAGAGTAGTAAGGTTACTTGTGGGGTGGGGGGGGGTTGAGTTGAGTCCTGGGGAGAAAGTTACTTAAGGGGGGGGAAGGGGGGTTCGGCGGGGGGGGGGGGGGTGTGTGTGTGTGTAGAGAAGTGTCTTGGGGAGAGGGTTACTTGGGGGGGGGGGGGGAAGAGTAGTAAGGTTACTTGTGGGGTGGGGAGGTTGAGTTGAGTCCTGGGGAGAAAGTTACTTAAGGCGGGCGGGGGGGGGGGGGGGGGGGGGGGGTGTAGAGTAGTGTCTTGGGGAGAGGGTTACTTGGGTGGGAAGAGTAGTAAGGTTACTTGTGGGGTGGGGTGGGGGGGTTGAGTTGAGTCCTGGGGAGAAAGTTACTTAAGGGGGGGGGGGGGTAGTGTAGTGTCTTGGGGAGAGGGTTACCCACCACCTCCTCCCAGAGCACCTACCATACATCTGGTACCTCTTCACTCTATGCCCCACCCCACCCCACCCAAGTAACCTTCTCCCCAAGACACTACTCAGCCTACACCAGTGACCCTCTACCCACTGTTCTTTCTTTATCTCCCAGTAATCTTTTTCCAGAGTTGTAGTTGCTGTTGTTGTTTTTACCCCTCCCCCCCCCCCCTTCTACTTGTTTTACTTTTCTTACTCAAATATAACCCAGTTGACAATTGTTTTCTTTCTCTGACGTTTATTCCACTTGCTATAATATCATAATCAATGTCATATCTGTATGTCGTCAAGTAAAAAATAAAAAAAGAAGAAAAAGAGAAGAAGAATGAAAACCTTTGAAAAAAAGAAAGAAAGAAAGAAATGAATGAAATAAAATAGATGAATAGATTTAAGAAGAAAAAAAAAAGATTAACACAAAATCACAGCTGTTAGCTGGTTGCTCCACTGTTTTCTTCAGTTTTCTTCAGTTTAACGTCTATTCACTATAAGTGTTTTTAGACGGTTGCTCCACTGTCTGTCTGTACATGTGTGAAATGTTTACTGAATAAAGTTTTGTTTAAACCAAATGATTAAAGAAAAATAAAGAAGAAAAAAAATAGAGATGAAAAAAGAAAGTGAAGTGTATGTGTGTGGGCAGTTCGGCAAGTGGCGTTCAAGGTTGGAGCTGTACCAGAACATGAACACAGTGAAGCTTGATCTGGACCACACCGCTCGTGTGGTCATGATTGAGGTCAGGGAGGGGGTGGGGGTTAGGGATGGGTGTGTGTGTGTGGGGGACATGGAAGTTGTGTGTGTGTGTGTGTGTGTGTGAGTGGGGGGAGGGGGGAGGTTGGGGCTGAAAACTATGGACGTTGAAGATTTCATCGTTTAGTTCAGTGAACTCTCGCTCAGTCTCTGTCTCTGTATGTGTGTGCATATCTCCCTCCCTCCCTGTTCTGTGTACTGTCCAAACCTTGGAGACTAACAACTGAAACAAGAGATGCAAAGCCTTCAAGACTCACTTGTGATACACTTAAAAAAAATCTAATCGTTAAAATGTGTTCAGTATTTGTTATTATGAAACTTCGGGTTAAAAGAAAGAAAAAAAAAAGTCCTAACGGCAGATTCGAACCCCGCGTGTTCGGGTGAGAAGAAACTGTCTTATCCATTACACTATCGTGGCTACTTAGCTGATGTTCAAAAATATGATATTTAAAGATGCTTTTTTAAAAGGATGATAAATCGATTGCGGTATTCGCAGTGAGAACGCTGTTTAAATCATATTATTCTGGTGTATCTTGGGCATTCAAAAATTTTTTAAGGGCAATAAAAAATTCTTTTTAAGTCCGCGGTAAAGGAGACGTGTGATTGCCTATCGCCGCAGTCACACTGCATCATTTAGCCGTTTTCTCTGGATCTAGATAGATGTTCTCGTTTAGTTATGCCCGGTTGACACGGTCAAATCAATTTCTCTTTTATGTTCATTCTAGTTTTATACTTTTAAAGTTGATATGAAAATTGAATATTTTGTTAAACTAATAACATGTAGAGCCAAGTACAAGCACTTCAAAACGTTGTATGAAGTTAAAAGGACTTCATTTTGAGAAAAGTCAAGACTGAAATTTTTGCGTTTCATCAATTCAAGGGTATTAACTCTCATGGTTTATTATTTTTAACTGTGAATTCCGACTAATTCTATGGATATCTTTATGGCAGTTTGGGCCATAATCCAGTAAGTGATGAGGCGTTCACAAATCTTTCTCTGAATAAATATTTAACTGTCTCCTCCTCCAACTTTTCATCACATGTTGTCGTGTATTGTCGATTGAATATAGGATTGAACGGGCAGGTCAACAACTTGAAACAAAATGGCGCCGTTCGCGTTCGCGAAGAATATGAGCATGCGCTTTGAATATGTATAATTATGTGTACGCAGTTGATTTTTGCCCATGACCTTCAGGGCTCAGCCAATAGAACTATAAAGTCCACTCATCGTATTGATTTTAGCATTTTCCGAAAAAGACCACTTGGGCGAATGAACATAGTGAAAGCCCTGTACACTGAGAGTAAAACACACAAGCTTTTTATGTATTGAGTATAATTTCAAAATGTAATATTTAAGATGAGAAAGATCAGTTTAAAGCAAATTAAGTCCCCTAGCATTAATTACAGATTAATTTCCCTTTTTTACTATCAGCACCAAACGTTTGCAAAATAAATATAACTTCCATGCTTAGCAAAAGAAGTTCCTGTTTGAACAAAAAATGATAAAAATGACTGCTCTTGTTGTTGTGTCAGAATATCATATCAAAGTGCCAAGTTTAGAGAATAAAAAAAAAAAACAACAGTAAATTCAGTTTGCATATAATTTGGCTTCTTTTTTTTTCTTCTTTTTTTGTGTGCCCATCCCAGACGTGAAATATTGTTTTAAACAAGATGACTGGAAAGAACTGAATTTTTCCTATTTTTATGCCTAGTTTGGTGTCAACTGACAAAGTATTTGCAGAGAAAATGGCAATGTTAAAGTTTACCACACAGACACACAAACACACACAGACAACCGAACACTGGGTTAAAACATAGACTCACTTTGTTTACACAAGTGAGTCAAAAAACGGCACATTACCCCCCTGTCACTTGTGCTTTAAAGTAATGACAAAGTGCCAAAGTGTCGCCAGTTTCTTATTAATTTACATTGTTTCGATTGTTTTTCCTTTGTGTTCCATTTTATGTTTTGCACCCTTTTGTTCTGATTAGTACCTACTATGTCACTAGAGCTTTACAGCTAATAACATTAAACAATTCAGTGTTCAGTGCTCTCTCTCTCTCTCTCTCTCTCTCTCTCTCTCTCTCTCTATATATATATATATATATATATATATATATGTGTGTGTGTGTGTGTGTGTGTGTGTGTGTGTACATGAATATTATTTTTTTTCTTAATTATTTTTGTTGTTGTTTTTGTTGTTGCTTTTGTTTTGTTGTTAAATTACATTATGATTGTCGTCATCATCATCATCATCACCGTTTTATTATCACCCTGTGCCCTCCTCACCCCATCTCCACCCAGGATCCGCCCTTTACGATGAAGAGGGTTGACTTCTCCTCCCGCAAGGGCAACGACCGCTTTGAGGGATTCGCTGTGGACCTTCTTGAAGAGATTGCCAAAATGCTGAAGTTTGATTATGAGATCTACCTGGTGCACGACGGAAAGTTCGGCTCCAAGCAGAGTGACGGCCAGTGGAACGGCATGATTGGGGAACTGCTAGCTGGGGTGGGTTGCAGGGTGTATTCTTGGGTAGGTAGGTTGTGGCTGGATGGGTGGGTAGGATATGTCTGCCTGGGGGGCGGGTAGTTTGTGGCCAGTTGGTGTAGGTTGTATTAGTTTGTGACTGGCTGGGTAGGTTGACCAGGGAAGGTTGGGGTAATCTGTGAGTGGTCGGGTAGGTTGTGGCTTCTTGAGGTATGTGGTACGCTGTAGATTGCAGCTGGTTTGGTGGGTAGGTCGTGGGTGGTTGGTGGGTAATCTGTGGGTGGTTGGGTAGGCTGTGGAAAGTTCGGGTAGGCTGTAGGTTCCTTACTGCCTAAATACCTTTAATTTTAGGCTCTGGCAGTATAAAAGTGTTAATAAATCATCATCTGTAGGTTGTAGCTGGTTTGGGTAGTTGTGGTTGATTGGGGGTAGACTGTGGTTGGGGTAGGCTGAGGTTGTTCGGTGTAGGTAGTGGCTGGAGTTAGGCTACGGGTGGATGGGTAGGCTGTCACTGGTTGGGTGGGTTGTGGCTGTGGCTGGGTGGTCGGGGTAGGCTGTGGTTGGTTTATGTAGGTGGTGGTTGGTTAGGTTATGGGTGGTTGGGGTAAGTTGTTGGTTGTGGTTAGGTTGTGGTTATGGCTGTGGTTGATTGAGTAGGTTATCTGTGGTTTAGGTAGGTTGTGGCTGGTTGGGGTGTGCTGTGTCTGTGGTTGGGGTAGGCTGTTGGTGGATGGGTTGGTTGCGGTTCAGTGGTTGGGTAGATTACGGGTGGTCGCGATATGCTGTGGTTGATCGGTTACGTTGTGAGTTGTTGGGATAGGCTGTAGGTTGTGGCTTTGGTTTATTGGGTAGGTTGCAAGTGGTTTTAGTAGGTGGTCTGTGGTTGGGATAGGCTATGACTGGTTTGGGTAGACTGAGACTGGTTTGGGATGGCTGTGGCTGGTTTGGGAAGGCTGTGACTGGTTTGGGATGGCTGTGGTTTGTTTGGGAAGGCTGTGGTTGGTTTGGGAAGGCTATGTCTGGTTTGGGATGGCTGTGACTGGTTTGGGAAGGCTGTGAGTGGATGTTGTAGGCTGTGGCTGGTTTGGGAGGCTGTGACTGGTTTGGGAAGGCTGTGACTGGTTTGGTTAGGCTGGTTTGGGTAGGCTGTGACTGGTTTGGGTAGGCTATGGTTGGTTTGGGAAGGCTGTGACTGGTTTGGGTAGGCTGTGACTGGTTTGAGTAGGCTGGTTTGGGTAGGTTGTGGCTGGTTTGGGAAAGCTGTGGTTGGTTTGGATAGGCTGTGGTTGGTTTAGTAAGGCTGTGACTAGTTTGGGAAGGCTGTGGTTTGTTTGGGAAGGCTGTGACTGGGTTGGGCAGACTGGCTGGTTTGGGAAGGCTATGTCTGGTTTGGGAAAGCTGTGACTGGTTTGGGAAGGCTGTGACTGGTTTGGGAAGGCTGTGACTGGTTTGGGAAAGCTGTGGTTGGTTTAGTAAGGTTGTGGCTGGTTTGGGAAGGCTGTGATTGGTTTGGATAGGCTGTGACTGGTTTGGGAAGGCTGTGGCTGGTTTAGGAAGGCTGTGACTGGTTTAGGAAGGCTGTGGCTGGTTTGGGTAGTCTGTGACTGGTTTGGGTAGTCTGTGACTGGTTTTGGAAGGCTGTTGCTGGTTTGGGAAGGCTCGTGACTGGTTTGGGTAGGCTGTGGCTGGTTTGGGTAGGCCGTGACTGGTTTGGGAAGGCTGTGGCTGAATGATTACGTTGTGTCTGATTGGGGCGGGCTGTAGCTGGTTGGGTTGTATGGTTTTAGTTGTCTGAGGTTCTTTTGGTGGTCAGTTTTTTTCTTTAGGATTTGAATGTGTAGGGGAGCAATGGGTAATTGACGTGACATTGACATTGACTGCAACTGAATAATTTGGGTTGTTTTCGTGTTTTTTTTTGTTTTTGTTTTTTTTGTTTTTGTTTGTTTGTTTGTTTTTTTACTTGCATTGATCTGGCCTTACTTGATGTGTCTTGTGTTGACTTAATCGACTCGGCATTGACTTCAGCTAAACTAAATTGAAATTGGATTGACCAGTATAGACAAAAACTGACCTGATCTGACTCGTCTTCGCAAAATAATAGAATTAAACTGAAATGGGTGGACTTTTCTTGCCTATAGACTTGAATTAAACTGAAATTATTTGACTTGTATTACCAATAAACCTGATTTAAACTTAACTGAAATAACTTTGCTTGGCTTGATTATAGACTAGAATTAAAGTGAACTGACTCGACTTATCTTACACAAGACTTGAATTAAACTCAATGGAACTGGCTATACCTGGCTTGACTGTGGTCTAGAATTTCACTCAACTGACTCGACGTCACGTGACTGACTTGCCTTGACGTCTTAACAATCGTAAAGAATTCCACTGAACTGTTGTGACGTGGCTTGACTGCAAAGCTTGTCTAAACTATTGTTTAGAATCCAGCTGAACTGACGTGACTTGATCTGTGACCTGCCTTTACTATCGTCTATAATTCAACTGAACTGACGTTCCCTGACTTGTGCCTGGTCTTTCAGAACGCCACCATGTCTGTGGCCCCCATGAGCATCAACTCTGAACGGGAGGAGGCGGTGGACTTCACCAAGCCCTTCATGACCCGCTATATCAACGTCGTCATGAGGGTGCCCCGCAGGAAGACCCTTCACTTCGAGGTCAGTACAGTTAGCGCCACTAGAGCCCAGTGAAACGATCAGCTGGTTTGCTCTCCGAATTGCGTTCTCTTTATCCAGTGCTTGGGTCTTAGTGTTAGGAAGTTTCTTTATTCGATGGAACAGAGTCATTCATCAGACCCTCTCGACTCAGCTGATTGACAACGTCTCGGGGAGCGGTGGCGGTGACCGCGGCTAGGGGACACCCGGAAAAATTGGTCTGGAGGCTGGCCAGTGGACGGTCCCTGGGACCTGGGGCTTTCAAACTCGGCTGAGTTGATAGCGTCGATGGTCTGCGCTCACCTCGTGTATAGCTGCCACTTTCGGATTTTTGACACTCTAGAGGCCCCTTCTGAAAATGGAGTATGACTGCCTACATGGCAGGGGTAAAAACGGTCATACACATAAAAGCCCACTCGTGTGTACGCATAAACGTGAGAGTCACAGCCCACGATCGGAGAAGATAAGAAGTAAATCTCTAGAGGCCAGTTGCTATTTGCTATGGGTACCTTCTTTGTGGCTCATGATACTGGTATTCAGGACGCTAATTTACTGAACACCCTTTTGATCCCCACCCTTAAATGTTCCCCAGTAAAAAAAAAAAAAAAGTAAGGTATGTTTACTACGTTTTCTTCTGTGTGTTTTCATTTAAGAGTGTGAACTGTTCTGAACTTTTATTTTTTTCCTTTTGTTCTGTTAAACGCACAAGTATTGAAAACTGAATATATATATATATATATATATATATATATATATATATATGAACAACAATATGCATTTGCTGTAGAGGCTTCAAGTTCGTGGTGCTGTATGCCGCTCTACTTGAGGTAGCTCTTCAATATGTCCTTTAACCATAATTTGTGCCTTCCGTGTCTGGATAAGCCTTTCTTGAACTGACCATACATCAGTTAGCTGGGAATGAGACTGTCGTTCATTGCCAACCCAACGAAGCTGAGCCTTCAGCAACATTGACTCAATGCTCGTTGAGCTAGTTCTGTCCAGCACTTCTTGCTTTTTCCTGTCAGCAGGTGTTCATGATCATGCACAGCGATCTCATATGGAACTGTTCCAGCTGCTTGATGTGCCGGCGATACGGGTCCACGATACGGGTCATAGAGCAGTGGAGAAATGACGACAGCTTTGTAGACCTTGATTTTTGTTGACAGTCTGATGCCTTTCTGCTGCAGGACCTTCACTCTCAGTGTTCGGCCTTTTGAATTCTGGGTGTGATCTCTTTGTCCAGTGAACCGTCTGCACAGATTTCACTGCCAAGGTATTTTTGAAATCCTATACACACTTCAGCTGGACTCTATCAATGTTGATGTTTTGCTGGGGCAGGCTTGTGTTCGGAGCTGCTTGGACAGGACCCCTCTTTTCCGCAGGCTGATCGTCAGTCTTGAACGCCTTGACGCTTCTGCAGATGGTGCCAGTCTTTGTTCGGACGGAGAGGCGGCGGAGGTCAAGCACAGATTCATATGAGCGATACTTGATGTACAAGCCCAAGTCTTAAGTATTTCACAGCATGATATAGTACCTGCCTGAAAAACACGTTGCACAGCATAGGGGCGCACACACAGTCCTAATTCACCTTGTTTGGGATGGAGCAGATGTTTGTGTAGTCACCGTTTATGTCACGTTGTCATGGAAAAGCTTTAACAGAGTGGTGAACTTCCGTGGGCAGCCCGGCTTCGTGAGAATGGTCCAAAATAATACCTGCTGAAGGTGTCAATTGTTTTGGTCAGATTTGTCAACACTGCTTACAAGTCCATTCGTTGCTCAATGCACTTTTCATGGATTTGCCGCACAGCAAACACCATGTATGTAGCAATGTGAGCAGGGCAGAAGCCACGCTGGGCTTCAGGTAGGTTGCTCTCAAAGACACTGGAGACGAGCCTGTTGAGGAGGATGCGGGCCAGAATCTTACCAGCAATGGAGAGTAGGGATATTCCTCTGTATTTTCCACTGTCTGATTTTGCTCCTTTGTTCTTATGCAGTGCCACTATGGTAGCATCTCTGAGGTCTGATGACATACATTCTTCCTCCCAGATGGCAGAGAGAACGTCATGGGATGCTTTATAGACTGTAGTTCGAAGTGCCTTGTACAGTTTAGCAGGAATTCCATTTTTCCCAGGGGCTTTACCACAGTTCATATGCTTTATGGCAGTCCTGTGTTTGTAGCGTATATGTGTTAGATGAAGGAATTTGTTCATCTCTCTCTCTCTCTCTCTCTCTCTCTCTCTCTCTCTCCCCTCTCTGTCTCACATATATACACACATGCGCGCACTGGTACACACACACACACACACACACACACACACACGTGCGCACGCACGCCGCGCGCTGCCATAAATACACACACACACACACACACACACACACAATCTAAACCATCATCCTCAAAGCTGAAGTAATGCCCTCTTCCATCATGATATGCCTCGCTCTCACACACTGACATGGGCTGTGAACAAGAGAGAAAAAAAACAAAAAAACACCTACAACAACAAACACACACACGAGAAAGATTTGAGCACAAGATACATTTGTATGATCCCCAGCAATCAATCGCTGAGGTCATGTGCCATCCTGAACAGGGTAGCGCATCATAATATCTTTCACTGGTAGCGCGACTCACGTTCATCCACCCCAGTGCCCTCTACGCCACCATCAGCTTTTTTATTTTATTTCACAATACAACCCACCACCCGGCCTCACCCACCACCCAGCTTCACCCACCACCCATTCACCAAACCCATCGCATGAGTTTGTGCACTGAGAAGAATGAATGTGTGCATGTCGTAGACACCTTGTAGCGAATAAACAGCACGCACACAAGAAGACAGCTGTGCTGTGTTGCAGTTCCTGAAAGCTCTGTCTCTCCACGTGTGGATCAGCGTCCTGCTCGCCTTCCTCGTCGTCTCGGTCGTCCTGTATGTGCTGGAGAAGCCCCTCACCTGCTGCTTCTCCGCCTCCTCCCGGTGCAGTGCCTCCCCCTCCTCCCCAAGAGAGGGCTGGAGACACCGTGACCCTCCCCATACGATGCGAGAGTCGTTCTTTGTCATCATCGGAACTGTACTGCAAGGCAGCACCGATTTTACGCCTGGCACTGTAGCCGGTAAGTGGGGGTGGGCGGAGGGTAGGTGTGGGCTGGTAATGTGGGTGCGAGTGTGTGGGTGGGTGGGTGGTGGTGGTGGTGTGTGTGTGTGTGTGTGTGTGTGTGTGTGTGTGTGTGTGTTATACATCATAAACCTACACGCACAAGTACATAATACACGGACAAGCGTGTGCACACACAAAACACGCAACCAAACACACCCGCACACGCACAGATGCGACCAGCAGAAGTTCAAGAGGCACATCAGTTAGTAGGACAGTAGGCAGGCCGAACGGAAGAGGTGTGTATTGAGAGACTTTTAAACTGAACAGGGGAATCCAAGTGAAGGACTCAGAAGGACAGTTTGTTCCGCACCACTGTTAATTGCCATCACTTTAGAATCGGCAGCCAAGCTTAAAGATTTAGGAGTACAGATCAGATCTAAAGTAAGTCACAAAGTTATGCGGTTGCAGTATAGCTTATGACTTCAAAGCACGTGGTAACTAGTTTGTGATGTATCCAGTGAGAGATGGACAGCCAGTGCAGTTTCTTAAGAAGAAGGGTTATAAAAAAAAAATGATGGGTTTGTTTTGATGCTCTAAATATTAGCCTGTCAGCACTTACATACATACATAGTAGGTCGCTTGTAGTGTCAGATGATGACATCTATATGCCTCTCAGTCACTTTTCATGTGGACCCGCATATGGCTGTGGAGTCCCTCTTTGGATCAGTGTTGGCGTCCGCAGTGAGGACAGGGAAACTGATGAGCATTGCTGCTGCTTCCTTCCTCTTGCCACGGGTCTTGGTGATGCTGCTGTAGTGGTTCTTGTCGAAGCTTTCATGTGCATGCTTTGTCATGCACGCCAACCAGTCCTGTTCTGTGTATGCTCCTCTTTCCCCCCCCCCCCTTTTTTTCTATGCTTTGTGGTGGTGGTGGTGGGAGGGCGGGGGCGAGGGGCTGTGGAGGGTGGGGGGGGCCGGAGGGGGGAGGTGGGGGGAAGGGGGGTTACAACATTCGCAGTGATGACATTACTATCGTCTTTGAAGCATCTTGAGGGCCTTTCTTGCTTTCTTTTACCAAGGCAGAGTTCGCCATGGAGGAGACGCTTGACATGTTATATATATATATTTTGTATCTTCTTTTTTTTATTCAGTCGTTTCTGACCATGACCATCAGAACAGCAGAGGAGGCAACTGCTGTCCCGACTATCTGAGCAAGAATTTAACAGTAGCGGACGGTCTTGCCCAAGTAACATCCTCACTCTCTCCGGCCAAGAAGGCTTTAGGACAGTCAGCGTTGGGGTTGTGCCCAGAGGCCAGCAAGATCCCAGTGCTTCAGCACTAAGAGCCAGTGCAGTTCTGCTTCTCAGTCTGGGAATCATAGTCCTTCACAAAAGCATAAACTATAAATGAATTCTCATTGCAGCGGATGAATCATTGATCATACAGATTTCACTTTGCTGTTGGCCCAACTTGAATTTAGGTCAGTCTCTAATATGAGCCAAGTATCGAGTCTATAAAGTACATAACTTATATAACATAGATTTGATGCACGCCCTTAGCCCTTACTCCCCAGGCCGCATCCTGATAAGCTCGTGGATGTTCTTCGCGCTGATCCTGACCTCGTCCTACACGGCCAACCTGGCGGCCTTCCTGACCGTGAAGCAGATCAACACGCCCATCTGGTCTGTCATGGACCTCGCTAAGCAGACACACATCAAGTACGGCACCGTGAAGAGCAGCGGAGTTGTGGCATTCTTCAAGGTGTGTGTGTGTGTGCTTGACAAGAATTGAAAGAAATAACCAACATAATTCAAGCGTTCATTTTGTGCAGGGTAGGCTCTCAAGGCCTGACAATATCTTTAGGTTTATGTGTAGGTCAGTGCAGTATCCACATTTCTTCCCCTGTACTCTTTCCATTCAGCCTCTTTTCGAAGACTTAAAAAGTTGTAAATTGGTTTAATACATTGTAATATGTACTCTACATTGATTTATGTACTCTACATTGATTTCTTCCCCTCTCGAATGACGTCAAGAAGGCCAGTCAAAGAGGGGAGCGGGAGAAATGTAGAGTGTGAACATTATGATATTACAATGTTATTAACCAATCTACAACATTTTCCGTCTTCGAAACGAAATAGTTCAGGGGAAGAAATGTGGATATTGCCTCCGTCATGCATCTGCTCCCCTCCTACTTTCCTTAACAGTTGTGGTGCAGCGAATATGGATAAGTCCGCACGCTTTGACACCTCGAAACTGAAACTATAAACTGCAAGCATTCGCTGAGAAAGAGGCTCCCCAAATTTCCAGCGTTCTTTCAATTTGTGCAGAACACCAAGGATGACAAATATGCCAAGATGTGGGCCCAAATGTCAGTGACTGATCATGATTCCATGTTGGAGAACACCTCGGTCGCTTTCACCAAGGTCAGTGTTGCGTGCATTGCTGATGGATGCATTCATGTTTATGCACAATGTAAGATTTTAATGTTCTTGTTGATCTTGTTGTTGTTCTTGTTGCTATTGTTATTATCATTATTATCTTAAAAGCTTGCCGACTGTCCTAAAAACCTCTTGGCCGAGAGAGTGGGGATGTAACTTGGGCATGACACTCCACTATAATCAAATTCTAGCCCAGATAGCCAGGACAGTAGTTACCTCCTCTGCTGTTCTGATGGTCATTGTCGAACACGAATGACTATCATACAATTATTATTATTATTATTATTATTGAAATTCTCATAAACAACTTGTATGTATGAAGTTGCAACAGTTAAAACAAAAACATTAATTAGGTGGTTTTTTTTTTTTACTGAGATGAAAGGTGAATTGAAACTAGGGAATAGGGTATTCAGTAAAATTGATAAAAGATAGGAAGGTTCAATTTGTCGTGTGTTTTTTCAGTTGTCCGCAGTTCAGAAATAGCTTTACTCGAAGCAGAAACTATTACTTTATACGGCACAGACTCTCCACGTAATGGCCTGTAAGACTCTCACATGAAGCAATACACAAACAAGAGAGCATAGTTATAACAGTGATGACTGAGATGACTCCCTTACACCAGGTGAAGGAGGAGGACTACGCATTCTTTTGGGACTCAACAGTGAACAAGTACCATGCCATGAAGGACTGTGACTTGATGGAGATCGGACCCCGCTTCTCCCCCAAAGGCTTCGGCATTGGGGTGCCGCCAGGGGCCACGTACCGCGAGGAGCTCACCATGGCCATCCTCAGACTGAGCGATCAGGGACGACTGCAAGAGCTGAAAACCAAGTGGGTGCTTTGTTGTTGTGGTTGGGTCATGGTTGTGGTCATGGTTGGGTTGGGTTGGCTTTGGCTTTCGGTTCTGGTAGTGGTTGAGACTAGGCTGTGGTTGGGTTGGGTTGGGTTGCTTTCGGTTGTTGTTGTGTCATGATTGTGGTTGAGACTGGGCTGTGGTTGGGTTGGGTTGGGTTGCTTTTGGTTGTTGTTGTGTCATGATTGTGGTTGAGACTGGGCTGTGGTTGGGTTGGGTTGGGTTGCTTTTGGTTGTTGTTGTGTCATGATTGTGGTTGAGACTGGGCTGTGGTTGGGTTGGGTTGTGGTCTGGTTGGGTTGGGTTGGCTTTCGGTTGTGGTTGTGTTATTGTGTTATGATTGTGGCTGGGCTGGGTTGGGCTGGGCTATGGTTGGGTTGGTTTGTGGTTGGGTTGTGTCCATGGCCATCCTCTGACTGAGCGATCTGGGACAACTGCGAGAGCTGGAAACAGGTGGAGAGAGAGAGAGAGAGAGAGAGAGAGAGAGAGAGAGAGAGAGATCCCTTGAGAATTGTACAGGCATGAGTACGCCCCTATATGTTTCCAGGCCTCAGCTTCCCCTACCCATGATGGGATAATTGACACATCTCCCCCCCCCCCCTTATCCCCCCCCTCTTTCTCTCTCCCCAATCTCTCACCCACTCTCTCTCACCCCCCTCTCTCTCTCTCCCTCATTCTCTCTCCCCCCAACTCTCCCCCTCTCTTCCTCCCTCTCTCCCCCCGCCCCCCTCTCTCCCATCTTTCTCACCTCTCTCACTCTCTCTCCCCCCTCTCTCTCCCTCTCTCTCTCACCCTCTCTCCTATCTCTCTCTGCCCCCCTCTCCCTCTCTCTTTCCCCCCCTCTCTCTCTCCCCATCTCTCTCCTCTCTCCCCCACTATTTTTCTCCCCCCCCCTCTCTCTCACCCCCCTCTCTCTCTCACCATCTCTGCTCTCTCTCCCCTCTCTCTCTCACCCTCCCTCTCTCTCTCTCTCTCCCTCCCTCTCTCTCCCTCTCTCTCCTTTCCCTCTCCCCCCTCTCTCTCTTTCTGTCTCTCCTCTCCCTCGCTCCTCTCTCTCTGTCTCACCTCTCTCTCTCTCTCCCTCTCTGTGTGTCCATGTACAGATACTGGGGTGCCCGGACCTGCCCGGACCTGTCCAAGCCCTCAACAGACGAGACGAGCGAACTGGGGATAGAGAACGTGGCCGGCGTCTTCTTCATCCTCGGCGGCGGCATCATCATCGCCACTGTCGTCTGTTTGGTGGAATATGTGGCACGTAAGCTGTGCGCTTCACAGCAGGTGAGTGTGTGTGGGTGGGGAGGGGGTGATGGAAGGAGATGGTGGTGATGGTGTGAGTGTGTGTGTGTGTGCGCGCGCGCGTTGATCACGGGGGTAGGAGGAATGGGGATTGTAAAGTAAATAAAGTGTGCTGCGGCACAGAAGAGGGCAGTCTTTTTGTTTTTATTTTGTTTAGTAGAGTGTTCTCCTTTGCATACTGGGAGGGGAAGTGTCTCCTTTGAATACTGGGAGGGTGTCACGGACGACCAAGAGGTTGCAGAGTTTTGTCAGATGGGGGTTTGAATCCATATTGTCCCCATTTCGGCAGGCGAAGTTGGCTGGTGCTGTGTACCGCTGGGATTTTTTTTTTTTTTTTTTTTTTTTTAAGGCGGGTGTGTTACCGGTTGTTTGTGCACAGGCTTTTTATCATGCATGCTTCTCTTTGTAGCCGGTCGTAGGGCCAGAGGCGTGCCATGGTTGTGTAACACTGTTTCGTGACACAATTTATGTGTGACGTTTTTCTTGACGTTTTGGTGAATGACATATTTGTATAATGACGGAGAGCGGCGTTTGGCTGCTGCAGTTGTTTGTTTTTTTATTCTGTTTCCCTCTGTAGACGACCAACTGTCCGCCAGATGGGAATATCAGCATTCGGTGTATCATCATTTCTGTGTTGGACACTTTTAGTTGTTGTTTGTTCACACAACTCGCTGTGCTGGTTGCATTTTTTTTGTTTGTCGTCTGATCAAAGTTTTCCTTGACGCTGTTCTAACCAAGAGGCTCCGTCCAGTGTTCGTCTTCATGTCGTTGGATCTTCCAACCTTCCAAGACCTATATTGTTTCTTGTAATGATATTTATAGATCTATCTTGAACTATTTCTTACTTATCATTTGCTTTGGGTTGTGCGTCTTTTGATGTCCTCCTAGCTGGTTGCTGCTGTGTATCTGGAAAATAAGCTTATATAGTTATATGGTGGTTCCAGACCACCCACCTCATGGTACCAACGATGGGTCAGCCAACGTTTCTACTGATACTTGGTTCGGAGGATCACTACTTCAGCCCACCAGCGTCTTCAAGAGTTTCCCCTTTTCATGTTTGACAGTGAGATTTCCATGTTCAAAAGGGAAAGGCAATTCAGTGCTTCAGTATATATTTTTTTCTCCTCCTGAGGACTTCTGGTCAGATTTTCGCTCTCGACATTTGTGCTTCAGTAACCCATATTTCTTAATTTATCTTTTGTGTGTGTGGGGGTGTGTGTGTGATGATAATCAAAACTTGCTCAACTTCATATCTACATATTCACACTCACATATTCGCACACATACATGATACTTACTTGTGGAGAGTGGGAAAGAAAGTGTTGGACTGGAATAATACTTACCTGTGTTTAATATTGGTTACCCGTGGCTAATATGTGCAGGAGTGGGGTTGACATGATGTGTCCCAGAAGTAAACTTGGTGTGTTTCATTAATAATTGACCGTGTGGCCACACCCATCAGTGTCCTTTTTAACTGGATGCTTTGCTGAAGCAAATAAGAGTTACTTCTGTTGTTCCTTCTTTTTTTTTCTTTCTTTTTTTAAATTTTATTTTTATTTCTTTATTTTTTTTCATATTCATACAATTACATAATTACGTACATTAAATGCGTTGTCAAAAAAAAAAATCTATTTCTGTGTGGGCTTGTTGGTGTTGTGGTGTCTGTAGGGGGGCATTGGGGGGGGGGGGGGGGGGGGTGCACGTCCTCATTGGCACGCGTTTGACAGAGGGGAAGTGTCTTTTTTGCATACTGGGAGGGGGAGTGTCTCCTTTGATTACTGGGAGAAGAAGTGTCTCCTTTGCATACTGGGAAGGGGAGTGTCCCCTTTGATTACTGGGAGAAGTGTCTCCTTTGCATACTCGGAGGGGATGTGTCTCCTTTGCATACTGGGAGGGGAAGTGTGCATACTAGGAGGGGAGTGTCTCCTTTGCATACTAGGAGGGTGAGTGTCTCTTTTGCATACTGGTAGGGGGAGTGTCTCCTTTGATTACTTGAGGGAGAGTGTCTGTGTCTCTTTTGCATACTGGGAAGGGGAGTGTCTCCTTTGATTACTGGGAAGGGGAGTGTCTCCTTTGCATAGTAGGAGGGGGAGTGTCTCCTTTGATTACTGGGAGGGAAGTGTCTCCTTTGCAGACTGGGAGGGGGAGTGTCTCCTTTGATTTCTTGAGGGAGAGAGTGTGTGTCTCTTTTGCATACTGGGAGGGGGAGTGTCTCCTTTGATTACTGGGAAGGGAAGTGTCTCCTTTGATTACTGGGAGGGGGAGTGTCTCCTTTGCAGACTGGGAGGGAGAGTGTCTCCTTTGATTACTTGAGGGAGAGTGTCTGTGTCTCTTTTGCATACTGGGAGGGGGAGTGTCTCCTTTGATTACTGGGAAGGGAAGTGTCTCCTTTGATTACTGGGAGGGGGAGTGTCTCCTTTGCAGACTGGGAGGGAGAGTGTCTCCTTTGATTACTTGAGGGAGAGTGTCTGTGTCTCTTTTGCATACTGGGAGGGGGAGTGTCTCCTTTGATTACTGGGAAGGGAAGTGTCTCCTTTGATTACTGGGAGGGGGAGTGTCTCCTTTGCAGACTGGGAGGGGAAGTGTCTCCTTTGATTAGGGGGAGTGTCTCCTTTGCAGACTGGGAGGGGGAGTGTCTGTGTCTCTTTTGCATGGTGTCGATCTTTAGAGGGTGAGGTTGTCGCAGTGATGGGCCCGCATGAACTACAGGTTACCCTGTGTAACTCTTTGTAGCTGTAGTTTTATGTCTGCAATGTTTATGCAAAAATAAACAAACCGTGTCCACGGGTGCGTTAACTTCTACCTGTCTGTTCCTGTGACAAGGACTCCCAAACCACACCAAAACAGCCAGACCCACATGGGACGTCAAACCCACACCACCTGACGTCATCATGCTGAAGTCCTCATCTTCTGCTGCTGCTTCTTCGCGGTCGTCATCATCACCCCTGAAGAACGTGAAACCAACGTCTGTGTGTGTGTTGATTTTTTTTTAAATGACCTTGAACAAAACCTTATTGATGAAGGCTTTTCTCCGCATGGACTTGATTCAAGTTTGTCAGGACTATCTAGATATGTTCGGTTAGTTGTTCTTTTATACACAGATGATCCCATTGCATCAGCAAGTTCCAGGTCTGCTTTGCAAATAGAACTCACTATCTTGCCAAAAATATTGCCAAAAATGAACCCAAGGAAAATCAAAAACTTATTTCCACAGAAAAGAATCCTCGAGATCTCTTTACTTTAGATAGTCAAAGATTAGGAGGTATTAATTCTTTTGAATAGTTAGGCATTGAGTTCAACAGAACAGGTACATTCTCTTATGAGCGAGGATTGAAAACAATGTACTCTCCGTTAGATACAACTAGAAACAGAAATTGTCTCTTGGAATTTGTTTGGAACTTTTTAAAACCATGGTACTACCTATTTTGTGGCATGGGTATGAAATTTGGGGATACGAAAAGCTAGATGTTTTGGAAAGATTGGGATTAAAAATTTATAAAACATATATTCTGATTGAAAAGAAATGCTATGACTCATAGGAGTTATGTGGAAAGAGGTATTTATCCTGTCTCAGTGCCTGTTAAGACATGACTGGTCAGGTTTGGACTGACATATCATCTACAACACAAAAATATTCTGTGAACTTCACGGTATTTGGTTTGTGCTATATTTACAATGAAGAAAGTTTTACATCGCCATGCAATTGTATGAGAAACATTTTAAAAGGAACTGGATTTGATTCTGTCAGGGATTCACAATCATTTTTTTAACAAAAATAGGTCATGTTTAATGTCGTACAGGAACTGCAAAATAATTATATTCGATTGTTGCGAAACAGCTTGGAAATTGGTAATAAATGTCTTTAAAAAAATAAAAACTTTAAAGCTAAATTTGGAAGAGAAAAGTATATTTTCAATATACACGACTGTTCTGTCTCATCATTTATGAACATAGCTCAGGTGTTGAAGTCGTAAATTATCTCTCGAGACTGGAAGACATGAAAATATTCCGCGTGAATTGCCTACCTGTTGGAGACGAATTTCATTTTTATTATGGAATATTTTAAATTCTTCATAAAGGTCTTCATAATGAATTCATTCCAGACAAGTTTTTGAATCCAAAATCAGTTTAAAAGTTTTGCAGTTTGTTGAAAGCAGGGAGGAGAGTCCATTGAAAATCATCAAAATGATAAAGATTACAAGATGATATGATTGCTGTTTATCTGTTGTTTTTTTTATCACCAGTTTCGTTGTTTGAATTACTGTCTGTTGGCATTTCATTTGTTGGTGTACAATACCACTGTTGTTACTTAATAGGCTCCACACCCCAACAGGGGTCAAAGGATTATTAGGTATTTTTGATTTTCGATCCTTGATGTGAATCGTCTCCATTCCCCTAAAGTGCATGGTTTCCCCAAAACCCAGCCCAGCCCCCCGCCACCCCTCACCCCCACACACACTCATGTTTTCTTTGACACCCCCCCCCCCCCCCTCCCCCAACCCTCTTCCCAAAGTTCTCATCAAGTAATCCCAATTACAGTGTGTACTTATTTGTGTACTTGTTCATGTCACTTGTGTTGTTTTCCTCTTGTTTTTTTTTCTTCTTTTTTTTTTTTTTTTTGCCAGGAGTCGGTCTGTTTTGTCTACTCCCATTTGTTTTGTTATGGTATTCCAGTGGGCGCGACGCATTCCACCATGTTTGTTTGTTTTGTTGTTGTTAAAGCGTTGTTTTCTTCTTCTAATAAAATGTGGTCTGCTCTCTTTATCGAGAAAGCTCCGTCGCCACACTGCTGGTCCACTTGTACCGGTGTGACAGCCGCAAAATACCCGCCTGTAGGATTTTACCCAAGGGTCATTCTGCTAGGAGGGAGGTGCCAGTATGGTTAAGACGCGCATCTGTTGATACACAGTGTCTCTGAGGGTCTGCGTTCGATTCCTGTTCTCGCCCTTTCTCCCACGTTTGACTGGAATAAAAAAAAAAAATCAAACTGAGCGTCTAGTCATTGGGACGAGACGATAAACCGAGGTCCCCTGTGCAGCACGCACTTTTGCGCACTGAACAAGACTCCACGGCAACAAATGGGTCGTCCTCTGTCAAAATTCTAAAGAAGAGATCCATTCTCATAGGTACACAAATATATAGGTATGCACACAAGGCCTGACTAAGGACGTCGGGTCATGATACTCTTTATGCATCAGCCAAGCAGATGTAGTGTATCATAATATATGGATTTGTCCGTAGGCAGTGATGCCTCCTTGAGAAACTGAAACTGAAATATTCTGCCAGGCTTGCCTCGAATGATTCCCCGAGATCATTAATTTGTCGCTTGTCAACATCGCCCCCCCCCCCCACACACACCTCCTCAACTAGTTGGAAAATTACCCCAGTTTTCTCGGATGTAACCTAGCTATTGAAAAAGAAGGGGGGTTTGTCTCCATTACAACAAACGAAAGCACATTTAGTGAGTTCTATTTCTGTATACATGTTCAGCTTTGTTACAAAGTATGTATATCTGTTTCTGAGCTTAAGGGAAGTTTTCTTTGTATTCATGATTGTTCTGATGATTGACTGTATTCCATTTGAAGTTCTCAGAATTATTTGGATGGATTGTAATGCTTATGAAATTGAGATGGTGTTCTATTTGGATATATTTAGCTGAATTGTACTGATTTTGAAACATACATGGCATGATATATGAGCAGTATTGTTGCTTGCATTATGTTGTTTCATTTTTTCATGGGAAGGTCAGCCTCACCTTAAACAAAAGTTGCATTCAGGCTGGCTGTTTTAGACTTGATATATTTTTTTTTCTTTCAACACATATTTTTTCATTTCACAAAAAAACCCCAAAAAAACACACATGGGGAGGTGGTATTGTGTATTGTGTAACACCAATCATGTTACACAATGCACGTTTTCACAGTTAGAATTGCAGCATGGTTTGATTTTTAATCCCATCAACCCACATGGGTGCTATTTTTATTATCTTTTTATTCTGCGTCTGAAGATCGAGTGCTATTCTCCTGAAGGAGAAGAAGAAGGAAAAAGAAGAAGGAAGAGGTGGAGGAGGAGGAAAGAAGAAGGAGAGAGGATGAAGTAGGAAAAGAAGATGGAGAAGGAGAAGGTGAAAGGGAAATAGCTGGAAAAGATGGTGAGAAAGGAGAAGAGGAAGAAGAAGTATACATTTTTGTTGTATTATGTTGGTACTTGAATTGATTTTTTGTTTGTGTTCATTGGTGTTTGTGCAGAAAACCAGACCAGATCTTATTTATGTAAACTTTGGCAATAATATCACTGGGGTGAACATTTTTTCTGTTTTGGGTGAAGTGGAGCAGGTGTGGTTGTGTGAACGGAGGCATGTGAACTTTTTTCTTTCATAGGTTAAGTGGAAAGGTGTGGTTGTGTGAACAGAGGCATGTGAACTTTTTTCTTTCATAGGTTAAGTGGAAAGGTGTGGTTGTGAGGTTAAGTGGAAAGGTGTGGTTGTGAGGTTAAGTGGAAAGGTGTGGTTGTGTGAACAGAGGCATGTGAACTTTTTTCTTTCATAGGTTAAGTGGAAAGGTGTGGTGGTGTGAACGGAGGCATGTGAACTTTTTTCTTTCATAGGTTAAGTGGAAAGGTGTGGTTGTGTGAACGGAGGCATGCCAGTGCGGATGATCTGTGAGAAAGAGTGAAGCATGTTGTGCGCATGTGGCACAAGACAACATTACAATTCAACACAATAAAAAGCAATGCAAAACAAAACAATAATAGTAATAAGTTTATTAATATAGCGTCAAATCAAATGGTTTTGCTTGAAGCGCTTTACAATTACAATTGTTAAAAAAAGTTACAATTAAAAAAACATAGTAGGTACATACCATCCACCAAAACATGTAGGTAGTCCTTTTAAGGATCCTAGGAAATACGACGAATTATGACGAGACATTGCATTAAAAGTACATACTGAACTCGGTGAGGGGGGAGGGGCCGGGGACGAAATGCAATTTAAGTGCTGTGAGCAGTGTTTATGTCGAAAAGCTCTATAAAAATACTCCCCACACACATACACACACCACGATCACATGCAAACACACACACACACACACAGATGTATCACTGTGCGAGTAGTTTGCTTACTGTCAGATCGTTGCTTTGCATGCAGCATAATTATATTCTTTGACCTGCCCATGCAGTTTTACCTGATTTTTACTCACTGGGTGCTAATTTACCAGCCGCGAAGACAGAAGAACAGAAGACAGTTGTTTTATTTTCAAATTTACCGTTTGTGGTACTTACTTCAGATTATTCTACAAAGAGCGGGGCCCAAGACCCAAAGAGAGCGTGATCTTACACACACGTGACACACACACATCTCTCTCTCTCTCTCTATATATATATATACATGTGTGTGCCGGTGTGTATGTGCGCGCACGCGTGTGTGTGTGTTTCAGCTGCGACCATTGTGATCGTAAAACACGTAAAACAAAATCATTTATTAGGATAAATAAACTTATCATTGTATTGTATTGTATTGTAACGTGCCACATACGCACAACATGCTTCTCTTTCTCACAAATCAACCGCACTGGCGCGGCGCCTCCGCTCACACAGCCACATGTCATCTTCTCCACTTCACCCATAAAAGAAAACAATTCACTCCAGTTATTTTGGGTTTTTTGTTGAAAGCTTCACATAAATAAAGATCTGGTTTGGTTTCCTGCAAAACTGAAAACATCCACAAACCCCCACACACAAAATCCATTTGTGTACCAATAACATACAACAAAATGCATACTTCTTCTTCCTCGTCTCTTCCCCCTCTTCTCTTTTCAACCTCTCCTCCTTCCTCACTTTCCCTTTCCTTCTTTTTCTCTTTCTCCTTCTTCATCCCCTTTCGATTCCCCCCCCCCCTCCCCCCACCTCTTCTCTTTTCAACCTCTTCTCCTTCCTCACTTTCCCTTTCCTTCTTTTTCTCTTTCTCCTTCTTCATCCCCTTTCGTCTCCATTTTCGTCTTCTTTCTTTTCTTCTCCCTCTTCTTCTTCTTTATGCTCTACTCCATCTCTTTCTCATCATCTTCCTTGAAACTCTACCCTGCAGCTGCCAACACTACAGAAACGTAGAAGTGATCTACGCCTAACCTTTCTGTACAAGGTGGTTGAGGGGTTAGTACCGGCCATACCGCCTACTGGTTTCCTGACTCCACACAAAGAAGGACGTCGCATCAAACCTCGCGATTTTAAAGAATACGACGCAACAAATGCCATCTCCAATCGCATCAGGAACAATTCAAGATCCTTTGTAGTAGGCAGATCTCAGACTGAGCAGTTCAGAAACTCCTTCTTTATTGGCACTGTTCGTGACTGGAACCACCTGGACGAGGCAACGGTGACAGCAACATCTGTCAAGAGCTTCAAAGCACGGCTCTCAGGACACCAGTAATGCTAGGCTGCGCACTCCCCACCCCCCCACCGTTGCGTTTGTGTCATAAGTGGCTATAGCAACGTATTCTACAGATACAGAACTCATTCTACTCCAGGTAGGAGTTAACTCGTACTATGATTACTTCCCCTGTGGACCAGGTTCGGGTATTCTCGTACGTTTCGTTTATTCTTGCTTGGTACGGTTCGCATTCTAAACTTAGCCATTTATGGATTCCAGAAGCATGCAAACGAAGCTTTGCTTGACCAATTAAATCGACAGTTCTCCATCGATGTTCTTTCCCTTGCACTTTGTTTCCCTTTTCTTCTCCTTCAGGAGAATGACAGTCTTCAGATGCAGAATACCGACAGAACAAAAAACGCACCCAAGTGGCGCACCCAAGTGGGTTGTTCAGGGTTAAAAGTCAGACGAACAAAATCCCATCAAACTGCCACGAGAATTAATTGCAAACTCACATGGAATTTTCACTTGGCGACTCGGTGTCTTTTTTTAATCCCCTCTTCTCAGTTTCTTCCTCCTCTTCTCCTTTCTTACTTTCCCTTTCCTTCCTTTTCTCTTTCCTCTTCTTACCCATCTTCTTTTTCTTGTTATTCCTCCTCATCTTCTTTTTTTCTCTCTCCTTATTTCCACCTTTTCCCTCTCCTCCTCCTTTCCCTTCTTCTTTTGAGTCCATTTTCTTCTCCTGCTTCAGGAGAATGACGCTCTCTTCAGATGCAGAATAGCGAGGGAACAAAAATAGCACCAAAGTGGTTTGTTCTGGGTTAAAAATCAGATGAACAAAATCCAATCATAACAGCCACGAGAATAGATCATGAACTCAAATTCTCGCTTGGCGACTCAATGTCTTTTTTTTTTTTAATATTTTTTTTTTTTACACCAGTCAACAATCTGGTCACACTTCTATGAAAAGCAGCTCTCCATTTTCTACAGCTAAAACGATTGCGTTCAGCTTGAAGCAAATTTTAGTTAACACCCATAACTGGTTCTCGTGATTTCAGGTATTTACACCATTCCAAGACTGTGCTGCAATTTTAAATGTGAAAAAATGCATTGTGTAACACAATTGGTGTTCCATGATACATGACACCCCCTCCCCAGGGAGATTTCTTTTCGTGAAATAAAAAAAAACTATATCGAATGAAAAAATAATGTATGAAATCTAAAAGAGCCAGCCTGAATGTAACTTTTGTTGAAGGTCAGGCCGGTATTAACAAATGAAACAACGTAATGCAAGCAATAATATTGCTCATATATCATACCATGTATACATCCAATTCAATACAATTAAGCAAAATATTTGACAACTCCAAATAGAAATCCATGTAAACTTCGTAAGCAATACAATCCATCAAAATTTTTCTTAACTCCAAATGGAACACAATCAGTTATCAGAACAATCATAAATACTAGGAAAAAAATTCAATTAAGCCCTGAAACAGATAAACATACTTTGTAACAAAACTGTGCATTTTACACAATGCTCAGTTATGGACTTATTTCAACACACTCGCACTAAAGAAACGGAGCATTCATAAAATACCCTGATAATAAAGTATCTAACAATAATCCACAAACTATGAAAAAATCCTTGAACACAGGCAAGCTTTAGAAATAAACAAAATACCACCAGGCTGCATCTTATTTGGATCAGGCAGCCATATCAAACAACACTTGCTCCAACATTATTGCAAGTGGGTAGTGGAAAAATAGTACAATTTCTTCTATTGGTGCACTTGATAAACAAAATGTAGTTTGATCAAATGGGGGAAATTATACATAGACAAACAGGAAAACTTAGTTGGTGTTGCAGCGTTTGTCTACTCTTGAGTGAATTAAAAAAAACCAAAAAAACAAGAGAGGCAAGGCCTTCAAGACTCATTTGTGATAAATTAAGTCCCCTAGCATTAATTACAGAGTACTTTCCCTTTTTTACTATCTGCACCAAAACGTTTGCAAAATAAATAAAAATTCCATGCTTAGCAAAAGAAGTTCCTGTTTGAATAAAAAATGATAATAATGACTGCTCTTGTTGTTGTGTCAGAATAAGAGGTCAAGTTTAGAGAATACAAAAAATATAAATATAACAGTAAATGCAGTTTGGATATAATTAGGCTTCTTTTTTTATTTTCTTGTGCCCATCCCAGAGGTGCAATATTGTTTTAAACAAGATGACTAGAAAGCACTGAATTTTTCCTATTTTTATGCCAAATTTGGTGTCAACTGACAAAGTATTTGCAGAGAAAATGTCAATGTTAAAGTTTACCACGGACACACAGACACACACACACACAGACAACCGAACACCGGTTAAAACATAGACTCACTTTGTTTACACAAGTGAGTCAAAAAACCCAGATAATTTCTGGACCGCTAATCGGCAAATATGTTGCTTGTGCCTGGGAGCCTCTACGATGCAAGGGTATTCATGAGTGGCCAACGCCCATCATAGAAGATGATGGTTGAAAAGGCCCGACAAGGTTGATAACAATTCTTTCGAATGGGACCAAAATGTGTGGCATTTTATTTAGATGGGGCCTTGGAAATATGACCATTGGTCGTTGCATTTTGACATGCTTCACATAATTGACAATACTTTGCCACTGACAACTTGATTCTTGGCCACCCAAAAAGTGTGGACCCGTTGTTCTTTTTACACCAAAGTGTCCTGCAAAGGTGGAGTCATGGGCAGTGTGTAATACAATATCCCTAATTCTGCAGGAACCACAGTGTGTTCAACTTTTTGCTCTCCTTTCAGCGATGGTGGCTTTTATAGAAACTGTGCACCCAGCAACCCAGGGTGAATCAAATGGTGCCGTGAAAATGTGCACCAAAAACCAAGGCACACCCAAATGGGTCTACTTGATCTTGGAGAAAGGCGTATCATTGACAGGTGGCCCAACTCCCCTTTCCTCTGTTGGTGCACCCTCCGCACCACCCACACCCCGTACATAGTCTTGACATCCGATTACAACACTTCACCTTCCACGTCTGTCAGCCTAGTGTTATTTTGAAGATCCACTCCTAGGACAGGACGACTACATCTGATCACCTATCCGCCCTGTATGGACATAAGTGCACACACTATGGTCCTTGGTTTGGAAATCTCTACCACAGAACATCAGACAACGCTTATTAAAACAATATTTTAAACTATAGATCATTCTCTCCCAAAGCCGTTTTTATGTGTGTGTGTCGATGTGTTTGTGTGAGGGTTGGGTTGCTGGGGTGAGATAAGAGGTGTGTGCGAGTCGAAAGTGTTGTTACAATTTTTTTTTTTTAAATTGCGAGTTCGTATCTCCATATTTTATGTGGGTGATGTGACAGAGCTGAGTGAATCGTAATTTTAATGAGTTTTGTATCTTAACATTTTACTATGGGAGTGGGTTGAGAGAGCTGTGTGAGTTGTGAGTGATGTTACACTGTTTTTAACTGGTTAGTGAGTTAATTCCCGTTCCTTATTCATGATAGATGTATTGTTAAAAGCGCTTTAAGCTGCAGTATAAGCACAATACAAATGTGCATTACCATTATTATTATTATCCTCATTAAATGGAAATGACAAGACATGTGCAATCAGTGCTGCACTGAATTCCTTTACAGGGTGTTGTTTCTGGGGCGGAAGGAGGTAATGGTGAGGGGGGAGATGTGAAAGGTCTGTGGTAAGGGTGTTCTGCTATGGTATGGATATAGCGAGGCCATGTATGTATGTATGTATGTATGTATGTACGTATGTATGCATGTATGTATGTACATACGTATGTACGTATATGTAATCCATATACACTCATTTACAGAAAGTTAAGATAAAAATGTATAAATCGGCTGGACAGTAATACTGTGGCATTTACTTGAGAGAGAATGTGTTGTTGTTGATGCTTTTTGTCTTCTTCTTCTACTTCTTCTATCTCTACCTGGAGATAAAAAAAAAAAAAAACCTTCCCAAAAGACGACAGTACCACAGATGCTTCCCTAAAAAAAAAAGAAAAAAGAAAAAAAAGAAAGAAAAAAAACAAGAGAGGCAAGGCCTTCAAGACTCACTTGTGATACACTTACAAAAAAAAACAAACAAAAAAAATCTAATGGTTAAAACGTTTTCTGTATTTGTTATTATAAAGCTTTGGGTTAAAAAAAAAGAAAAAAAAAAAAGAAAAAAGGAAAAAAAGTCCTGACGGCAGATTCGAAACCCGCGTGTTAGGGTGAGAAGAAACTGTCTTACCCAATACACTATCGTGGCTCCTTAAATGACATTAAAAAATTTAACGTTTAAACATGCTTTTTTAAAGGGCGATAGATCAATAACAAAGAGCAATTTATACCCGTTTTTTGTGAAAAAACCCTGGCAAATAGATTTCACTTAAATCTTATTTTCCTGGCAGCGAAAGGGTTAAGATGAGAAAGATCAGTTTAAAGCAAATTAACCCCCCTAGCATTAATTACAGATTAATTTCCCTTTTTTACTATCTGCAGCAAAGACATGCACCAGAAATATAACTTCCATGCTTAACAAAAGAAGTTCCTGTTTGAACAAAAAATGATAAAAATGACTGCTCTTGTTGTTGTGTCAGAATATCAAATCAAAGTGCCAATTAAGGTTAGAGAATAAAAAAAGAAATATATATATAACAGTAAATTCAGTCTGCATATAATTTGGCTTCTTTTTAAAAATTTTTTGTGCCCATCCCAGAGGTGCAATATTGTTTTAAACATGATGACAGGAAAGAACTGAATTTTTCCTATTTTTATGCCAAATTTGGTGTCAACTGACAAAGTATTTGCAGAGAAAATGGCAATGTTAAAGTTTACCACATACACACACACACACAGACAACCAAACACCGGGTTAAAACATAGACTCACTTTGTTTACAAGTGAGTCAAAAACCCAACTAATCCATGTGATGCCAAATGTCTGGTGGTATGGTCTTTATTGGAGGCCACCTCAGGTCTGGGGTTTGCCGGGGCATGATCCATTCCAGACTTCAGGAGAGCTTCAGAGGAGCATCAGCCACCAGCTGAAACACATGACGTTTGCAAAGGGTTCCATCCAAGGTGGTGTTTGAATCGAACTAAAGGGGGTGGGGGTATTGATATGGAAGGAGGATATGACCTTAGTGCAACCAAATATTTCCTCCAGACTACTTTCGAAAATGTACTTCCGTTGATGTCCCTCAAGTGGGTTCTATCTATCTATCTTTCTAAGAAAGAAACAAAATGATTATAACACTTACATGCATTCATACAACAGTTACTCCCCTCCTCCCCCTGACTAACTTTCATCATTGTGCTCATCGTCAAAAAATGAATTTGTTGAAACATTGTACTGGTTTGAACTAGACAGTATTAACAACCAAATCAGATCCGCATTCCACTAATATTCCAACAGCTCAATGGAATATGTTTCATATCTGTCGAACTTTTAAACCACTCCCGTTTTATCCTTGACTACGCTACTGCTCAGGTACTTAACAAAAGTAGCTAACTACTACAGACCGATATATGAAAATAATAATTATGAAAATAGGAATGTAACTGAATTTCAAAGATGGCCACTGCACACACAAGAAACAATATTTACACACAAACACACACACACACTTAGGATAGGACATTGAAACTAAACGATTAGGTGTTCAGAATTTTTTTTCCTAAGATGTGTATATGGAATGAGACGCATTTTGCTTCCATATTTATGTGTGCAATCTGAGAATGTATTCGAAAATGTTGGTATTTGCATTTGCCATACTCTGCTTGGTCTTTTTCAGGTGCAACAAAGTTACTAAATATTTCTTGATAATTTGAGTTATTGTTTCATTGTTTGTCATGTCATAGCGTGTACTGTCTTAACAAGAAGGATTTGACAGAAAGAGCATTGAAAACATGTTTGCTATATTTGATAATTGATGTACAATGTGTGTGCATAGTAATTTGGACTGTCAAGCTGTAGGAATGCTTATCTTGAAATAGCTATAAGTTCAGTGTTCTGCTCAAGTTTGATAATGTTCACTCCACTACAATCGTTTCCTTGGAACTGTACAAATTTCGGGGTGTATTTTTGAGACCACTAGTTGAGTTTGATGAGAATCTGACATGGAGAAAGTTCACGTAAGTACTATTTTTTTGAGGATTCTGAGCATCTGTTTTGGGACCAGATTATTTGGCCTGTACAGTAGTGAGCCTAATGACATTCTAAGGTGCCCAGCAAGGAATGATTTGATATACTGAATACCACAGCCAGAAACAATTTGATTTTTATATGCAAAACTATGTGGAACCTGAAAGAGCAAGAGATGATGTGTGATTGTGTCTCCCTGAAGTGATGTACTGATGTGATTTTTCCCTGAAGAGGAAATGTGGAAGTACTTACTTATTTTTTCTTTGACTTGTGTGAAAATAATAAGAAATTATCTATCTAACGCTGCTGTTTATCCCCAGGTTGGTCAAATTGCGAGCGTTGCATGCGAGCCTGCACATCGTGTAAGCTTGAGCTGAGTGACTGTGGTGATGTGACACTCACACACTCACACCTGCGTGACGCCGCTCTCAGCAGCCGATGACCAAACTCCCAAGAAAGACGACAGCGGCGAGGATGATGCCACCGACGACAATGAAGAAGACGCCAGCCATGTTTTCCAATGTCAACTCGTTTGAATCCTCCATCAATGACTTGGACAGATCCGGGCAGTTCCGATTTCCCCAGTATCTGTACAAAGATACAGAGAGAGAGAGAGAGAGAGAGAGAGAGAGAGAGAGAGACTGACTGAGACTGAGATGATTTATTCACTTAAGGACATAGCCCCATGTGAATGAAGGGCGATAATACAATATGCAGATGTCACCATAACCATCAGTAAACATTCACCATTTTCACAATTAGTTAAAGAAATTATGATAATACCATTTATCTTAACTTAAAAGCTCTGTGTAAATACAATGCAAGATTGCGTACGACACCATTATCAGATGATGCCATCAATAAACATGATTTAAATAAACAAACATGGACATTCATAGTATTTCTTTGGAAAAAAATCTTACGCGAAAACGATGTAACACAGGACACATCAAAACAAAATGCACTTAATCCCTCCATAGCAACATCGTCATCCTCCTCCTCCTTCATTATCATCAATATAAACAAAACAGTCTCAAAGTCTGTGGCCATTCATGCTCTAATCTAATGGTGACCTCAGTTTCGAAACCCCTCCACTTCCGTGCTTGGGGTGAGTCCTGTCAATGTCTTCAGTGTTGGCAGATTCATGGGGGGCTGTTGTTTGAGGGACGAGGTGGCGGTCTCCATTCTGGGAGAGACGCTCACTCAGTCTGGCTCCGCGACTAAGCCATTATTGTCGTTAGTAGGGGGCTTAGTAGGAGGTGTCCTAAGTATGATAAATCAGAACAGGAACCACTGAACACCACTGAAGTGACTCAGCAGCAGTGCAGGGTCTCCTCTGGTGTGTGGCCTCCTGGCGACCTAACAATGATGATTCCCTGCAGACTGCTGACGCTGGAACTGTGGCAGATGAACCCGGGTGTGGCTCTGTGTATGGGGGAATCTAAATGAGTGGCGTGGGAGTAATGCCACTGAAAAAAACAGTGCAGATGATGGGGTAGCAAAAAAAAACCCCAAAAAACCAACTTCATTTGACTGCTTGCACAAAGGACACAGCTTCTTTGTGTGATCAACAATCTTATGACAGTATCTGTGCATATAAATTTCAGAAATGCCAAATCTAAATCTTGTTAATAAAACTCGTAGATGTCTTTCCATGTTAAACAAAAGGTAATTTAACTAAATGTGTAGAAGTATGAGATCTGTAGAGACAGACTCTATCACTTGACTGAATATGATTTTCCCAGTTTTGCCATCTACAGTCTATCAAATGCTGGCGAAAAAGTTTCAGAAACATATTCTCATTACCTACTCCTTGATATTCCCATATATATCCAAAGCCCAGTTCACAGAAACAAGTTCGTACATTTGACGCCCAGTTCCGTTTACATCTAGAATCAAAATTATACAACATATTATAGGGTTTACGTGGCAGTCTATCTTCATTCACTTTTAGTAATTTAAACCACTATCGAACACATCTAACTGCAGAATCTATATAGATTGGATATCTGTTTATCTCACCCTGTATTAAACCGTTAGGTGCCATCATTTCAACTCCAAAATTTTTTTCAGTCCAAATAAATGAATGGACTCACACTCTACAACCATCTACCTGAAGATCTAGTCATCAGCCCCATCCACATGTAATATGCAACTTCTGTTCAAATGTGTGTGTGTGTGTGTGTGTGTGTGTGTGTGTGTGTGTGTGTGAGAGAGAGAGAGCAAGAAAGAGAGTTTGTGTGTGTGTGCATGTGTGTGTGCAGTGCATGCATGTGTGTGTGTAGTGTATGCAAAAGTTTTTATACTGATATGCACATATGTATCCTAATTTCTACTGCATCTGTGTTATGTATGATTTTTGATTTATGTTCATATCTTGTTGTGTACTATCCCCCCCCAATATTCCTTGTGACCCCGGTACACTTGGTAATAAAGACATATTCTATTCTGTTCTATTCTATTCTAGCATTTTTATCTAGACTCCGTAATTCTGAAACATACTGTCTGATGGGCTGTATCTGGGTATTGAAAATCTTAATGAAATATCCAAAGAATTACTGTTCAATAAAAAGAGTTGCTTATAATATGTAACAGCACACTCTTTGCTCAGCGTGAAAGATCCCTGAATGCAGCTACAAATCTCAAACGAGTAGAAAAATGAATTCCAAGATATTTGTAAGCATTGACAACAGGCATATCAATACCACCATACACCCACCTTTCCTTTGCTGCCAAATAACCACCTTTCCTAAAAACAATAATATTTCTTTTATCTAGATTAACATTTAATTGCAATTTAGTAACTGAATTTTTGTAAGTTATTCAACTGTGTCTGTGGACCAATAGCTGTCTCCAAGAGCAAAACAATATCATCAGCAAGTAATAATATAAACAGTTCTATAATATCAGTTGTGAATCTCACACCATGTCTTCCTCACTTCTAAAGCTAATTCATTTATGAATAATGAGAACAAAATAGGACTATAAACATCTCCTTGCTTTACTCCTCTAGTGCAATTGATATACTCAGTAAATTTGTTACCACACCCAATTCTTGTTCTGACAACATTACACATACTCTTTATACATTTAAAAAGCTTTCCTGTTATGCCATGTTTTGCCAGAATTGGCCATAATAAATTTCTACTGATAGAATCAAAAGCTTTTTCAAAAAAAAGCTTACGATTAAGAGAAAACTGTTTCTGAACAAATGCCAAAAGATCAATGTGATCAATTGATGAATATCCTCATTTAAAACCAGCTTGATGTTCACCTGTTATATTGTTATTTTCTACATACTCCTGAATCCTATAATTAATAATTGCACTGAATACTTTACTGCTGATATCATGCAATGAAATGCCTCTATAGTTATTAGTGTTATTTATGTCACCTTTCTTGTAGAGTGGTAAAGTAACTGACTCACACCAATTATCAAGAAAAATACCCTTATCGAATAAAGCATTAAAGAAAGTTGTCAAAAAAAAGTATAAACTGATCACATAGTGATTTTAAAAATTCTCCAATTATCCCATCAGGACCTGCAGCTTTTTGATTCTTTAGTTTTTAAGTGTAATTAAAATTTTTTCTTTAGATATTGGACAATTCATAAACTTGCTTTCCACTGCAGGTGAGCTACGATCACTGATATCATGATCAAAATCTTTATCTACCAAGGCTTTAAAATGTTTAACCAACAATCTACTGATATGTCATTCATAGGCTGCCTCTTTTTGGACGAAATTTTTTCATACATTCCCAAAATTCTTTTTGAGCTTTAACGGATGATATCAAATTGTCTAGTAAGCTTTTGTTACACTGTTTTCTCTTATTCTCACATAGATTTTTATATTCATTTCTAGCTTTTACATACACAGTGTTATCATCCTTATCTGAAGTTCTACAAAATCTTCTAAGTAACCTGTTAACTTTTCTCCTATGACATTTACATTCCTCATCGAACCATCCCTCTTGCTGTTTATTATGACCCACACTAAAAGTTTTCTTCATACAAGTTGCACATTCTCAAATACATTCACTGAACAATTTCAAAGCTTCATTTATATTCACATCAATGAGATCCAAAGCCATTTTCAGTTTATTATTAATTTCTTTCTCTGTCAATTTACTATGGAATTCCTACCTATACTGTTCGTTCCACACAAAATTTTCTATCACCTGTATGGTATCACAATCATTACTTTTAACTAGGTTAATATCTGAAAAAGAAATACGACGCTCAAGAGGAAAATGATCAGATCCAGTTTGATCAGCAACACATAATTCACATACATCATAAACAAGTTCATAAAAGTCATTTGACAAAAGAAAATGATCATTGACACTGCTTCTATTTTCGCCTGTATATGTATAGTGACCTTCCTGGTCATCGTTACACATTCCATTTAATAATGTAAAACCTAAGGCAGTGCACATGTTTAACATTGATTTACCGTATAAATTTATATAAATCTATGTGTGTATCCTGATAATTACGATTACAATTCATTGAGCAACTTCCATGATAAAAACCAATTCTGTCATTCGATGATTGTGAAGGAGAGATATTAGAAGTTCTGCTGTTAAGATCGCCACACAAAATTATATAAACAACACAAAGTTCTAACAGCAGATTAGTCAGACACTCTTCAAGTACAGATATACCATGATCATAATCAACATAAGCATAGAAAGGAGAACCTTCTGGTGGTACATAGTACACACAAAGAAAACATCTTTCGAAAATCCAAACAACTGTTCATCAATAATAAATGCACACATGTTTTCTTATTTCATTTGTAGTTTTCTTATGAAGGGGCAAAACTCATTCCTAACCAAACACACAATACCACCCGATTTCCTCCCTTGCCTGGTAAATTTAATAGCAGGTTTATAATACATTGAAAAACCAGGAAATAAATCAGTTTTACAATTTTCTTCAAACGTTTCAACAATGCAAAAGACAACATATATGTAGAAAAATCATTAAACATAAACTTAGAACGCAAACCATTAACGCTCCAAGAAAGAAAGGAAAAAGATCTTGAACTATTTACAGCCTAAGGGTTTGAGGGTCCAGGAGACGAAAAAAGAGTTATCATTTACAGAATGTTTCATGTTTTGATTTCCTTCTGAACTGGAATGCACTCTGTCATTCCCCCCATTCCCCCCCACCACCCCCACTTCCCCACTGGGCTATCATCCAAAGCACGAGAAACTTCAGGTGAGTTCACGTTTTCTAAATGCGCCTTTCCACTGAGCATAAACTTTTGTTACCTGAATTCCCATGTGTTTCATTTGAAATTCCCGGGGAATCGTGTGAATGAATCAAGGAAAATTTCTGTGTCAATATTTCTTTTGTAACCGTATCAGAATTATCCGTCTCCTAATCATAAGAATCAGGAGGCCGGCCTTCTTCCTATTTTGTTTCTTTCATACGGTCTTGTGAGTCAAGGAAATATTTTTTTCCATCAATGTAAAGATGGTCATCGACCATACGGACTTGTTTTCCACCACTCCTAGCCTTCTTTAAGTGTGGACTTAACTTTGTCTTATCTCTTGAACCGTTTGTGTAAAGTCTTCCCCAGTAAACACATTTGTGCCCTTCAACTTCTAATTAGCTTTAAGAATTTTGACTTTCTGCTTATAGAACAAGCAGCAAGCGATTACTGGGGAGTCTGCCTTCACATTCAATTGGTGTACTCGTTCGAAATTCAAAACTATCTGAAAGCTCCAGTGTGTCAGTGATCAAGTCCTGAACCCATTCTTCACATGTTCACTTGTTTCTCTTTTATCCATTCCGTAAATAATTAGATTGTTCCTTCTAGACCTGCTTTCCAGATCATCGCATTTATTCTCTACATTCTTTATCTTAGTGGTTAAGTCATTGTTCTTTTGTTGGAGAACACCGTTCTTCTGGCGTAAATCCCACACCTCATCCTTGAGTCCACAAACAAGTTCTTGCAAAGCACCATGCTCCTGGTGCAGCTGATGCACTTGGTCTTTCACGTCATCTAGCTTGCTGTTCATGGAAGCGTTCATCTCCTTCACATCCTGGATACATGACATGATGTCAGCAAGGGACGGTTCCCTGGAGGAGCGAGACGGGTGAGAGGAGGAGATCCAGGTCTGCCGCATGTCGGAGGATCCTGAGGCGCCTTGGTTAGGGTTGGGGCCGGGGTTTGCTTCAATGTCTCCACATCGTAGTAACATTCACCAGTTCTGCGACGTTGATATAAACTGTCTCGCCAAAACATAAACACAAGGACCAGACCAAGCAAGACACCGGTCGTACGGGAGCGAGCTGACAGCATGGCCACCCAATTTTTTTTCTTCAGCACTACCCTCTTCAACATAAGGTTGATGAAAACTGGGTGAAAGGCACCACAAACCGAGCGGAACTACAGCTGGGCCCACGGCATAGTCTCAAACGAAGTAGGTGGTAAGTTTTCACTACTGTACACAATCTGTAGTCACAGTAACTACTGAAAAACTGAAGACTGTGTGACACACACGTTCAGTTCTCATACACGTGCAAAACGCCCCCACAAGAGAGAAAGAGAGATATAGGGGAAGCTGAGACCTTGAGACCAATAGGAATGCACATGACTTTACAATTACCAAGGGATCAAACAAGCAAGCACACATTACGAAGTCAGTTTTCCTAAGCAAGAGACAAGGTTCTTTTCTTTCCCTATCAGTTTACAAAAATTCTGAACCACCCACTTGGTTTCCAAATCTTGGAGTCGTGCCTGGTCGCTCAGTTCGAGGATGGCCATGGTGAGGTTCTCGCGGTACATGGCCCCAGGCGGCACCCCAATGCCGAAGCCTTTGGGGGAGAAGTGGGGTCCGATCTCCATCAGGTCACAGTCCTTCATGGCTTGGTACTTAATCACTGTTGAGTCCCAGATGAATGCGTAGTCCTCCTCCTTCACCTGGTGAAAGGGGGTCATTGCAGTCATCATTTTTACAACTATGCTCTGTTGTATATGTATTACTTCATGTGAGACTCTTACATCCTGTTACATGGGGAGACTGCGCCATATTAGTTTCTGTTTCCAGTTGAGCTATTTCTCTCTTCGAACAACTGGAAAAAGACAAACTGGATCTTCCTATCATTTATTAGTTTTACTGAACAAACTGTACATTTGTTTCCATGCACACTTTACCTCAGTTGAAAACAACAACAACGACAGCAACAACAACAAACATAAACATCTGTTGCAACTTCATGAGTGTTCCTGAGCTGCACCACTCAAAACCTCCAATTTTACACCAGCAAGGTTTTACGAGAATGATGATAATGATAACAATAACAGTACATTCATAAATCATTTCCAAACCTCCCAGATCACTTTACAATAACATGCCAGTCACACATCAAAGCAAACAAAAACAGACACCCACACACACCCGCACACATCCCTCCACCCCACCCCACCCCCAAAACACAACAGGAATACATCCATCAGCAATGCATGTCACACTGACCTTGGCAACAGCGACCGAGGTGTTGTCCACCATGGAGTCTGCTTCTATCTCTGACATGTAGTTCCACATCTTGCCAAAGTAGTGATTGTTCGTGTTCTGCACATATGAATAGAATGCTGAAACATTAGGAGTCTGTTTCTTAGCTCTTGCCGGACACACATTTATAGTTTCAGCATCAGTGTTAAGGAGGAATGGAAGTGTGCAAAGTGATCCATATTCGCTACACCATATTTGATATTGAAAGAAAAAAAAGGGGAGGGGAGCAGATGCCTGACCTACGCATACACCTAAAGCTCTTGTCGGGCCTTGAGAGCCTATCCTGCATAAATAGAGTGCTGGAAGGTTGGGATTCTGTTTTCTTAATAACTTTTGCCAAATGCACAAACTTACAGACACTTTCAGACAAACACACACACATGCGTGCGCACATAGATACACACGTACCACCCCCGCCCTCCAACCCCCCACACACATTTACACATACAATCACATTCACCATCTCCCCCCACACCAATACACTGTTGTTTCTCCATTTAAATGGAAGACAAGCATGAGCTTCACACTGGGTGGGTCGCTAAGTGGCTGAAAAGTCCTGTGCAGGTTCTTGAAGCGTGTATAGCTGGTGTAAGGTGCAGGTGGATAAAGTGCCTTCTCCTTGTGTGGCTGGCGTTTCAGGATGGCAATGCCGATCCTCTGCTCCTCATAAATAGCGACACCAGACTGCACCCGGCTGCACCATTCTGAGCGATTGGAAGTTAGAGTTTCTCATGTATTTGGGTCAATGGTGCAGTGCTTGAGGGAGGTCTTTAGGGAGACATTGTAGTGCTTCTGATGGCCCCCGTTGGAGCGCTTTCCTGCAAACAGCTCTCTGTAAAACAATCTCTTGGGGAGTGCTTGTCAGTCATGTGGACATAATGTCCAGTCCACCAGAACTGGGACCTCACCAGCAGAGCATGAATGCTTTCTATCCAAGACTTGTGCAGGATCTCTGTCAGGGATGTGATCCTGCCAGCTGACATGAAGTTTCTTCATGGAACGCAGATGAAATGAGGTGTTTTGCGTGCTGAAAGTCTACTGTCCAGGTCTCTGAGGCATACAGCCCTGAGGGCAGAACAGCTGCTCAGTAGACCTTTATCCTATCTTTGAGGCAAAGTCCTCGATGGGTCCACACATATGTTTGTCTGCCAAAAGCTGCACTGGTGTGGGCGATGCAGATGGTGACTTCCTGCTCTATCGTGGACAACTTCTTCTTCTTCTGCGTTCACTCGTATGCACACGAGTGGGCTTTTACGTGTATGACCGTTTTTACCCCACCATGTAGGCAGCCATACTCCGTTTTCGGGGGTGTGCATGCTGGGTATGTTCTTGTTTCCATAACCCACCGAACGCTGACATGGATTACAGGATCTTTAACGTGCGTATTTGATCTTCTGCTTGCATATACACAAGAAGGGGGTTCAGGCACTAGCAGGTCTGCACATATGTTGACCTGGGAGATCGTAAAAATCTCCACCCTTTACCCACCAGGTGCCGCGCCGTCACCGTGATTCGAACCCGGGACCCTCAGATTAACAGTCCAATGCTTTAACCACTCAGCTATTGCGCCTGTCACGTGGACAACTGAGACAGAGTGCTAACAAGGTAGACAAACTTTTCAGCAGTTAGTTTCTGACCTTGAAGTGTGATGGTGGGCTCAGTGTAAATTTAGGGTGCACCCAGGGGTGGGCATCACCTCAGTCCTGTCTTTCTGATATTTAACCTACAAATTGGGGTTTGATTTGTGGGCAGCAGGAGTGTCTACAAGCCTGTAGACCTGCATGCCACACGTCTGGTGGCCAAACCTGCTCCGAGGTCATCTAATACACACACACACACACACACACACACAAGTTTAAAGTTTCACATTTTAATTATCCTTTTACTCCTATTGGAGTATGGAGGCTTACTGCAAAATAATCTTTTCATGCCCAGAACAAACATTTCCAAATACACAACAATGTCACATTAAAGTTGAGAAAACACAAATGTCTTTAAACTCCAAAAGTATAGTTAGGCAAAATTCGTAAATCTAATCATCTTACTTAAGCTAAAATGACTTTTTTGCCTCCTTTGAGCATATTACAAAAATCAAAAACCGATTTTGGAGACAAATATTTTTTAAGAACATATCTATTTCATAACTGATCATAATTGGGACATTCCATTATAAAATGAAACTCATCCCCAATCACAGACATGTTACAAACCTTACAAAGCCGTAACTCTCGTGGTATGCTTTTTTGTCTCCCTGTTTCTATTTCCAGCTTATGATTACTACTTTGAAATCTGAAGAAGCTGATAACGTAATTATCAGGTATTTGACTTATATATTTTTCTCTACCAAATCCACTTTTGAAATTTCGATAAAACAAACATTTACTACTCGCCTCTAGAGCATGTCTCCATAGATTTTGAAAACTATCTCTCAAAGCAATGTTGACATTCTTGCAGAAAGATTCCCTCTCCAAGAAGAATTGAGTATCCCAAACACAGTCATACCCTGCTTCTATTAAAATTTGTCTGATACAACTCATCCATTTTGAAGAATAAATACCATTTCGATATAAGTCAAGTAATATCAAATATATTTTCCCAGAATATTTTTCTGTTTGATATTACTAAGCTGGTCCAAAATCGAACCAATCTCGTTTTCACTAACACACTAGTTGGATAAATAGCAGTTTCTCCATAAACAATTTGGGTCATAGTATTTCTGTTCAGTTTGAACAAGTGTTTCAAAAATTTCAATTCTAATTTTTCAAGTATATCTACATTTTCATAACCCCATATTTCTGCACCATACAACAAAATAGGAACAATCATAGACTGGTACATGTCCAGAATGATATGTAAAGGTAAACCTTGATTTCTGGCTGACTGAAGTAATGAAAACAAAGCTTTTTGGCCCTGTTCATAAATAATTTTTTTAGCTTTGTAAAAAGTTCCGTTTCTACTAAATTTGATACCAAGATATTTAAAAGAATCAATAACATCCAAACATGCATCACCAAACTTAAAAACAGGCTTTAGCTTGTTTGCAGAATTAAATATCATCACTTTAGTTTTCGTTACATTGACCACTAGTTTCCATTTTAAACAATATTTGTGAAAAACATTGAGGGACTGACTGTTGCAATCCTTCTTTCGTCTCCGAAAGTAAAATTGTGTCATCTGCATACAACAGTACAAATAATCGCATGTAATTATCTAACTCTGAAATGTTAACATTCAATAAAAGATCAACAGATGGACTCTTATGCTCAGTCAAATACGACTCTAAATCATTGGGATACAGAGAAAAAAGCAAAGGCGAGAGATTTTCTCCTTGTCGTACACCCTTACAAATGCTAAAGAAATCAGATTTTTCAGCTTTTAAAAACACACATGACTTAATTCTATCATACATATTCATTATGACACGCAAAATTTTACCATTCACGCCTTCATGAACAAGTTTTTGCCATAACCCACTTCTCCAAACTGAATCAAATGCTTTTTTAAAATCAACAAAAGCACAGTAAAGTTTCTTCTTTTTCATGGAGAAAATATCAATTAGTGATTTCAAAACAAACATTTGATCTAATGTAAAATGGGACTGTCTAAATCCTGCTTGGGCCCCTGAAACACACACACACACACACAAACCTTGAAGAATCCCACAACTCCGCTGCTTTTCACGGTGCCGTACTTGATGTGTGTCTGCTGGGCGAGGTCCATGACAGACCTGATGGGTGTGTTGATCTTCTTCACGGTCAGGAAGGCTGCCAGGTTGGCCGTGTAGCACGCGATCATGACCATCGCGAAGAACCACCACGTGGCACTCAGGATGCGGCCTGGGAGGGCAAGGGGTCAGCAGAATATGTAAGGTGTGTATGTATGTCTTCATTGGCTCAGCGATCTGCTTATGAGAATAAAGGTGGGTCGACTGCAAAGTGAGATCTGTATGATCAATGCTTTCTCCACTGCAAAGGGAATTCATTTACAGCTTAGTATTTTGTGAAGAACTACGACTCTCAAACTGTGAGGCAAATTGTACTGGCTCTTACTGCTGATAGAGCATGGATTGAACTTCAGCAAGACAAACTCCACTATAATTCTAGTGTCATACTGTCAGTAAATCAGTTACCCCATCTGCTGTTCTGATGGTCATAGTCGGGCATGATGGTAAATTAAATAAGGAACAGTTGCTTTTTTACATCAAGCCATCAACGAAATAAATAGAAAAAAATAAAGGAGAGAGAGAGAGAGAGAGAGAGAGAGAGAAGAAATCAACAGACGAAAAGCAACAGCAACAACAACTACAACAAAAATGCATGTATACACAAGAATAGTGTGATGATGTGTATATGTAAGTGCTGCACGATTCAAATTTTGAGCATAAAGACAAACCCATATAACTCTAGCAACATCTTTCCCCGACTCTATGATAGACAGCTTTCTTCCTCATGGAATACTCTAATAGGAAATTTTCTATCTAAAATTACGTTTAAATAACATACTTACCGTGACCCAACTAGTGCAGACTCCGGCAGGGGTCTGACATTCCTGTCCTGTGCAAACTATCCGCCCATGCGGAGCAGACGAAACTACGGCCGATAACCTCCCGGAAGTAGGTAACCTCCCCTTTGTCCCGCTGGTTATCGCCCTCTTTTGACGGCAATATGCCATCACCAGCGCAGCAAGCAGGAAGAACAGGAAGCGGGGAGGACGGGAGGGTCTTAAATTTGGGTCACGGTAAGTATGTTATTTAAACGTAATTTTAGATAGAAAATTTCCTTTTAATTACACATACTTAACCGTGACCCAACTAGTGCAGAATAGCGCGACAAGGTGGAGGGCTCGCCTGTTCTACTGTCTGTGAGCTGTGATGGTCTGTTGTGCAGCTACCACAGAAGCGATGGCTCTTGCGCCATCAACCCGCAGGCGTGCGACATCTCTCTGGTAGAAGTCGATTATCCCTAAGGCGATAGGTGTCCCTCAAGTAGAATTTGACGAAAGTAGAGTGTACTGTGTCGCCTAAGGACATTAGTGCGGGTAAAGAAGACAGAGGTCCACAGCTGTATTGTGGGGGAGGTCTGTGGACCACAGCTGAGCGGATGAGCGCGGATGAGCGTCAATGCAAGGAGGTGCGCATGTGGTTTGATCTGATGATTCCACAACGGATGTGGGCCGATAGTGGAAGTGGTTTTTGTGTTTGAAGGAAACTGTGGCACGAGACAGAGGTAGGTCACCGTGTTGGGCCTGCCTCAGGCATGACAGCCAGATCTGTGGAGCTCCTCCATGCGAGCTGACAGGCGATGGGCACTCCCCCCCCCTTTTTTGACGTAGTCAAAAAATGACAGCACTGGTATGTTGCCTATGCATAGGATGGCAGACATTTGGCAACAAAAGACTTGATGTCCCTGGTGTCTCTGGGACAGGGTTGTGTAATTGCCCAGGTAGGTACCATCACGAAGGGGCATACGGAAGGCTTGGTGGCTTCTCTGCCTGAGTGTGGCCTGTTGGAGTAACCTGCAGAAAGTTGTCGGCAGTCAATGGCTGGGTTGGATCAGGCTGTGGAAGTGCATTTCATGTGCCCACAGGTCACTGAGTCTCATTCAGTGGTGGAATTCCCAAATGGAAGAGGGTTTCCATGGGGAAAATTTTTGCTGAAGGTTCTTTAGTCAGAAAGGGGACCGGATCCATGACAGGCCTCTGGCTGTGTGTGCTGCGCACTGAGTCTGGGATGGAGCGGGGCGGGTCAGGGAGGTAAGTGGCTCAAGATGTGTTGAACTGGCTATTGACATCAAGGCACTGATCTGACATACGTTTTTAGTATGGCCAACTGCAAGGTGAGAGCTGTATTATCAGTGGTTTCTTAATTGCAAAGGGAAATCATTTGCAGCTTAGTCTTTCATGAATGACTATGTCTCTCAGACTAGAAGTCAAATTGCACTGGGACTTAGTGCTGTAGCCTTAGGCCTAAGTAGCCTTTGGGAACCTTCCCAATGATGAGTCCTAAGGCCCTCTTGATTGAGGGACCGGGGATGCAACTTGGGCAAAACACTCTCTACTATAGATTGTATAATCGAATTCCAGCCCGAATAGACTGGACAGCAGATGCCTCCTCTGCTGTTCTGATGGAGACTGTCGTACTCGACTGATTATCATATACTGTTCCTAGGAGGACACCAATCAGCATGGGTAAATCAGGAAACAGCTGCTGTGTGCTTCAGGGACGAAGGTGTTCACCATGCAGATTATGTTGCAATGTAAGGAAGCCGGAAAGAGTTGACGGGGTCTTGTGGTGCAACCGTGTGTCAGAAAGACATGGTGCTTGCTTCCGAAGTGACAACAAAGTCATCCTCTGACAGGCCCTTGACCGAAGGCTGGGGCTCCATGATGGGATAGCCTGCCTAGGCTAGAAACCTCTGGAAGTGTCTCATTGGAAAGACAGTGCTTGAGGAGGAATGGCCATCTGTAACCACAGCAGTGGTTGTGTGTAGAGGCCGAAAGGATCGGGCAGGGAAGACTAAGTGCAGAAAGTGCTTTCAAACGCCAATTGTTTGAGACGTTGATGCTGGATTTGTGTTCAAGCAAGGTGATGGGGTGAACTGATGTGCTTGAATGCGGCATCATCTGCCGTGCTGGTATGAGTGGGCAGAAAGGTACACCCCTGTGGCTAATGGACGGTTCGTTGTGCTTTGTGGGACGCATCCGTCCTCGTCAATATGCCTTTCTCCCAAATGTAGAGGAAAACAATTATGACCCAGGCCTTCTGCTACTAGAGAGGAGTAGAAGAGATGGGCTGAGGGTGATTGTCTCCTGCCCAGTGGGCAGTTTTTGGGTCCGCTAAAACTTGTAAGGCAAGAAAGACACCTCTTCATGGGAAGGCTGGCTAGGACGTAGGGCCTGTGTGGAGCTTTTGTCACAATCACAGTGGTGCAAACCAAGGGTTGTTGTAGGCAAGGAGAGAAAGAATGGATGCCTTACAAACTTGGAAGGAATGAAAGGCATGTGTGTCCAGAGTGGCACCTCTAAGTTGGACTGCCTCATCCTTCCTTGTGTATCTCCAGCCTTATGGGTGATCGTTGCAGGCAAATGAGTTGGGTTGCCTTGTCCGTCCTTGCACCAAGAGAGGCATTCTTAGCCCTGTGGGTGTGAAGGGGGTATGTGTGGATCCCTAAGGACCAGCCACTACTGAAATGTGAAGGAGCATACATTCAGGCGTGAATGAGGCTATTATTATTTTATTCTATTTTTGTGAGTGCAGTCGTCCTCCAAAAGCAAGGTAGGGATGAATTTATGAAAATGAATACATATATGTGCCAAGGGAATAAAAACTTCCATCAGCTCAAGTGATGATGTCAGAAGTATGCCAATGACAAGAGATCGTGACACAAGAAATAAGCGGCTGTATAAGCATACGTGTAGCGTGCACCTGATATACCCAAGTAAGTGGGTAAGTGTGCATAATCATCAATGGAAAGGAATCTGTCCATGCACCTACATATGAGATGTACATACGCATATGAATAAAGTGCCAGTACGTAGAGGCAGAGAGTTCTGGGCATTGTGAACAGAAGGCCGCAAATGCAAGTGTGCCTATATTGCTATGTAGGGAATCTCAATGAACAGATGTCAATGAATTGAGATAGAAATATAATTGTACATGTTAATATGAAAGTCGTCTGAACCTATCCCATAAGCACATACACATGTATATACCGATGGATAAGTACGCATCTATACGTGAAAGCAGAAATGCGTATGAATGTAGCAATATATCTCATATATATGTATATATGTGTGTGTGTATATATATATGTATATATATATATATATACATATATATAGATTTTTTAAATTTTTTTTTAATATGTATAGATTTTTCTATATATATTTCGTGATTGTTGCTTGTGATAATAAATCAAATGGATAGAAGGGGAAATATTGTGATGCATTTCCTGTAGCCAATAGCCTGAGAAACAGCAAGAAAAGTGCAGTTGCTATGCAAAGATGTGTAAAGTCCCTGACTGGGCATGAGGACCCAATGAGAAACTGAAAGAAAACATCGTTGGTGGACAGCACGGGGGGCAGGAGTGATGTGCTGTGTCGGCGAAACTAACCACAGCTTCGAGCGCCTAGGTTACAAATGTGGAGTTGCCTCCCTTGGCGCCGAAAATCATCGAAAAGGAATGTGTCTTTAGAGCACATATCCCCCTTGTGCGACGTGTCCTCGCTGAACAGGGAGGAGTGTCATGTTCTGTGTGAGAGTCCGTGGTTCGATGCCACCGTAACCGACACAGGTGAAAACGAGCGCAAGGGGAATAATTATAATGCCCCTTAGTGCCGTGGGCATCCCAACCCGAATCGGTTGCCATCGGACGCGAGACGGTCGGGGCCTGTGGCATGACGGCGCCGTAATCCAGTGTTATGGGCGTCGTGGGCGAGGGGGTGACAAGTCCGTCGGCTTGCCGTGGGATGTGCATCCCCCTGTTGCTGAACGGCGGTCCAATCTCGCGAATAGCTCCTGCGAGAGGACCGACGTTCAGTTGTCAGTTGTGTGTTGACGGATAAAGTGATAGACAAGATCGGCCCAAGCACTGCCGAGAGGCAGGATCGAGTTATTAATACATTTAAGAATTATCTTGATATTCATTGTGAAAACTTTAAATACAAAACTCATTTACATATTTTCTGATTTTTCAAGCACTGCGCACTCAATGTTGAAAAATGCAACAGACATACGTCTCTTTTTCTTCCCCACTTCGAGCGGGTAAAAGGCCTTGTCAGGCTTGCACGCCTTGATATTGATATATGATATGATATAAGAGGTACTCCAACGTGGAAGTGCCAATATTAGTCTGGGAAACAGCAGAGTTAGGCAATGGGGCAGAAGAATCCAACACTGCCGAAGTTCCAATGGGGCGTGCACGTACCTGCTCTGTGGGCGCAAGGCGCGGCACCGGAAGGCAGAGTGGTGCATAATTGCTGCAGCAAGTTTAGCGATGAGTTGCTGATTGTTTGGTTGAGTAGCTTGCTGAGACACCATTAGTGGATGGGAAACAGCAGCACTCGGCGGTGTGGCAGATGGGGTCATCACCGCATAGCTTGGTGGGACCGTGCACGCACCCGCACTGTAGGCGAGGAGCAGTGCCGGTGCAAGGGAAATAACTGCGGCAGTCACCGGCAAGGGTGCCGAAGCAGGGGTTGCCTCCCTTGGATCGGGTGATCTGGACAAGGGGGGGGTGCACGCGTATGGGCAAGCGTGTCCCCTAGTGGTCCACCTTCCTCCCTACACCAGGGGAGGGCATCCCTACACGCCTCGGTCGCTATTGGATCCGAGACGGTCGAGGCAAGCCACGTGGGGGGTCGCGTGATCCGATGTCACGGCCGCCACCACGGACGCATCGCACATAGGGCCCAGTCTAACGTGCGGATCCAAGACAAGCTGCCTTTTTTTTTTCTTTTTTTTTTCCCCAAGGGATTGTGGCCATTCCATTGGTGCAACTGTGGGTATGGTAAAGAGATAGAGGAGATCGACTCGTACACTGCCGACTGGCAGGGCCGAGAAAACGCGGATCGCGTCGAGTGAGTTCGCGGATCGATAAAAATGACATGAAAGGTAACACTGACCTGAGTGTGTGACCACAAACCTCTAGAAGTCACCAGAGGAGGTGGCGGAGGTCTGGAGTTGACCGGAGGGAGCGGAGGAAGTGGAGAAGGCGGCGGGTTGGCGTTGTTTAGAGGGCCAGGAGTAGAGGGCCCAGAGTGTCAGCGAATCGATTGCGATCGCGCATTAATTTTAGCACGATTCCCCAATCGAGCTACATAATTATGTGACCTGGTTGGAGACATAATTTGACCACAAACAAGAACGCCAGAGAATCGACAGACAGACAGAAAATACGAAAAAACTTAGCCGTATGAAGAGCACAGGTACAGGAGTCATGATGGCTGCCGGAAAAAGAGGGCGATAACCAGCGGGACAAAGGGGAGGTTACCTACTTCCGGGAGGTTATCGGCCGTAGTTTCGTCTGCTCCGCATGGGCGGATAGTTTGCACAGGACAGGAATGTCAGACCCCTGCCGGAGTCTGCACTAGTTGGGTCACGGTTAAGTATGTGTAATTAAACTCAATTTCAGGAAACATTAATACAACTAAAAGAAACTGAACTGTGTCAGTTTTATATTTTGCGTGAATGCTAGCATGGAAACATAACAGCACACACACACACACAATCACAGACACACACACACACATACTCACACACACACACACTGTTACCCCTACACGCCTACATGACTCACCGGCTGTAGTAATGGGTGCAGAATCCGTGTTGCCTGCCAGCACGGAACCAAACATGAACCAGAGTGCCTCTCGGGGGGTGTTAGGAGAGGGGTTGACGTTGGCATTGGCGTCGGGGGAGGAGAAGAAGAAGTGGGAGCAGATCTTCTCCAGCACGCACAACACGAGGGAGACGACGATGAAGGCGAGCAGAGTGCAGATCCACACGACGGGAGACACGGGGGTCATGAACTGTAACACAGCACAGCTCATTCTTCTTCTTCTTCTCATTGGTGTATTGTTCATTCGCTACAAGGTGATTAAGACACGCACATATTAATTTTTTTTCTCAGCGCATACATACAATCTCAAACAGTGGGCGTAGAGAATGGGTGAGGGATTGGACGTGACATGTGGTGGGTGGCGGGTGGTGCTAACGGTGGCGTGAAGGGCAGTGGGTAGAGGAGTCATCGGTCATACTACCAGAAAAAGAAAGAATTAATTGTAACAAGCTACCCACCAGAGTGGCAAATGACCTCAGCAGTTGATGTTATGAATTGCTTGGAATCGTACAGAAAGCCTTTGAATATCACTGCATCCCCTTGTTTGTTTGTTTCTTTCTTTCCTTTTGTTCCCAGCACATGTCATTGTGTGAGTGCGAGGCATATCGTGACAGAAGAGGAAACTGTTTCAGAATTGAGGATGATCCACACACACGTGCATACAGCCACTGAGTACACAGGCAAACTGGGAATAGCTGAATCAGTATCACAAATTTGGTGACAGACGAATGTGTAATAGGCGAATCTGGAGTACACCCACCAAGGTACATTTCCGGAAGCGAGGGATATGTGGGGGAAGCAGAGATGAGGGGGTGGGGTGGGGCGTGTGGAGGGTATACTGACCTCTAAGTAGGAGGTTTCCCTGTGGGGCACCCTCATGAGAACGCTGAGATGGCGGGTCATGAAGGGCTTGGTGAAATCCACCGCCTCCTCCCGGTCAGAGTTGATGCTCAGGGGGGCCACAGACATGGTGGCGTTCTGAAAGGCCAGGCACAAATCAGGGAACGTCAGTTCAGTCCGCTTTAAGTCAAGTCGATATTCAAGATCGTTCTGAAAAGCAGGTCACCATTCAAGTCACATCAGTTCAGTTCAATTTAATTAAAATCGATCTTTAAGATTGTTCTGAAAGGCAATGAACAGGTCAAGTCCATTTAGTTGAAATCAAGTCTATAATAAAGACAAGTCAGTTCAGTTCTGTTGAAATCAAGTCTGTAAGTTAAGACGAGTCAAATCATTTCAATTTAATTACAATCTATGATTAAGACCACAGTCATCCCCGTTGAGTTTAATCCAAGTTTAAAGTTTAGACAAGCCAAGCCAATTCAACTGAACTGAATCCAGGTCTATAGGCAAGTTAAGTCACATTAAGTCATTTCAGTTGAATTTAAGTCTATAGCAAAGAAAAGTGAAATCAGTTGAGCTGAAATCAAGCCTAACGTTTGGAAAAGTCAAGTCAGGCCAATCTACCTGAACTGAACACAAATCTATAGGTAAGACAAGTCATGTCAGTTCAGTTTAATTAAATGTGACAGTCAAGAGGTCAAGTCTTGTCAAGTTAAGTCATGTTTAAAAGTCTAGTCTATCAGATCAAGTCGAGTCAGGTTACTTCACTTGAAATCAAGACGATAGCTAAGACAAGTCAAGTCAGTTTAATTCAAGACCATAGTGAAAACAAGTCTAGTTAAGTCAAATCAGTTCATTTGAATTCAAGATGATAGTTAAAGTATGACAAGTCATGTCAGATCAGTTCAGTTTATATCACAGACAATGGTTAACATAAGTAACGCCAAGTCAAGTCAGGTTACCACAACCAGCCATAATCATCACAACCAGTTACAGTCTCCCCATCCAACCAGCCACAAACTTCCCCAACCAACCACTACCAACAAACTACCTCAACCAACTACAACTTGAGCCTACCCAACCAGCCACAACCTATCCGCCCAACCAGCTACATCCCACCTACCCAACCAGCCACAACCATTCCATCCAAGCAGCCAAAACATATCCACTAGACCAGCAACATCACACCTTCCAAACAAGCAACAATCTACCCGCCCAAGCAGCCACAACCTACCCACCCAACCAGATACATCACACCTTGCTAATCAGCCACAACCTACCCACCCAACCAGCTACATCACACCTTGCTAATCAGCCACAACCTACCCGCCCAACCAGCTACATCACACCTTGCTAATCAGCCACAACCTACCCGCCCAACCAGCTACATCACACCTTGCTAATCAGCCACAACCTACCCGCCCAACCAGCTACATCACACCTTGCTAATCAGCCACAACCATCCCACTCGAGCAGCTACGACCTACCCACTCAACCAGCCACAACCTACCCACCCAACCAGCTACATCACACCTTGCTAATCAGCCACAACCTACCCGCCCAACCAGCTACATCACACCTTGCTAATCAGCCACAACCATCCCACTCGAGCAGCTACGACCTACCCACCCAACCAGCCACAACCTACCCACCCAACCAGCCACAACCTACCTGCCCAACCAGCCACAACCTACCTACCTAACCAGCCCAGCCATAACCTATCCACCAAACTATTACACCCTGCAACCCACCCCAGCCAGCAGTTCCCCAATCATGCCGTTCCACTGGCCATCACTCTGCTTGGAGCCGAAGTTTCCGTCATGCACCAGGTAGATCTCGTAATCAAACTTCAGCATCTCAGCCACCTCCTTAATGAGGTCCACAGCGAACCCCTCAAAGCGGTCGTTGCCCTTGCGGGAGGAGAAGTCTTTCTTTTTCATCATGAACGGTGGATCCTGAAGAGAAAGTGAGGGAGTGACAGGAGAATAAAAAGGGTGAAGGGTGGTGATGATGGTGAAGATTGTGGTGAACATGATAATGAAAACGGCATTGTAATTTTGTATCATCATCATCATCATCATCTGTTGCAGCAGTAGCAGCAGCAGCAAAAAAATCATAATGCTGCTGCTGGATGATGATGAACATGTTGATTATAATGATGTCAATGACAAAAACAACAATAAGATATAGTAATTTAGCAACGACTACATCAACAAACAATAGCAATAATGATGTCAACATCATGATGACTATAGCGATTATCACAATGACAACAGTAATGAACAAAAATAAATAAGTGAATACAAAAGTAAGCAAATAAGTAAATAAATAAATAAATAAATAAAAACGACCAATAATAAATAAGTGAATAAATGAATAAATAAATTAATAAATAGATACATAAATAAAATCAACAACACCACCAAAACAACAACAAAAGTAATGTGATGGTGGCAATGATGATGACGATGACATCGAAAACCACCATCACCATCACTACCACCACCACTAATAAAAAACAAAAACAGCAACGGCAGAAACAATAATACTAACAAAACCAACAGTGCACTTGGAGTGACGTCAACAAAATATCAACAGTAACCAACAAGCTGAGGGGGGCATTCTATCATTTTTTTTTTGATGAATATAATATGTAACCTTGGATTAACCCCTAGGCTGCCTGCATGACGAGATAACTCGTCATGGCAAGCATGTATGCTTCGCTGCCTGCATGACGAGATAACTCGTCATCGAAATATTCTGACTTTTCCCTGGTTTGCATTCACTTCCTTGGCAAAAATAGTGGTAGCTTTAGCCTGGGGAATCTCTCTAGATTCTATTCATAGCTAGAAACCCCATCTACGTCATGAAGCAGTCCTTTATTTGAACGTTTTGGTTGGGTCACTGTCCAAGTGTTTGCCTGACTTCTCTCCTCGCTCGCTCAACAAAATGTCGGACTGACGCCGTGCTCAAGACATGCGATCGTGACGAACTAAATCAACCATGATTTCTTTCTTTAGCTGATGCTCAGAAAGAATTGAAGCGTAAATTCGAAGGAGGAGATAGAGATGAACATTTATAGGACGATCTGATAGAAAATAAAGGGAGCAATCAAGAGAGTGGCCAAGATGCGACTGTCAGTGAGTGATGTCAGCTGTACAGATGTTAGCAGACGACAGATGACCGAATTAGCAGCAGATATCCATTTGTCCAGAAAATATGATGTTTTTGTGCAAATTACCTGACTAATGTTTGTAATGAACAAGTTGAAAATGTAACAAAAAACAAAACACTGATTTCAAAACAACAGCATGTCACTAAAAATATATAAAATGGGAAAATAGCATGTGTTTTGTATTCTTTATTCATTTACCTTTCAGAAAATATATACTTTTATGGGTCTTTCTCCAATAACAAAGAGCACAGAATTTTTTGAAAATTTATACCCGTTTTTTGTGAAAAAACCCTGGCAAATAGATTTCACTTAAATCTTATTTTCCTGGCAGCGAAAGGGTTAACTGTGTGTGTTGTATTGTATTGCCCGTTACGCCCACCCCCACACCCACACCACACACAGACACACACACTGCATCCCCGCCCCCTCCCACCCCGCACCCACCTCAATCATGACCACATGGGCGGTGCAGTCCCTGAGGGGGAAGGAGGTGGTCCGGCTAAGACGGCTCATCCCTTCTCTCATCTGCAGGCGGGAATCGGACAGCCCTTCATGGTAGTGCCACTCCCCAATCTGCACACATGCACAGTGCTCTCCGCTTTTTTTTTTTTTCTCCGTTTTTTTAACCACCAACATTTTTCTTGAGATTCTGACATTATGACAGACATGCATTAATAATGATAAATAGAATATACCAAAGAGAGACAGACAAACAGACAGACAGAGAGAGAGAGAGAGAGAGAGAGAGAGAGAGAGAACAGAATAGCAACTGGGTAACAGAGAAAAAAACAAGACACTAAAAAGCGCTAACACCCACTCTGGAAAGAGGGTTACATGGGGTGGGGTGGGGGTGGGGGGATGAAGTGGGGATACTGAGAGAGTGATACTGATGGGGGAAGATCAGGGGCACAGTCACGGGCTTGGTTCTGGGTAGTGGTAGGGGTAGAGCAATGTCCTGGGGAGAGGGTTACTGGGGAGTTGGTGGGGGGGTGGGTTGAGTTTCAGATAGAGGTGGGGGTAGGGCAATGTCCTGGGGAGAGGGTTACTGGGGAGTTGGGGGGTGGGGGGATTGAGTTTCAGTTAGAGGTGGGGGTAGGGCAATGTCCTGGAAAGAAGGTTTACTAGGGGACGGGATAGAGTGGTGTCTTGGACAGTTTTGGGGAGGGGTGGGGGTAGAATAATATCCTGGGGAGAGTGTTACTGAGGAAAGGGACAGAGTGTGGTGTCTTTGAGAGAGTGTTTCAGGGAGAGGTGGGGGATAGAGCAATGATCTGGGGACAGTGTTACTGGGGTGGGGGTGGTAGAGTGTTTCGCTGAGAGGTGGGGATGAAGCAATGCCCTGGGGTGTAGTGTCTCAGAGAGAGTGTTTCTGGGTGAGGTGGGGGTAGAGCAATGTCTGGGGAGAGTGTTACTGGAGGAGGGGGGTAGAAAAAATGTCCTGGGGAGAGGATTACTTGAGGGAGGGATGTGGAGTAGTGTCTCAAAGTGTTTCCGGGAGAGGGGGTGGGGGTAGAGTAAGTGTCCTGGGGAATTCCAGGCCAGTGCTCAGATATGCAGAGCAATGTCCTGGGTGGTATGGTTGCTGGGGAGGGGACAGAGTCTTGGTGTGGTCCGTGGAGTAGAGGGGGGACAGCAGTGTGTGGGGAGAGTGTCACTGTGGGGAAAGATGGGGGGGTTAAGGAGGGGGGCAGGGGGGGGGTAGAATAGTGTCTTTGAGAGGGGGTACAGTAATGCCCTGGGAAGAGGATTACTATGGGAGAGGACAGAGCAGAGTGTTTCCTGGTGAGTTTTGGGGTACAGCAACATCCTGGGGAGAGGATAACAGGGGGTGGAGGGGATACCGTTGTGTCTGGAGTGTCCCATGGAGATGTGGGGGGTAAAGCAATATCTGGTTACAGTGTTACTGGGGTAGGGGATAGAGTGGTGTCTCAGAGAGAGTGTTTTGGGCGGAGGTTCTTGAGGTGAAACACCCAAGATTTCTTACCTGATTCACTGATAGCACGTGACATTAAATAGGCCTTGTGAGGGAGTCGCTCTGGTGACACAGTGATCAAGCGAAGCCAGTTCTTAACAAATCTCACTGCTGAGGTCATATACAAAGGGTATCTACCCAAATCTCCACAGATCATCTTGTTAGGAGTTTGCTGGCCAACACTTAACAACCTCTTACATGAAAATTAGTGTACTTTTTCCAGACAACTATAGTGTTGAAATGGGGTGGGGTGATAGAGTGTCTTGGAGTGTTTCGGTGAGAGGTGGGGGTGGGGGTGGGACGAGAGTAGAGTAAATGTCCTGTGAAATTTCAGGCCAATGCTCAGAAGTATGTATGCTCTCTGGAAAAAAAAAAAAAAAAAAAAGGAATCGCACCAGCACAGCAGGTGTTTCTATCTGCATGTTGTATTACTATTTACAAATTTGTGTCTCAACAAATTTATTTATGTGAAATTAGGGCTGCTCTTCCATGTAACAGCACATTGCCAAAGCGAAGCACCCCCTATATTTTTTCTTCCTTTTTCTATCTGCAAATGTTATTTATTTATAATCGAAGTGGGTTTTTCTACCATAGACGACCCTTTTGTTACAGTGGGTTATTTTAAGCGCACTAAGCCAATGATTCACATTAGACCAGGTTCACTGGAATGAACATACCATCCAGACTTGTGGAGGGGGAGTAAAATTATGGCCTGTATATATATATATATATATATATATATATATATATATATATATATATATATATATATATATACCGTAAAGTTCAGTCTATTGAGCGCACTGGTATATAAGCTGCACCCACTAAAATTAGGAAAAAATTGAACTTTATACATACATAAGCCGCACCGGCTTATAAGCCGCACTTATTTCCGGTACCGGAACACATACTGATACTACAGAAAAGCTGTTGGTTATGAAATAAACACAAGCAGGAAACAACACAAAGAAAAGCAAGCGAAAATACTGCAAGTGCCACAAAAAATAATAAATAAACACAACGAAAATAAGATCCACAATTTAGGGATAGTCACATTTATTCAACGTCATCCTGCTCACTGAATCCACTAAAATCTTCGTCTTCAGTGTCCGAGTTGAAGAGAACCAGCACAGCTTCCTCCGCCATCTTGTCACTGACTTCAGCCTCGCTTTCACTTCATGAACATGAAGGTGGAGGTCGCTGCTGGTTCGTCGCTTGCACTGTCGTCTGCTAGGTTGATCGCCTTCGATTTGATTTATAAAACGTGAACAGTTAGCACACTATCCTGAAGCTCATCCAAAAATTCATGGACAGAAATCATGATTTTGGTGAGTTGAAGGGCAGCTAAGAATAGGCGAGAACATGACACTTCCGGGATCGTTAAAATCCGCAAATAAGCTGCATCATTGTATAAGCCGCAGAGGTTGAAGCTGGGGTAAAAAGTCGTGGCTTATAGACCGAACTTTACGGTACATCTCTCTCTCTCTCTCTATATATATATATCTATATCTATCTATCTATCTATATATATATATATGTAAGTATGTATGTATATGTATGTATGTATGTAGTGACAGTCAGTCTTGTTCGACTATGACCATCAGAACACGAGAGGAGGTAACTGCTGTCCCGACCATCTGGGCTAGAATTTGATTATAGTGGAGAGTGTCTTGCCCAAGTTACATCCCCACTCTCTCTCTAAACATATATATATATATATATAGAGAGAGAGAGAGAGAGAGAGAGAGAGATGGGAACCGAACCCGTGGACATTCGTTTCCCAGTCACGCACATAACCACTGGGCTACGGACGCGGGGCAGTGTGTGTGTGAGGGGTCTGTGAGTATGTGTGTTGTGTGTGTGTGCATGTGCACACGTGCGTGTATGATGTACATACCTTTTCAATCTGGTTATCATCATTCGGGCCCATCAGATGGAGTGTGAATTTCTTGCGGTGCCCTTCACCGTCAAACGCCTGAAACAGACACGAACACACATGCAAACACGCAAGCACGCGCGCAGACACACATACACACACCACGCAATTACATAAACAAAAATACATATCTATATCTATCTATCTATCAAGGTATCTATCTGTATAAGGCCTTTGGCTGATTATCAACTGGAGGTTTGATGTAGTAAAACCACTGACATTCACTGTGAGACTTTCGACAGTGTACATATAGTTCAGTTCAGTTTCAATGAGGGGTCTGAGTATGCGGACATAGCCATACACGCTACACCACATCTGCTAGAAATAAGGTGCAGATGACTGACCGACACATAACCCTCTATCATTATCTCTGTGAGGCGATCAATAGCGGATGGCCTGAAACCTGGTTGTTTTTTTTTTTAGGTACTCTTTAGCTTTTTCTGGGATTGAAGATTTTCCCAGATGTAGACCACTCAGTTTTGCTGCACTACCAGCAAGCCTGTTGGTTTGCTCACTTCGCTTAAAGCCTGCATGCAAAAGACAATCCATGTGAGCTTTAGCATCTGATAGTTGTGCCTTGCCTCATGTCACTCTGGGCTCTTCATTCCATATTCGTGTTTTGTAGGAGGTTCATTGAGTCAGGCATGTTGATTTCCAGGCATACAAACAGATGGCCTGTTGGACAGCATGTGCCACATCTTCAACTTCCATTGTCAGGCTGGATGTTGTCATCCTCATCGATGGTTTTTTTTTCCATTTTGTTTTGCAGTGATGTGGACATAAACAAAGCCAAGCAATCTGTGACAGATGTTGATATAAACAAAGTCAATTACTCTACTACAGAGAATGTTATTTTCTATGTAAAATTAATGGCCAAAGGCCCCATTGTCTTTAACAGCTATCTTGGCAGTGACTTCATATCCACTGTGTCCATGTCTCAGAGTAGGATGGTGGGGCCCAGTCCTCTCCTTCCACCCTTTTAACTTTCAACAACAAAGTCAGATACCCATTCACCTGGGTGGAGTGAGGAAAACCAGGGCAAAATGCCTTTGTGAAGAGCACAATGCCATGCTAAAACAGGGCCTTGAATCCTGATCAATTGTGAACACTGGACCAGACGTCAAACACCTAACCAATTTCGCCCAAATGATGCTTTTGCAGACAATGTAAATGAAAACAATGGCAAACAATCCACAACAGACAATGGTGTTACAGTGTGCAGTGTGTCTGCAGGTGAAGAGTCACCCCCACATCCACCCTGTCCCTGACCCCTTCTCTTCCCTCCCCTCTTCTCGCCCTTCCTCTCCACTCTTCCTCCCCCCACCCCACCTCTCCCTGGCAGTTCACTCCCCTTTGATGTCAGGTCGACTGCGTGCTCCCCTTCCCTCCACCCTCCCCTGTGTGTGGTCAGTGGACGTGTCACAGGCTGTGTGCCCAGCTGTTTGGGGTGATGAGGTATCCAGGATGGCTGTGCAGAGTTAGATAAAGGACCCCTCATACAATCCAGCATTTGGAAATTACATTATCTGAAGATACAAAATATAAGAACATAGCGCAACTGTATATATGATATAAATGCTTTCAGATCCCTTCCCCTTTTACAATGTACATGAATAGAATGCCAAAACACTGCACCACAGACTCCCCCACCTGGCGAATCACACTGTCAATGTTCTGTCCACCGCTGATCTTACGGTGGGCTGACGTCAACAAGGCCGCGGCTTCCGTGACGTAAAAATCATCGAGGTGGCTGAGGCCGAGTCGGGGAGTGGTGAGGCGTGTGTGGTGGAGGTGGGAGAGGACAGTGAAGTTGATGGCGATGTTGAAGGACAACAGCAGGTCTGTAGCCTCCAGAACTGGGTCGTAGAAGATCCATTGGTAAGGTGGGGTGGACAGCATGACCAGCTGGCGTGCCTGTACGGGAACACATACACCAACCTACATGTATACGGTAATGCATGCACACATGCACTCCTACACGTACGCACATATACACAAACACGTAATTTGTTTTGTCAAATAACACTTTAAGTGGAGAGACATTAAATTCAAGACTACTACTTCTACTGCTTGTTATTTTTCTACTACTGTTAGTATCATTATGACTACTGCACACACACACACACACACACACATGCACTCACACACATACAAACCGATACACAGACAACTACTATTACTACTACTACACATCACTGACGCTGTTGCATCAGCTATTGCTGCAACAACAACTATGGCTCTTGATGGACTGATGGAAAAAAAACACATAACTCCACACCCACCACAATCATCACACAACCCCAACAACACCCTATCTTCACCACAACCCCAACAACACCCAATCTTCACCACAACCCCAACAACACCCAATCTTTACCACCACAACCCCAACATCATCACAACCCCAACACCACCCAATTATCACCACAACCCCAACAACACCCAATCTTCATCACCACAACCCCAACAACACCCAATTATCACCACAACCCCAACAACACCCAATCGTCACCACAACCCCAATAACACCCAATCATCACCACAACCCCAACAACACCCAATTATCACCACAACCCCAACAACACCCAATCTTCACCACCACAACCCCAACAACACCCTATCTTCACCACCAGAACCCCAGCAACACCCAATCTTCACCACAACCCCAACAACACCCAATCTTCACCACCACAACCCCAACAACACCCAATCTTCACCACAACTCCAATAACACCCAATCTTCACCACCACAACCCCAACAACACCCAATCTTCATCACCACAACCCCAACAACACCCAATCTCCACCACAATCCCAACAACACCCAATCTTCACCACCACAACCCCAACAACACCCAATCTTCACCACAACTCCAACAACACCCTATCTTCACCACCACAACCCCAACAACACCCAATCTTCACCACCACAACCCCAACAACACCCAATCTTCACCACAATCCCAACAACACCCAATCTTCACCACCACAACCCCAACAACACCCAATCTTCACCACAATCCCAACAACACCCAATCTTCACCACAACCCCAACAACACCCAATCTTCATCACCACAACCCCAACAACACCCAATCTTCACCACAACACCAACAACACCCAATCTTCACCATCAAAACAAGAAAAACAGAGACCCCCACAACCCACCAACATACCTCCACGCCCCAGCACAAACACTGAGAAAGAAAACCAGCTCACAGTGAGCCACCACATCCACATCCCACCACCGCTCCAGCACCCACAACACAGACTGCAGGCAGATGACGTGACGTCAGCTGCTACAGGATCCTGTGGGTGTTGTGCCCAATGCACAGGACAAGTCACAAACACACCCACCCACCCACACACCAACCCACCCACCCATGCAGCTACTCATCCTCAACCACCACAGCCACCACAAAACTGCGTCATACCTGCTCGAGGATCTTGCGAGTGTTGTCCCTGTTGCAAAGGATGACAGAGGTCTCCGCCTGGACCTTTCTCATCTCCACCAGACACCTCTTCACTTGCCCGTCCTGCGCCAGGCGGGGCAGCCTCCACCCCAGCACCGTCATCGTGTGGTTCGTCATCAGCTTCTCCAGCAAAGTCATGCCTGGGTATGATACCATACAATGTGATGAACTGTGCAATACGATGCAATGCAATACAACAGAATGCCATGCAATACAATACAATGCACTGCAATACAACACAATACGATCCAATTCAATACAAAACGATACCATCCGACTTGGTATGTTATAGTACGATACGATGCGATACAATATGATACAATGCAATTAAATGCAATATAATGCAATACGATGCAATGTGGTGCATTGCAGTGTAATGTGTCTTTATTCATCTGACTGGAAATTAATTGCATATAGTATAAGCGTACACATAGTGCCTTTAGACATCATTGTCCATTCTCTCAGGATGAAATGGATAGGAAAGGTGAAGGAAGAGGACAAGGAAACCAAGAAAAAATGAAACAAAAGAAGACAAATCAATAACAACAATAATTGTGTTGTAGCTTGAATGTTAGATTAAGTCACGCTGGAAGCTAGATCAACGTCTTTACGAAGAAGACGAACTGAAGGTTGTTTACCGCTGGTACGAGGTCTCTCATTTCAGTTCCTACCCGAATGTCCTGAAAATCACAGTTACGTCCCTTTTCATGAACCACTGACTGCTGTCGCATTCCGCTAAGGTGATATCGTCACAACACCAACACCAGCAATAATAATAATAATGATAATGATAATAATAATGATGATGATGATAATAATTACGAGTAAGAATAATAATAATGAAATAAAGAAGAAGAAGACCAAGCGCTCCCCCCGTGCCCCACCTCTGTCATCATCATAGAAGATGCTGATCTTGCTCCACGAGTAGAAGTGGGCCACATCGTAAGCGGCCATGCCGATGTCCGCCATGTTGGGAGACAACTCCAGCGTGTAGTCACGTGCCTCTGATGTCACGTCCGTGACGGACAGGTAAGGGAGGCGCTGTGATTCCGCCACCAGTCCCGCCTCTCTCTCGTAAGGCCCCACCAGACCCCGAAGGTTCTGTGACTCCAGGAACGAGTATACTGTGGGAAAAAGACAGAGCAATCGTGACTGCATGTACTGAAGATTTATCAAAATGAAAGGGAGAAAAAAGGAAGAGTCAGAAAGGAAGAGAGAGAGAGAGACAGTGTAAGAGAGGGGATCAGAGGGGATGAGACACAGAGAGAGAGAGAGAGAGACAGTGTAAGACAGGGGATCAGAGGGGATGAGACACACACACACAAACACACACACAGAGAAAAAGAGAGAGAGAGAGTCTCAAAGTCAAAGAGTGAGAGAGAAGGGGGTGGGGCCAGAGAGAAAGAGAGGGGGAGAAAGAGATAGATAGATAGATGGAGAGATAGCGAGATAGTGAGACAGAGAGAGAGAGAGAGACAGAGACTTCACGAGATAGTGAGAGAGTGAGAGACAGAGACAGAGACATGGACAGAGAGAGTAAATGAGGGCTAACCAGGACCAGAAGGTTCTCCAAGTCAAGAAACATGCCCACTGACAGAGACAGAGACATTTACTACTACTACTACTGCCACTAATACTACTACCACGTCCTCCAATAATAACATTAACTGCAACAATATCAACGATGATAATGATGATGCTGATAATAATAATGATAACAATAACAACAACAACAATAATAATTATAATGATAAAGTGGACGGATGAACAATGCAAGGAGGAGAGTGAGGTTAAGAGGGACAGAGAGGGACAGATAGAAAGAAAGAAAGAGAAGTATCTACATATCTTTCAACAAGAGAGAGTGATTAGAGTGGGAGAAAGATTAAGAAAGAAAGAAAGATACAGGCAGGTAGGAACATTCAACATGCTTTCATGAAATCTAGTCAAAATGTATTTGTTTTGTTTTTGTTTTCTTTTTCAAGTTCACTACCCACAGCCATCATCCAAAGACTACCTCCTCCCCTTCTCTCATCCCCGTGTCCCCTCACCCTCTTCCCCGCGGACCCCCTGCTCACCCCCTCCCCTGAATCCCCAGTCAAAAAAATGTACGATGAGAAAATAAAATAAAATAAATGTCAATGGACCTTTACATCAAGGCAAAACGTGTGTCAAAAATCGTTAACATCATCATCAAAACAGTGCGAACTGTCGCACTACGCATACACGTATCAATGATTTTGAAGTATACAAACAACGGTGAGTTTCCGCCTGTATTTGGAGATTTTTATACCCCCCCCTCCCCCTCCCCCCCCCCAAAAAAAGAGAAAAGGGTGACGAGGACAGGGAATTTTTTTTATTTTTTAACTTCGATAAATCTGTATCATGATCATGAAACAACAAAATGCATATCAGTGTGAACTGCTTAAGATGGAACTGCTCCATCTCCAGCACACAAGTTTTGGTTCGAAAAATACTCATTTCTGAAAGTGAGTGAAAAAAACAACATCTGGATAGTTATGTGCTGCAATACAATACACAGTTAATCCTAGTTTACATTTTAGATTCATCTGAAAAATGAAAGAATGCTCCCCAGCCAACCTCCCCCTCCTCCCCACCAGTCCCACAGGCAACAACCTGATTGAGTCTCTCACCTCCCTCCACGCCCCTATCCCCGCCCCCCTCCAACTCCCCACTTAGTCTCCCCACCCCACCCATCCACCATATTTCAAGTGCACCACTCACTCTGCTCCATACGCTCGTAGGGAGAGTTGGCCACCTCCGTGGGAACGGTGATGACGGTGAAGGAGTCTGACAGTGCCGCCTCCATCACTTCCTTGGTGACGTTTCCCCAGGGTATGAGGCCTGCAATCACACAATGCCACATGTGTTTTATTATTTTCATATTTTACACAAGAAATGTGCCTGTACCTGTAACCCCGCCAGGTTTTCTGAAACAGAGAAGACATGTCTTGCCTTGTCTTGTCTTGTCTCACCTTGGCTTGGCTGGTCTTGTGACACCCCATTGTCACATCTCTTCATGAACCTAATCCTGTGTTGGTGAGAGAGGAGGAGAGAGGTGGAGTGTGTTAGGGAGAGTAGAGTGTGTGTGTGTGTGTGTGTGTGTGTGTGTGTGTGTGTGTGTGTGTGTGTGTGTGATGTGTGTGGGGGGGAGGCTAGGATATGACCTGCAGTCACGTCCCATCATTACCCGATCATCAACCTACTACCCGTGTTGGAGAGAGGAGAGGAGATGGGGTGTGTGAGGGAGAGGGGGTAGGCTAGGTTATGAGTGTAGGAGAGAGAGAGAGGGGGGGGGGGGAGGTTGGCAAGACAGAAAGAGGGGATGGGGAGGAAGAGAGACAGGGAGGAGGAATAGAGGAGATGTAGAGAAACAAGACAAGACAAATGGTTTATCGTACATCGGCCTCAGGCCATAATACAAACACATGGGAAGTTGGAGGGATGGGGGTTGGGGCGGGAGGTGGCGCTGTGTGGCAGGGTCTGGTGCAGTCGGGGGTCGGGGGGTGGGTTTGGAGAGAGGTAGAGAGAGAGAGGGGGAAGGAGGGAGAAAGAATGGAAAGAGACAGAAAGAGGGAAGAGAGAGAGAAGAAAAAAAAAGCTAAGCTAGATTGGGGTCGAAGAAAGAGAGAGAGAGAGAGAGAGGCCAAATCTCATGAAATCTGTTTGTGCTGTTATCTATTATCTTTTACAGAATGACCTACTGAAAAAGTTACGTTATTGTGCTATATAATCTATCAAAAAGGGAGGAAAACAGGAAAGAAAGAAACTGTGCCGCAATGCTTTGCATGAAACGAAAGAAGACTGACATGGTATGACAACTTTGTGGTGCCTGTGGGCAATGATGTGATGTAATCATCCTGCTCTGATCTTGAGGTGATGACCTGTCATGATCTTTTTCACAGTTTGCTGTTTTATGTTGTATTGTATTGTACTGTACTGTATTGTACTGTACTGTATTGTATTGTATTGTATTGCATTACTGTTTATGTTACTCTGCCAAATTCAGGCTCCATTCCCTGTGAAGAGCCTGTCACCATAGCGCAGCGCTGCCTTTTTTATCCTTCCGTCAGCAGGTGTAACATTTCAATATCAAAGCGGGTTTTTGTCAGAAACAACCCTTTCCTTATGAAACCTTGGGTTCTTTTAAGTACGCTGATTAGTTCATGACACACACACACACACACAGACACACACATACACGCACACTGACAGGACAGTCCCAAACCCAAAACTCACCAATTTTGTGACGCGCCGATGAAGATGAACGACAAGCCACGATGACAAGGAAGAGAACTACGATGACAAGTGGAAGTCTCGCCATTATTGGAAGTCTCTATGCTCCGTGTGCAGCAATCATTTGACGTCTGATCATCATGTGATATCTGTAGGACACGATTATGATGTAATTAGCTGATGATGGTATGGGCCACCTGAAAGATTCAGATTCTGCGTCATGCTGTGGGTTTCCTCACGTGCTATGACGTTGGACTGTGCGTAATGTGCTACAGTTCCCACATGCATTGCAAATCACTCGCCACACAGAGAAAGTGCGAGCACACACATATCCGCTCACACACACGCACACAGTATATGCGTTTGTGTGTTTGTTTGTTTGTGTGTGTGTGTGTGTGTGTGTGTGTGTGTGTGTGTGTGTGTGTGTGTGATAATCAAATGCACACACAGCTATTTGTACCACTTCAGGGTTTTCCTTGTGGCATCATATGACTGCAGTTGTTGGTCATGATGGTCCATGGCATCCATGTTTTTGTTGTAATCCAGAATTGCTGGAGGCTTGTTTACTGCCCCAGAGATCAGGTTGGGTTCAATAGACAATAGGTCATATGACCGGAAGAACATAAAATCAATAGGTCATTTTGAAAATCAATAGGTCAAATAGCAGAAGTCTACTTTCAGTTTTCCCGGAACTACACTCGGTTAATGCAAAAGTGGGAACGCCAATTCTTCTCGCCAAAGCTCGCGAAAGGCAGCGATAAAGATTCGTTTCGGATTTCGTTTTGTCACGGATCTGTATTTTAATAAACCAGTTTATAGTCATTTCCTGTAGGAGCAGACGACAAAGCGATCGCGATCGTTAAAGAGAGAGAGAGAGAGAGAGATATGGTTACTTTGGTTAACCGACTGGTCATAAAAACAGTAAGTCATGTGACCTGGCAACCTGAAAAACAATAGGTCATTTCAAAATTAAATGCGTCAATGACCGATGACCGATGTCGAACCTGATCCCTGCTGCCCTTTGGTCTTGCTGCTGCTGGTCTTCAGCTGCTGGTTTGTGGCAAGGTGTCAACTCCAGATGGTCCAGGATGAACATCATGATCATCAACATGCTGCACACCTGAAACACATTGCATAAAACACTAAGTTTGTTGGGTTTTGTTGTTGTTTTTACATATAAAGAGATTATGAAATGGTACCATTTTATTTCTGACTGTTTTCAGAAGCTGAAATACAAACACACACACACACCTGCCAGCCCCCTCCCCCGAACCACCCAACACACGCACACCGAAACTGGTTCATGGTATGCCACACCCGCTTCATTCTCTCTTTCTCACACAAAACAAAATGACCACACACACACACACACACACACAACTTCTGCAAGTGTTGCATTTACAATGTAATTTTGATATACGATTCTGTATATCATTTTCTGTTCCGTTTTGTAAACATCAGCTCCTCCCCTCGCCCCCCCCCTCCCCTCTCTCTCTCACACACACAACAACAACAACAAACCAATACACACTCCGATACACAGAAATCACTAAGCGAGCGAGACACACGCTGTCATCAACAATGAGCCAGCCAGCGAGCCACGCCCACTTGCGCTGTGTTGGTCACACACAGTGCACAAGTGATTGACTCTCTCTCTCTCTCTCTCACACACACACACACACTGATCAGTGACTGACGAAGCTACTAATCACAGCTAACACATTCAAAACACACACAATGCAGTTATATGCATTGTTACAACAAGCAGAGAGCAATTAATAAACTAACAAACCCCGAAAACACCTACCTGCATCTTGGATCAGCTCAGCTTGTCTTTGCTCATTTTCGTTGATTGGCTCCTGCGACGTATGCATCCAGATCCAGATCCAGGTCAAGCAACCCCACCTCCATCCGTCTTCGGCAGCAACTTCACGCAGTTCTATCTCATTGAGTCCACAATCTTCATCTCTACTATTTGCATCCCGAAAGATTTCTTCCAATACTTGTGCAAATGTTGGGGTTTGTCTGCGTTCAGCCATGACTTTGCAAACACAACTTGAACTCCGTTCGAACTTGCAAAACTTTCGCCACATATATGGCAATGAGGTGAATATTTTTTAGCTTATGGAACTCAGGAGATAAAGAGCTCTCAGGGGAGCTAATTTAATTGTCAGCAGACTGTATTTTCTGCAATGCAGGACTCGAAACATGGAACGCTGTAACATGACGTACGGCGTACGTCAATACAGCATTGGTGAGCGACATTTCGTGACGTACGCCGTACGTCAACAGCTTTGTCAAGAGTTTAAAGGTGATAGGTAAGCAATCTTGGGGACAAGATATTAGATTAACACTTTTGCGCCTGTCTACATCACTTATTCGATCAAATTTAACTTATGCCCAAGAAGTATTTTTCAATGCCCCAAATTATCTATTGAAGAAACTCCTAAGTACAGACTGCAAAGGATATAAACTTGCAATAGGTATACCAATTCATGCTTCATGTATTAAAACATACAGTGCGGCTGGAGTACCGTACCACTCGACTGAAGAACACAGGAACCGTTCAGTGCACCAAATTAATTGAGAGCAGAAAATGATCTGAAACCTGAACTACAATACTGACTTTCCAAAAAGATCTAGGACCATAGCCTCAAGTACATACACATCTACTACCATAACAAGCTCTGATCAAAGACTTTAGCCCTACGGAAAGACCCGCCACTTTGCGCGGTAAGTGAAGCCGACCTGACGCAATCGCGAAAACGGCCCATCCCACTTCTCCCGACTAAACGCCTGCTGATGCATACTGTCTGTAACATGGCGAGCAAGCCGAGAGGAAGTTGGTGTGCGGCACCTAATTGCCACAATTCTCGAAAAAAAGGATTCCGACTGTTTTCATTTCCAAAGGATAAAGATAGGTGAGTTTTGTTTTTGTCTTTTGTTTAGATCTAAATGTTGAAAATCTCTCGAAAAAATTCGCAGAGGCTTAGTTCAGTGTATAATTTGGTTTGGCTATCATGCTAGATTCTAGATCTATATCATTTGTATCAGATCTATACAGTTGTAAAATAAAGTGGGAATGATCCCGACGAAGATTCCGACGCACATTTTTGTCTTCTGTTTAAACGTTGATAATAAACTCATTTAAGAAAACAACAACTTATAACCATGTTCACGGCACTCGCTAAAACGTTTGTGAGGGCGAGAGAGGGAAAGGGGTGGGGAGGTGAGAAACGAGACAGGGAAAGGGGGGGGGGGGGATGAGGAGGGGGATATAAAGCCGATTTGTGAGCAGATGGATTTGTAGTAAATCTCTTTTTGTTTTGTTTCAACACAGGTGTAAGAAATGGGTGCAAAACTGCAGGCGTGCAGACCTCGTGGGCCAGTCAGAAACTTATCTCCATGCCAATTGCTGTTTGTGTTCCGACCACTTTGAGGCCAGTCAGTTCATGAACCCCTCCAGCAAAACTTGTCGACTGAACTGGAATGCTGTCCCGACGCTGTTCAGTGTTCCGAACCCCCCTCCAACCATTTCTACAAAACGACCCCTCCCTCAGAGATGCGAACCACCTCCGAAAAAAGCACGCAAGCAAAAGAAGAAAACAACATTGGAAGGTGATGCAGGTAAGTACATCCATTTAATCTATGCCTAAACCATTAACAAAAACTGATCTAGTAGAAAGTAATAACTATGGATGAGAGATTTGCTTCTCTGGCAGACACATCTAAAGCACCATTGACTAAGTTTAAAAAATCAGCCAGGAGTGTTGTTAATTTGTTCATGTCCGGGAGGTGGGTGTGTGTAGGGAGGGGGGGTAGGTGGTGTGTGTGTGTGTGTGTGTGTGTGTGTGTGTGTGTTGTGATATGAAACAATATTGTAATTCAGTTTCTTTCTTTCTTTCTTTCTTTCATTCTTTTTCTTTCGCTCTGTCTTTTTTTCTGTCTTCATTTTTTTTATTCACCTATTTATTTATGTGTTTGTTCGTTAATTATTTGTTTACTTGTTTAGTTATTTTCTTCTGACATGTAATTCTTAAATAATGCATTTAAAAATTGTAAGCACTAGTTACTTTTTAATTATTTTAAATTTCTTTAATATTTATCACAAATTTTCTTTCATTCACAACACCTGAATTTCATTTAAGTAAAAGAAGAGAGAGAGAGAGAGAGAGAGAGAGAGAGAGAGACACGCCTACACAGCCAGTTTTCCGCGAGTCGGTAAACTGATACTCGGGAAAAGGGGCGAAAACCCCGTCAGCGCGAGGCGGCTCTGGCTTCATTCGCGTTAGTAGAAACAAAGAAGGGAGCGTCTAGGAGTGGCCCGTCTTTCCGTAGGGCTAAAGTCTTTGCTCTGATCTAAAGCGGGAGCATGATATAGCCAAACCGCAGTGTCGTTATAATTATCCCCTATTCCTCCTCGGGAACTCAAGAGAGCCCAATTTGATATTGATTATACGAATGTGACAATGACTGAAAACATGAATAATTATTTATAGTCATCCTATGCTCGAATTCACTTATACTGATGATAAATATCCAAACAACTTAGTTGATGGTTTATACAGACTGTTCTGTATTAAACAATAATGCAGGTGCCGCAAATACTGATCATACCTGGCCTAAACGCAGAAACGTTTTATAACGTGGAAAAAAAAGTCAGTCTTTACCCGGCACAGAACTAGTTGCAGTAGCCTACTTATGGCATTGAATTTTTTTTTTTTTTTACTCGATTTTCCAAAAGATATATTCCAAATTGCTTTTTGTGTCATTTGACACCAAGTCAGTTATTAGTGCTATCAACTCTATACACTCGAAAGTTAGATCTGAAATTACTATTGAAATTAGACATCTAATTCATTTACTCTCAGTGAGGGGCACTAGCATAAATTTTATCTGGATTCCTTCGAATCGTGGCTGGAGAAATCTTAGACTTATCACTGTCTGATTTTTCCCCCAAATGTTTTGTAAAATAGTGTAATTGGGTTGTTATATCCTTTGAATTATTCATTTTTTTAAGAATTTTTTTTTTACACGCCTATATGTTTTAAAGTTGGAAAGTTATTCTCTTAGTTAGATTGTTGTTAAGTTAATGTTGTGAATAGTATTGTTTTCATCCCTTTCCCTTCCCCTCCATTTTTTCTCTCTCCCCCCCCCCCCCCCCCCCCCCTCCTTTTTCGTTTTTATGTCTAATATTTCTTAATGTGGATAGTAGACATTAAATGAAATTGTACACACACACACACACACACACACACACACACACACCTACCTCTCTCTCTCTCTCTCTATATATATATATATATATATATATTTATATTATATATATATATATATATATTCAGTATATCTACCATAGGGCCCATATGAACAAAATACGGAATGGCTACGTTCCGTCCAAGATCACAATAGTGGTGAGCGGCTGATAGCGGGTGACTTCAATGCTCCCTCACCAGGATACCAGACATACCAAAACACAGCGCAAACGCTACAGAACCTGACATTGATATCACCAGAGTTAGTGCCAGCTTGCTCATGGGAAACGTATATAAAGATACACTTGGTAGTGGTCATCTCCCGATTATCATAAATGTATCGAAAGAAAATACTCACAATAGTAATGCTGTGCAAGACAAAATCCCAAAATATGATTATAAGTGTGCAGACTGGGATAAAAAAACAAAACAAACAAAATTGTCCTCGCTTCTCAAGACTTTGAATACGAATTAGATGAAAATGCTGACTCCCAGTTCTTTACTCTCATAGAAGCAGTTTTGGCAGCAGCAAACTTTTTTTTTTAAACTTGTTTTTATTCAGTTCACAAGTAAAAGGTGGTAAACAATCGCATTGTTATTGTGTCTGTGGTAAACAAATCACACGAAATCAAATTTTGTTTCTGTGTCAAATGATTGTCAGGTTACTTCCAGATACATGTAAGGTTACAACATTTTCAGAACAAGACATAAAAGAAATAATGTCCAATCAGTTACTATTGTTCGAAATTGCTGAATACAGTCTGTTAAAAATCCGATAGGACTGTCTGTGATGCGACCTACCGATACTTAATTTTACTTTTGTTGTTGATGCTGATGTTGATAATTGTTGTTTGACAGTTATTTATGAATTGCTGATTCCATTATTATAGTTCATCTTTTCTCTGTATGCCCCCCTTAAACCTCCATCCCTACCCCACCACCCATACACGAACACACGCACACACACACACACACACACACACACACACACACACACACACACACACACACACCTACAGATGACACGTCTAATATCACTCAGAGTGAAAAGACGTTAAATTAAAGAAAGAAAGAAAAAAGATATATATATATATATATATATATATATATATGTGTGTGTGTGTGTGTGTGTGTGTGTGTGTGTGTGTGTGTGTGTGTAGTAGGCCTCCTTCGGTCATGGCTGACCATGGATAGAGTATATCCGACCTAATGTCTAATTGGGCTGTCTGCTTGGACCAGGCAGCGTCGCCTGTGACTGTAGAGACCGATGCGAGAGAGACAGTCTGTCGCAGCAGTCACATGTGTAAGCTGATGTTGGTCTGTTGGCTACCGTCCCTTTTCTGCGAGCTCGCTTTTCTGTTGCAGCAGCTGACAGTTTGTCCTCACCAATCCGTAGCTGATTTTTGAGAGTGCGGTCATCTGCAAGGTCCTCCCAGGACTCAGTGTTGATCTCAAGCGCCTTTATGTCACATTTGCAAACTTCGTTGTATCTCAGCTGTGGGCGGCCGATGCTTCTCTGCCCTGTGGCGAGCTCTCCATAAAGGATGTCTTTTAGGATGCGACCATCTTCCATGCGGCGAACGTGGCCCAGCCAGTGCAGCCGACCCTGTCTCAGCATGGTATACATGGTCGGAAGGCCAGCGCGAGTCAGTACTTCGGTGTTTGTTACCTTATCTTGCCAGGAGATGCCGAGTATGCGCCGTAGGCTTCTCAGGTGGAAGGTATTGAGCCTTTTCTCCTGATGAGCATGTGTGGTCCAGGCCTCACTGCCATACAGCAAGGTGCTGAGGACGCAGGCGTTGTATACAGCCATCTTTGTCTTCGTGGTCAGCTTGGGATTTGTCCACACTCTTTGTGTGGGGCGGGCTAGTGATATATATATATATATATGTGTGTGTGTGTGTGTGTGTGTTTATATATACTTGTTACCCAGCTTTGTGGGATTGTACTTGTTTGGCAGCCTTATGTATCTCTTTGAGTATGTGTGTGCTCATGTGTCACATTATATGGTGAACCTATCATAATATGCACGAAACTAACTCCCGATACTCAACGTTTATTTCACCTGGCACACACTGTCGGAAAAAGTGTAAAAACACATTTTCAGGAGAAAAAAAATCCATCAAAACGTTTTAAAGTTGAAATTAGACAGCACATGTTACAATACTTAGACTTAAGCAACATGTGTGCATTATTCATATGCAAGAGAGAGAGAGAGAGAGAGAGAGAGAGAGAGAGAGAGAAAATGTTTTAATGAACTTTGGCCATGGACCACATTTCAAAACAAGGGGACTGGGGGTGGGCATGGGAAGGGGTGTAATAATACTTGAATATCATCACATTATATCATACTGTTCGTGGAACTGACATTGTACTTACTTATGTCTGAGCAGATGGTTTCTCCTTTTGATCACATGGAAAATGAATTTTGATACTTGGCAATTTCTCTGTTCGTTGTGTGATCGAAGAAGTGCACAAAGAGACAAGTTTTGTCCGTATATATCTATATCTATCTATCTATCTCTATATATTTGTCATCGACAGTGAACCGAGTGGTATATTATAAAGGGACTACAAAAGAATGACGGAATTACTGAATCAAGACATCATAAAAAGAGTGAAAGGATAGAAAGCTCCTTCACACAGGCCAAGGACATATAGAGGCCAGTCCAAAAGGTTTTTTTCTATTGTTTATTACAATATTATAAGGAGAAGAGAAAAAGAGAAGATAAGAAGATGAGAAGACAGTGCCCGTAAAAGACAAACAACAGATGTCATAAGTACAGCATGTCAGTAACGCAAGTGGATAGTAAGCACATGTATATTACAATGGAAAGACTATCACTTGGTTTGGAATAAGCAACAACATAAGATAATGCATATGTGTGAAGACCAAACACTGACAGCATATATGACACTTCCAATACATAAGTGTAAGTAAAATGGTTGAAGTTAAGCTGATTTAGTGAAAGTATACTGTCAGTATAGATTTAAGTAATGCTCATATTGTGTCAAAGTGACTTGAATGAATCAGTTATCATGTAGCACTATACTGGAGTATGCCGTATAGGAAGATGCATGATAGCTAAATTACAATTTACAGACTGTTATACGTATCAGATGGTTTTAAACAATAACTGATATCAACCCAGCACTGTCTTGTAATCACCGCAAACGAATAATACACACACATCATACAGGACTAAGTACACTGTAACTGTGTGAGTGGTAGTACTGAGAATCAGCGAAACACTGTAGCAGTACAACAGATATCAGCATGTAAAATAATACATGGATAATAGAATCAGTGGCTTTGATATCAAATGCTGGCAAACTGAGAAACCAAATGACAAGAACACACAAGGCAGCGAAGATTAGGCAAGATATGGCAAGACAAACATGACATGACATGACGTGACAAGGCATGTGTAACATGACATGAAGAGACAAACATGACATGACGTGACAAGGCATGGGTAACATGACATGAAGAGACAAACATAACATGGCATGTCATGACAAGGCATGGGTAACATGACATGAAGAGACAAACATGACATGACGTGACAAGGCATGTGTAACATGACATGAAGAGACAAACATGGCATGACAAGGCATGGGTAACATGGCATGAAGAGACAAACATGACAAGCCATGGGTAACATGACATGAAGACAAACATGGCATGACAAGGCATGGGTAACATGACATGAAGAGACAAACATGGCATGACAAGGCATGGGTAACATGACATGAAGACAAACATGGCATGACAAGGCATGGGTAACATGACATGAAGAGACAAACATGGCATGACAAGGCATGGGTAACACAACATGAAGAGACAAACATGGCATGGCATGACAAGGCATGGGTAACATGACATGAAGAGACAAACATGACAAGGCATGGGTAACATGACACGAAGAGACAAACATGGCATGACATGACGTGACAAGGCATGTGTAACATGACATGAAGAGACAAACATGACAAGGCATGGGTAACATGACATGAAGAGACAAACATGGCATGGCATGACAAGGCATGGGTAACATGACATGAAGAGACAAACATAACATGGCAATGACAAGGCCACTTAACACACCATAACCAGGCACTATATATACCATCACCTGCTGTGTGAACAAGTGAAGACAGCTCTGTACACTGTTGTCTATTTGTGTGAAGAGGTGAGTATCCAGCTGAACAGACGTACAGCACTGCAAATGCTCTTTGTGCAGCAGCTCTTGATGCATTGCAGGTTATAATAGTAAGCAGCTGGCCCCGCCTTGCATTTCCAGTGCCATATATGGACTTTTTTTTTCAGTGCGGGACGATGACGTTTCTCCGCTGCACCACGTCACGTGGTACAGGAAACCGTCGACGACAGCTCTCTGCATCCACATGGCCATGTATGGAATCTGTCAACACTGTGCACATCGTGGCCAGACTTGCACAGCCACTTCAAAGGTCTGTCCTGCTCCCCCACCCCCCACCCCCTCCCCCTCATCCCTCCCCTCTCTCTCTGTACCCACACTCTTCCGGCCGCTGATGATTTGTCATCAAGTTATTATTGAATTATTGAATAACTGAGAGTTATAATTGAATTATTTGAGAACATTCTAGCGGCCATGGCGCAAGATGCCAGTGTAGTGTGTGTGGGACGCAATGTGTATCTGAAGGCTTGGAAAACTAAGCAAACACAGCCGCTGCGGTAAGCGCGACATGAGCATACCTACTACACGTCCAAGTGCAAGATTTTGCTTTCTGTGGATAATGTATGTGACTGATAATTTGTCAACAAGTTATTATTGTTGAATTTTTGAATGATTGAGAGAGTTATTATTGAATTACTGAAAGACTTCCAAACTTGAATTCCAACGGGCCAAACCACGCTAAGTTTCAGTTCAGTTTCAGTAGCTCAAGGAGGCGTCACTGCGTTCGGACAAATCCATATACGCTACACCACATCTGCCAAGCAGATGCCTGACCAGCGGGCTAAGATTGACGCTAAAGTTACACCATCAGATTGAGAACATTCTAGCGGCCATGGCGCAACTACATGCCAGTGTAGTCTATGTGGGACGGAATGTGTATCAGAAGGGTTGGAAAACCGAGCAGACACTTCCAAACCGAGAGACTTCTAAACTTGTATTCCAACCAAATAAGGAACTGTAGTTGTCAACTAAGTACGACCTTCTACAGAATGATACCTAGATATCTACACCCCAACCCCCTCTAAGAGGAGACAACCTGACTGAGATCCCCAGTCCCACGGCTTTCATACAGTACCATACATATTGTGTGTGTGTGTGTGTGTGTGTGTGTGTGTGTGTGTGTGTGTGTGTGTGTCGGGGCTCGTGTACGTTTACGTGTGTTTGGGCATGTGCACTTTTGCTTTTGCTTTCGTATCTGTGAAATTGCATGTTAGTTGCATATCTATTATTATCATCATCGACATCATCATTATTATCATCATCATCATTATTATTATCTTTTATATTTTATTTTATCTTCTTCTTCTTATTTGTTTATTCATTTTATTTTTCTTTCTTTTTCTTTTTTTCTTTTTAATTCATTCACTTCTTTATTTTTCTTTTCTGTTTATATTCATTTACTTCTTTTCTTTCTTTCTTTTTCCCCAAGGCCTGACTAAGCGCGTTGGGTTACGCTGCTGGTCTGGCATCTGCTTAGCAGATGTGGTGTAGCGTATGTGGATTTGCCCGAACGCAGTGACACCTCCTTGAGCTGATACTGATACTGATACTTCCAGTCACTTCAATGTATATCCTTCTTCTGCGTTCACTCGTATGCACACGAGTGGGCTTTTACGTGTATGACCGTTTTTACCCCGCCATGTAGGCAGCCATACTCCGTTTTCGGGGGTGTGCATGTTGGGTATGTTCCTGTTTCCATAACCCACCGAACGCTGACATGGATTACAGGATCTTTAACGTGCGTATTTAATCTTCTGCTTGCATATACACACGAAGGGGGTTCAGGCACTAGCAGGTCTGCACATATGTTGACCTGGGAGATCGTAAAAATCTCCACTCTTTACCCACCAGGCGCCGTCACCGTGATTCGAACCCGGGACCCTCAGATTGACAGTCCAACGCTTTAACCACTCGGCTATTGCGCCCGTCTATCCTTCTTCGTATCACCAGCCACTCTAACCCCATGTCGAAATTTCGTAAGGTGTTTTGTGTTCCTTTGGGACAGACAGTAGTTAGGGCTGTCAGCTTCCAGTGGAACACAGAAATATATCATTGCTTGCCAGCCATTTCCTGGTCATCCTATACTAATTACCAAACAGGAAAAGGAGTACTTTTGCTTCAAGGAAAAGGAGTTCCTTTGTTTGTGGGCTGTGGGGGTTCTGTGTGTCGTTGCTTGCATTTGACTTGTTTTGTTCTGTTTGTTTATTTGTTTGTTTGTTTGTGTGTGTATGTGCCTGCACGCGCATGTGTGTTGGAGGATGGGTGGTGGTGGTGGTGGTGGGGAGATTGTGTGGGTTTATTTGTGTGTATATGGGGAGAGATAGACTGAGAGGGTGAGAGTGAAAGAGAGAGGGAGTCAAGACTCAAATTTGTTAACGACGTTAGCAACATCCCCCCCTCGCCCCCCCCCCCCCCACACACACACACACACCTCCCCCCTTCCCCTGTACACAAATGCTCTGTACCTTTCGCAACATTTATAAGGAATACACAACGATGATAATCTACCATTGTAAACATGCACATCCTTGGTAGCCTGCCCGTGAGGATTATAGTTACCTTCGTAAAACAATATTTATCGACAAACAATATACCCGCCCTTCCAAACAATAACCGTGTTTGATTTCTCTACATTTACTGTAACAAGGAGAATTATAAACAATTATATTATTATTATTTATTTATTCATTTTATTTATTTATTTATTTTTTTTGTACGCTTATAGTTGACTTCATCAAGTTTTTGCGCCTTATACATATTATTATTAGTAGTAGTAGTTCTTTTTTTATGTATTTATCTTCTTCTTTTTTTCTCTCAAGGCCTGACTAAGCGCGTTGGGTTACACTGCTGGTCAGGCATCAGCTTGGCAGATGTAGTGTAGCGTATATGGATTTGTCCGAACGCAGTGACGCCTCCTTGAGCTACTGAAACTGAAACTGAAACGTACTGTAACATCAAGACTGTATTCCTTTCAAAGACAGCTGATACTGTAGTCCAACGGAAGTAGACGATATCAAAGCTATAATTTTTGTCATCAGCAAACTGCAATATAAACATAAAGATATGAATAAAGCCGGGAACTCTGATTTCCATAACTAATAATTTCACTGGTCAGCTCGATGAGTGTCTGGCCTGTCAGCTATGATTAGAAAAAGAAATATGTCAGGGTTTGGCAGCCGTTTCCTTTGTCATCATAACTGAGCACTAAACAGGAAAGGGACTGGTTTTGCTTCAACGGTGTTCTTCCTTTCGTATGATGAGGGATGTGCGTTTTTGTGTTTCTTCTTCTTTTTTTTTTTTTAATGTGTGTGTGTGTGTGTGTGTGTGTGTGTGTGTGTGTGTGTGTGTGTGTGTGTGTGTGTGTGTGTGTGTGTGTGTGTGTGCGTGTGTGTGTTCGTTCTTTAGTTTAACGTCTTTTCACTATAAGTGATATTAGACGAGGGAAGGAAAAAAATCGAGTGGGAGGAGGGGGAGGGGGGGGGGGAATTACTGTGTACGCATACGAGTAAGTGAAAGTGTGTGTGTGTGTATGTGTGTGTGTGTGTTTGTGCGTGTGTATGCGTGTGTGTGTGTGTGTGTGTGTGTGCGTGTGTGTGTGTTTGTGCGTGTGTGTGCGTGTGTGTGTGTGTGCGTGTGTGTGTGTGTTTGTGTGTGTGTGCGTGTGCGTGTGTGTGTGTATGTGTATTTTGTGTGTGTTCATACAATCAGTGGCGACATATAACGTCTATTCTAAACATGAAACCGTAGTGAGATCAATTTCCCTGAATCTCCCTTCACAACTAGGTGGTTGTATACATTAACATTTGTTTCTTTCTGTACCTCTGTGAAACCATCTTTCGCAACCAGCAATGTATCCATCCTTCCAAAAATCAACAGTGTTCGCTTTCTCTAAATTTACTGTTACATAAAGACACTCTGCATTCTGTGAAAAGACAGCTGGTGCTACAGGCTAACGAGAGTAAATAATATCAAGCTACATCGTAAGCAAAATTAATAGCAATATTAACAATTGGTTAAGATCCGAAAAAAAAAGCTGGGCACTTTGTTTTCCATTACTAATGATATAAGCGGCTAGCTCGTAGACTTGGCTGTCAACTATAATTAGATAACAATATATATCAGCGCTTGGCAGCCGTTTTCCGGTCAGCATAACTTATTACCAAGCAGGAAAAGGATTTCTTTGTCGCTTAAACAGTGCTTTGTTTTTTGACTATGGGTTGTGTTTCGTTGTTGTTATTGTTATTGTTGTTGCTTGTGTGTGTGTGTGTGTGTGTGTGTGTGTGTCTGGGTGTGTCTGGGTGTGTCCCTTTGTGAGAGAGAGAGAGAGAGAGAGAGGGATGGGGTGGGAGGGGGGGGGGGAGAGAATGTCGGAGATTGTTACTTTAAATTTCTAAGCAAAATATCAGCAAACGTGCACGTGCGCATACTAATAAAATCATATACATGCACACAAAACACATGCATGCACAACCTTTGTCATCCTTACAGAAGATCTGTCAGCTGTGCCCAACAGGAAACGAGGAATTCATGCATGCAAATGTTTTCTAATGGAAACATCAGATTAAAAAAACAACAGTTAACCTTATCTTATGATGTTTGACCTTTTCCAGTTGACCATAAGCTGACCCTCTTTCAAACAGTAAGAAGAGCAATATCAGTTTCAAATGAAATCATGTGCGTGTGTTTGCGTGGAAATGCTCGATCCAGATGTTACAAGCATTCGCCAATCATTTGAGAGAAAGAAGACAAAGTAAGACAGCAAATGCGCTCCAAAATGAATATTGAGCTTGTTCAAATATCAGACTCTAGAAATAATAATAAACTGAGTAAAAACTTTTCCGGATGCCTTTAATCATGCTAAATATATAAGTAGACATATTTGTCTTGTTAACGTTCTGTTTTGGAACTGGTCAGTAAATGCATGTTTCTGGAACTGGGGAGTAAAAGTTTGTTTTCTGAACTAGTCAGTTAATATGTGGTGGGTTTTTTTTTTTACTGGATAGAAAATGTTTGGTTCAGGAGCTGGACAGTGAAAGTCTGTTTTTGTAACAGGTCAGTACTCTTCTTATAACTGTTTTTAACCAGCCGCTGTGGCGAAGTGGTTGGCATTGCGGACTAACGGCTGGGAGGACGCGAGTTCGATTCCCAGAGGAGATGGTTTTTTCGCACCGCGGCCGGCTCATGCCCAGAGTTAAGTGTGCTGTGGGCTTAAATGGGAAGATTGGTGTAGTATGATACATTCGTTCGTTGGGCTCTGTGTGGAGACAACGAGCAAAGGGAAACAACTCAGGTTGATCCCCGCTTGGAGTAAAAAGGTGGCTTGCACAGAAACGCTCCGTCTGGACTCCATTGTCCCTTTACATATTACATGGTGGCAGCGGTCTCTACGACTCCAAAACGTGGCAGAAAACCAGCAGGCAAGTGACAACAGCAATCATCAACCCGTAAATTCTCCCCGCTCACAAACCGTTTGACGGCACACCACCAGCGACTGAACTTGACTGGCTCAAATGGCGCCAGCGTTTCGAAAGACAATGTACTGCGTCCGGTCTGATAAACAGATCACCACGTGAACATGTGAACACCTTCCTGTACACCATGGGAGAAAGTGCTGACGACATTCTTACCACTTCACGGGTAGATGAGGCCACAATTGAATTCAAAGACCAGCTGCAGGCTTTCAATGGTTACTTCAATGTAAGAAAAAAAATTACCGTAGAAAGAACAAAATTCAACAAACGCTCACAGACAGTTCGGAGAAACTTTGACGCATTCATTCAAGACCTCCACAACTTGGCCGACGAATGCAATTTTGGGGACTTGAATGGAGAGTTAATAAGAGACCAAACTGTGGTTGGTGTTACTGTTGACACACTATCCAATGAGCTGTGGAGTGATGGCCTAGAGGTAACGCGTCCACCTAGGAAGCGAGAGAATCTGAGCGCGCTGGTTCGATTCACGGCTCAGTCTCCGATATCCCCACCTCCCCCCTCCGCTAGACCTTGAGTGGTGATCTGGACGCTAGTCATTCGGATGAGACGATAAACCGAGGTCCCGTGTGCAGCATGCATTTAGCGCACGTATAAGAACCCACGGCAACAAAAGGGTTGTCCCTGGCAAAATTCTGTAGAAAAATCCACTTCGATAGGAAAACCCCCCAAATAATTAAAAAATGGGTGGCGCTCTCAGTGTAGCGACGCGCTGTCCCTGGGGAGAGCAGCCCAAATTTCACACAGAGAAATCTGTTGTGACAAAAAAGAGATATACAAGTCAGAAGCAGACCTGACATTGGCCCAAGCTGTCCAACTCAGCAGACAGGCAGAGTCCAGGAAAGAAAGTCAGCAGCTGCTTAATGTCAGGATTCTGAAAGGAAGAGTAGTATAATTTGTCAGGTTGTCACCAACCTGATGGACCTCCATAGCAACATATGCATACACACACGCACACACACATATGCACGCGCACTCACACACACACACATGTCCACACTTTTGATCTCAAACACACACACGCACAACCTCTCTCGATCACACACACCGACACACACACTCTCTCTGATATGGAGGGACACACAATAAGAGACAGTTAAAAGCGTTATGGATGGCACTGTTGTGTGTGGGGGATGAAACAAAGTTTATTGCAGCAATAATAGGTTTGTAACAACAGGTAACAACATACACAAAAAACGTGTATCAACCACAAGGAGTGGGGTGCGCGGCAGGGGAGGGGCAAGGGGATGATTGGATGGATGGATACAATTCCATAACTGATGGGACTGACCACTGACGGACTGCAGTAATAATGCAAGTCTGTACACACGTCCCAGCCATAATCACATTGATTATAAAGAAAAGTAAAGAGGTAAAGATGCTGAATCATGATTGTATATAGCCAGTAGTTTACAACACGCCTGCATCAGTGATGGTCTTATAACCCTCCACTCTATCACAAGTACAGACGCAACACTACTGTGGCAGTATCATATGAAGTCATCATGACTTAAGAGATATACACTGAGTGTGAATGAATGAGTGACCACTGCGCGCGAACCAACCATTCCGACAACACACCGCTGTGTCAGTGACCAACTGTGTTGTGTCAATCAAACCATGTGCCGGACGCACACACAACCACACGTACGCACACACACAACCACACGTACATACACGTACACTAGACGCACAAGTACGCGCGCGCGCGCGCACACACACACACACGCAAACATACACACACATGCACACACGCACAACCACACACATATACACACGCTAGCAGGCACACACGCGCGCGCACACAAACTCACTCACGCACACAAACAATCACAACAACAACACGTATGCACACACACACGAACTTTCACACTCACACAGACACACACACACACACACAAACATGCGCGCGCGCGCGCGTGTGTGTGTGCATCCTTCTCCACCCCGTCCCTCTCTCCTTTGTTTAACAGTTTTAATTTTGTATAACGACTGTCTCTCTCTCTCTCTCTCTCACTTTGTGCCACATATTAGTATTTGTACTCTCTCTCTCTCTCTCATACTCTCTCTCTCTGGCTCCCCAATTTCACACCAGCAACACAAACAGTCTGATGGGGCAGCAGTTTGACTCCCGTTCCATGCAAGCGTTCACACAAACCAACAACTGAAACAAACACAAACATACCCCCCCCCCCCCACCCCTTTTCCTCCTAGCACTCCATACATTCCCACAACAAACACACACACACACACACACACACACCACCACCACCACCACCACCACAATACTGGCAACACAAGCCCCCTTTTTCCAACACTTCTTTGACGCAGACAACTTGCATGCTAACCAATCCGGTTTGTTTCACAGCGGTGGGGACTGATCAATTGACATTACACCACATCCTTATTAAAACAACAACAACAACAAACAAAACAAAACAACAAAAAAACCAAACAAAAGCAACAGCATGTCTTATCCACGTTTAGAACCAAAACACTGGCCAGCCCTTGCTTCTCATGGCCACAGTATTCCACAGAGAAAACAAAGCATTTTCATTCCACGCAGTGCACTACTGCGATAGCAAGGAATGTAATATCATATAAAATAATATATATACTACACAAGTTTGTCTTCATCTCGGAGACAGTCACGGCATGCACAAAGGACAAGTGGGGTAGTGGTTTGTGCTGTGGTGTGGTTTAGTGTAGGTTGTTGCTATGTGGTGTAGTGGGGGTGTAATGTTGTGTTGTGTTATGTGCTGTAGTGTGGTTTAGTGTGGTGTGGGTTGTTGCTATGTGGTGTAGTGGGGGTGTAATGTTGTGTTGTGTTATGTGCTGTAGTGTGGCGTGGTGCTGTGGTGTGGTTTAGTGTGGTGTGGGTTGTTGCTATGTGGTGTAGTGGGGTGTATATGTTGTGTTATGTGCTGTGGTGTGGCGTGGTGCTGTGGTGTGTGGTTTGTTGCTATGTGGTGCGGTGTGGTGTAATGTGGTGTTGTGTTATGTGCTGTGGTGTGGCGTGGTGTTGTGGTGTAGTGTGGTGTGGTTTGTTGCTATGTGGTGTGGTTTGTTGCTATGTGGTGTGGTGTGGTGTAGTGTAGTGTTATGTGGTTTGTTGCTATGTGGTGTGGTATGGTGTGATGTGGTGTGGTGGAGAGTGGTATTGTGTGGTTTGTTGCTATGTGATGTGGTGTAGTGTGGTGTGGATTGTTGCTATGTGATGAGGTGTAGTGTGGTGTGGATTGTTGCTATGTGGTGTGGTGTGGTGTGGATTGTTGCTATGTGGTGAAGTGTGGTGTGGATTGTTGCTATGTGATGAGGTGTAGTGTGGTGTGGATTGTTGCTATGTGGTGTGGTGTGGTGTGGTTTATTGCTATGTGATGAGGTGTAGTGTGGTTTGGTTTGTTGATATGTGGTGTGGTGTGGGTTGTTGGTATGTAGTGTGGTGTGGTGTGGGTTGTTGCTATGTGGTGTGGTGTAGTGTGGTGTGGTGGTTTGTTGCTACGTGGTGTGGTGTAGTGTGGTGTGGTTTTTTGCTATGTGGTGTGGTGTGGTGTGGTGTGGGTTGTTGCTATGTGGTGTGGTGTAGTGTGGTGTGGTTTGTTGCTATGTGGTGTGGTGTGGGTTGTTGCTATGTGGTGTGGTGTAGTGTGGTGTGGTTTGTTGATATGTGGTGTGGCGTGGTGTGGTGTGGTGTGGTATGTGGTGTGGTGTAGTGTGGGTTGTTGCTATGTGGTGTGGTGTAATGTGGTGTGGTGTATGGTATTGAGGTGGGTTGCCTTCCATTGCGTTGTGTTTTATTCTACTGTATTGCATTGCATTGTCAGTATTGTATTGCCTTGTACTGAATTGTATTGCCTTGAATTGTACTGTGCGGCACTTCCCACATTTTTCTTCTTCTTTTTCTCTGTTGGCAGTGTGTATTTGTTGTGCTATTTGGGTGTGGGAAGGACAGGGCGGAGACAATAAATACGTGCATAGACATCACATTTTATCATAGACACACAAACTGTATTTCGTTACGCTATTTTGTTTGCATAGGACACACACACACACGCACACACACACAATTCTCTCTCTCTCTCTCTCTCTCTCTCTCTCTATCTCTCTATATATATATATAGACACACACACACATATATGTATGTACACATATATATATATATATATATATATATATATATATATATATACACGCTCATCATATTTACTCAGGTCACATTTCTCACACACAGCCCTTTATACTACCAACCAGCCATCTTCACCTCCCTCCCCCCCTCCCACAAGCACACACCTTCATGGTCTACTATTATCCTTAATGAACCAATGTAAAATCGATACAACCAGCAGGAGAACAACAACACACACACACACACTCACACGCACAAAAATTTCAATTAAAAGAATAGCGTATAATAAAGGAAGCATGCAACAATCTTGTTCCCACGTCGAACAATCACGAAAGCATGGACACTTACAAGTGGTAAAACGTCTAGAAACAAACAAAAAACAAAAACAAACACAAAACAAACCAAACCAAACAAACAAAACAAAACAAAACAAAACAAACAAAAAACAAAAACGATGAAGTAGACAAACAAATAAACAAGCTCGTGATTTTAAAAACCAACGACTGCTTTAACGAGATAAAGCTGAAAGAAGTCTCGCTGGTCTTAACGACAGCAAAAAGACCGTTAACGAACATATGATAATAATGAACAATGTTGTACTGAATTAACGGGTGAAACTTTTGTAATTCTGGCAATAAAATGAAAGAAAAGAAAAAAGAAAAAAAAGGAGATAAAACAACTGCATGAAAAATGCTTGGATTTTCGGATGGCGATATCAACAATGTTAACGACAAGAACATCAACTGTTAAAACAAACAAACAAACAAACAAAAACAGAACAAACAAGCAATACAATACTTTAAAATTCAAGAACAAAACTCGATTTTTGTACGGCATCAACTGAACAACACTAAAAACAACACCATCACCAAGTTCATAATTGAACAGCGCTGCTGAATATCACAATAGAAAAAAATCAATCAAAAAAACAAACCAAACAAAAAAGAAAAAAAACAAACAGAATCACCTTATAAACAACACGATGTCATTTAACGTTCAATCTGTGTTATTTGGCACTTGAAAAAACACGACACACACACAACTGCAATATTGCATTGAACTACTTTATTAGACGTCGTTAAGGAGATGGGATAGTTGGTAGTGGTGATGGGGAAGGGGGGGGGGAGGATGGGGTGGGGGGGGAGGGGGGGACAGAGAGGATGTGATAGTGAAAGGGACGGTGGTGGGGGTACTCTGCTATGGTATATATACAACGTGGATATAGAATAGAATAGCATATGTCTTTATTACCAAGTGTACCGGGGTCACAAGAAATATTGGGGGGACTAGTACATAAAAAGGTACAAACCTAAATCGAAAATCATACACAAACATAGATACAGTAGAAATCAGGGTATATGCATGTGCGTATCAATACAAAACCTTGTGCACACTCACACATGCACGCACACAGACACACATTTGAACAGAAGCCGCATATGACATGTGGATGCGGCTGATGACTAAATCTTCATGTAGATGGTTGTTGATTGCACAATTCTATCTAATCATACTGGATTTGTTCGAGAGACAGGGCATTGACTGCTTTGGGGAAAAAGCTATTGGCGAAACGATTGGTTTTCGTCCTTATACTGCTGTACCATCGAACTGAGGGGAGCATCTCGAAAATCCCAAAAGCTGGATGTAATTCGTCCTGGCTGATTGATTTTGCTTTTTTGAGTAGCCGCTTATAACATATGTCGTCTAGAGAAGGTAGATCAGCCCCGGTAATCTTGGTGGCAGTTTTTACGATTCTGTTCAGGGCTGCAACTTCTACCTTGGAAATGTTTCCGTACCAAACAGTAATAGCGAAGTTTAACATACTTTCAATGACTGCTCGGCAGAAATCAATTTTCTTTTAATTCCGAACCTTTTTGAGGCGCCGAAGAAAGTACAGGCGCTGTTGTGCTTTCTTAACAATTTTTTCCGTATTTTTCTCCCGTTTCAAATCGTTGGAAATGATCAGTCCAAGAAATTTAAATTCGTTGATGATCTCTACTTGCTTCTCTTTAATGACAAGTGGTAAGGGGTCTGATCGGGTCTTCCTGAAATCTAAAATTAATTCTTTTGTTTTTGATACGCTGATTTCTAAATTGTTTTGGTCACACCAGCTGACAAGTTCCCGCACTTCTTCCGAATATTTTGACTCATCACTGTTCGTAATCAGCCCTTCTAGAATAGTATCGTCGGCAAACTTGATCATGGTGTTACATTCATTTTGAATTGCACAGTCATGTGTGAATAGTGAGTACAACAGTGGGGATAGAACATATCCCTGTAGGGCGCCTATGTTGAGAATGCATGTGAAAGAGGTGAGGTCAGTTATTTTAACAACTTGTGGTATGCATCTCATATATATATATATATATATATATATATATATATATATATATATATATATATATATATACACACATACATATATAACACATATACATGTGTGTGTGTGTGTGTGTGTGTGTGTGTGTGTGTGAGGCCATAGATACTGAGTTTACATAAGTGCAGGTAAAAATATTTTCCAGATATAAATCGGTTGAAGAGTAGCACTGTGACGCTTTCTGGATAGAGAATGTCTTATGACTTTGTTGTTGCTGCTGGTGCTGTTGTTCTTGGTGTTGTGTTCTTCATGTTTGGTGCTGGACTCATAAAACCAGTGTGAAATTAGCCCGCACGCCTCAAAATGCCATCAACTAATGAACGGGTGCTCGTGATAGTACTTTTTTGTGGACACAAATGTACTGGTGGCCGGCTGACGTTATGGTTTCCAACGCAAAAATCAAAACATCATCACAAACACGAAGGAATACATGGGTTCATTTCAAACAACGATCCAGTTGCTGTACACTGAACAAAGAAAACAATCAGGTGAAGAGACCTTGAGGCAGGTTATTCAAGAAAAAAAACCCCACCACCACCAGTTATGTCGATCAAATACCAGAAATTAGTATAAAAAGAAAGAAAGAAAAAAAAAACATTTCAGTTAAAATATCACGATGTCAATCATAGTCAGTCAATCATTCAGTCAGTCACATACGATTTGTCGGTTTCACACTGAAAAAGTTTCTAGGATTTATCTATTAAAAAAACAACAACAACAGCCTGATACAAATAATGTTGACGTATGTCCGGCTTCAAGAATTTTACCCCCCCCCCCCCAAAAAAAAAAAAAGTCTTCATATAGAGACAAGACACGATTTCATAGACTTAAAAACAAAACAACACACACACACACACACACACACACAAAAACCCAACCTCATACCGAAACAGATTCTGCACAGCGCAACTACCATCACGATACACCATCAAGTAAAAATACTAATGCCGATGACAGTGATGATACACACAATGAAGATGATGACCAACTAGATACAGAATGATTCCAGGCACGGACATCCCTTTCAGTGCTCAGTCAGTATCCCGCTGAAGAAGACACAAGAACCGCGGTCTGTGCACAGCATGGAGTGAAGGGAACTAGGACAGTCCACATGGTGTCTTCTTGTTGATTTTGCTCCAGTGAGCAAAGTAGGTTCCGTCACTGATGTAGTTTCAGCCTCGAGCTCGAACCTCACGCCCCCCACCTCCCCATTACACACAAACTTGCCCCCCCCCCCCTCCCCTTTTCCCCATTCCCACTTCTCTCCTCTCACTGACTCATTTCTTCCGTTTAAAGGGATTTTCTTTCGTTCTTTGACTCACTAAACACAGCGCTCGACATCGACCACTAACTATGATTATATAAACACTGCATTCCTTGTCCTTCCCGAAGCAGTAGTCTACTGACAGCAGGTTTTGTGCTGTTGGTACTTATCTATGGTCCTCTTAATTATGAAAGGTCCAAAGAATGACAGGCGGGAAAGGGTGCAGAGAGATCTCAGTCTTGTGGACAGACGACTGATGGGGTGACACCAGCAAACTGGCTGAGGGCCATGAAGAACGGATCGCTTTGATTGTCTCTGGCGGTCAGCGAGAAAATCTAAGCCTACGTAAGTCTAACTTTGTTACTTCCCGCCCCCTCCCCGCACACACAGTGACAGAAGTAGCCCTGTCCCATATGAACTGGAGGCTATCTCCTGGCGCAGAAGTTGTCGGTCTTGTTCTGAGTTACGCTGGAAACCAACAGCCCGTGTTCTTGTCACTTCAGGTTCAAATGGTCAGCTCTGGCCATCGTTGCAACTGACCTGGGTGAGCGTATGCAGGTGGTAAAGTTGCGAACAAAACAAATCACTTGGTGCAATTCTTATTTGGTCACTGACTTCACAAAACGATGGTCCCAACTGAATTGCATGATGCCTCACATGAAAAGAAACACTGACCACTGAGTGTTCAAATTGTTCATATATCGCAGATGTGTGTGTGTGCGTGCAAAAACCCAACCTCATACCGAAACAGATTCTGCACAGCGCAACTACCATCACGATACACCATCAAGTAAAAATACTAATGCCGATGACAGTGATGATACACACAATGAAGATGATGACCAACTAGATACAGAATGATTCCAGGCACGGACATCCCTTTCAGTGCTCAGTCAGTATCCTGCTGAAGAAGACACAAGAATCGCGGTCTGTGCACAGCACGGAGTGAAGGGTACTAGGACAGTCCACATGGTGTCTTCTTGTTGATTTTGCTCCAGTGAGCAAAGTAGGTTCCGTCACTGATGTAGTTTCAGCCTCGAGCTCGAACCTCACGCCCCCCGCCTCCCCATTACACACAAACTTGCCCCCCCCCCTCCCCTTTTCCCCATTCCCACTTCTCTCCTCTCACTGACTCATTTCTACCGTTTAAAGGGATTTTCTTTCGTTCTTTGACTCACTAAACACAGCGCTCGACATCGACCACTAACTATGATTATATAAACACTGCATTCCTTGTCCTTCCCGAAGCAGTAGTCTACTGACAGCAGGTTTTGTGCTGTTGGTACTTATCTATGGTCCTCTTAATTATGAAAGGTCCAAAGAATGACAGGCGGGAAACGGTGCAGAGAGATCTCAGACTTGTGGACAGACGACTGATGGGGTGACACCAGCAAACTGGCTGAGGGCCACAAAGAACGGATCGCTTTGATTGTCTCTGGCGGTCAGCAAGAAAATCTAAGCCTACGTAAGTCTAACTTTGTTAGTTCCCCCCCACTCCCGCCCCTCCCCGCACACAAAGTGACAGAAGTAGCCCTGTCCCAAATGAACTGGAGGCTATCTCTTGGCACGTAAGTTGTCGGTCTTGTTCTGAGTTACGCTGGAAACCAACAGCCCGTGTTCTTGTCACTTCAGGTTCAGCTCTGGCCATCGTTGCAACTGACCTGGGTGAGCATATGCAGGTGGTAGAAGTTGCAAACAAAACAAATCACTTGGTGCAATTCTTATTTGGTCACTGACTTCACAAAACGATGGTCCCAACTGAATTGCATGATGCCTCACATGAAAAGAAACATTGACCACTGAAGTGTTCAAATTGTTCATATATCGCAGATATGTGTGTGTGTGTGCGTGCGTGTGTGTTTGCGCGCGCGCGCGAAAAGAGACAGCCAGAGACAGAGAGAACAGGTGGATGTTCATAAGAAACACACACCAACACTGATGAAATCGCCTTCGTTTCAAGTGCACACCACAACGGGAAAAAAATCTTTGGCCATCTTTGTCTTTGTGGAACCTTTGTATATACACACACACACACACACACACCATTGCCTTTTTGTGTCATCGTTTTCACAGGACAGGGGAAAACAAATCATTTTCAGTCTCATCTCACAAACATCTCCCTCCTTCGTTTGCACGTTGCAACGAACTTGGTCGCCCCCCCCCACCCCCTCCCCTTTGTGATTGTCGTTGTCAGTGCGAACGAAACGATTTGCACGTACTGGGTTTCGCATGTGAAGAAAGTCGACTTACAACACAGTTATGTTCCTACAACACCAATCTGAAATGCAAACCGAAAGTTTGTCTTGCAGTTCTGACACAGTTATTCGCACAGAACCACGAAACTGACATGAGCAAATGGAAATGTTCTGTCATGGGCGAATAAAATCATTGGCACTGGAACGATACGTATTGTATGTGAATGTGTGTGTGTGTGTGTGAGAGAGAGAGAGAGAGAGTGTGCGTGTGCGGGTGGTGCATGCGTGCGTGTGACTGTGCGTGCGTATGTGTGAACGGGCACAATAGCCGATTGGTTAAAGCGTTGGGCTTTCAATCTGACGGTCCCGGGTTCGAATCTTGGTGACGGCACCTGGTGGGAAAAGGGTGGAGATTTCTCCGATCTCCCAAGTCAACATATGTGCAGACATGCTAGTGCCTGAACCCCCTTCGTGTGTATACGCACGCAGAAGATCAAATACGCACGTTAAAGATGCCCGTAATCCATGTCAGCGTTCGGTGGGTTATGGAAACAGGAACATACCCAGCATGCACACCCCCGAAAACGGAGTATGACTGCCTACATGGCGGGGAAGATAAACAAATACGGTCATACACGTAAAATATTACAGGTTTGTCTGAGTGTGTATGTGTGCGTGCCTGAAATGTGATTGAATGACACAGGAAACGAATGATGAGCGCCCAGTGGCAGCCGTCAGTCGGCTCTACCCAGGTAGGCAGCCTGTTGTACAAATGACCCCGTGTTTGTAAAGCGCTTAGGGCTTGGTCTCCGATCGAGGATATGCGCTGTACAGGTATCAACATCAATAAATCAATCATGTTTTTGTTCTCGCTACTCGTGCACACATTGCAACTGGGATTGTTAGACACGAAATGCGGGTTGGGGCGGATGGAATCGGAATCGGAAGTGTGTGTGTGTGTGTGTGTGTGTGTGTGCTGGGGCAAGGGGGGGGGGGGGGGAGTGATGCGTGTGTGTGTAGGTGTAAAGTTTTTTTCTTCCTTGTATTCGTGCACACATTGTAATTGGACATGGACATGAAACGCGGGATGCAGTTTGGGATCGGAAGAAGAGAAATGTGTCCAAGAAAACGTGTGTGTGTGTGTGTGTGTGTGTGTGTGATGGAGTGGGATGGGGGATTTGTGGGGGAACAGTGCAGAACAGAGAGGATTCTACACGACCACACAGACGTCAGATTCACGACACGTCGTCCACTGGATGATTATGACGTCAATGAAAAAAACGCAGCAGCAGAAGACGATGACGTCATCATGATGAAGTCAGCATGATGACGTATGGTGGTGGTGGTGACATCACAGGAAGGCCTCGCTGTTGTGACTCTTGGTGTCCCTGGGTTGGGAGTCCTAGTCACAGAAACAGACATGGATACAGTAAATACAGACCCACTGTGTGTGTGTGTGTGTGTGTGTGTGCGTGTGCGTGTGTGTGTGTGCGCGCGATCGCGTGTGTATATGTCTATTGTCTATTTGTGTGTGTATGTGCATGTGTATGTGTGTGTGCGCGCACGCATGTAGATGTCTATTGTCTATCTCTTTGCGTATGTATGTGTATGTATGTGTATACTTGTGTGTGTGTGTGTGTGTGTGTGTGTGTGTGTGTGTGTGTGTGTGTGTGTGTGTGTGTGTGTGTGTGTGTGTGTGTGTGTGTGCCTGTGTTTGCGTGCGTGTGTATGCGTGTGTGTGTGTGTGTGTGTGGGTGGGTGTTGGTGCATTTGAATCTACCCTAATGCAGTTGGAAATGCTCATTGTTTAGCATTTGGGAATGTTTCCCTTCATCTTCCAACTGGGAATCTTCATTTTGTTCAAATTGGGAATGTTTACCTTTCAGCTGGGAATATTTATCTTCCAATTTAGGAATGCTCGTCTTTTTCAGTTTGGGAATGTTCATCTTCCAGTTTGGGAATGTTCATCTTCCAGTTTGGGAACGTTGATCTCCTAGCGCTTGAGAATGTTCACAGAAATCTTAGTTCATATGTGTTCATCACGAACACTAATATTTCTTTGATACCAACACAGATTCACGGCTGTCTCTCTGCACACTTGGGGACTGACAACACGCTCAGTTTTATCTCTCTTTTTTTTTTTTTCAGTTTTCAGTTTCTCAAGGAGGTGTCAATGCGTTCGGACAAATCCATACACGCTACACTACAACTGCTAGGCAGATGCGCGACAAGCAGCGTAACCCAACGCGCTTAGTCAGTCCTTGAATGCATGCGTATAATATTTGTGTACCTATCAGAGTGGATTTTTTTTTTTCTACAGAATTTTGCCAGAGGCCAACAACACTGACGTTGCCATGGTTCTCTTTTTCAGTGCGCCTAGTGCGTGCTGCACTCGGAACCTCGGTTTATAAGTTTCATCCGAATGTCTAGATGCTCAGTTCGATTTTCCAGTCAAACTCAGGAGAGAGGGCGAGAGTGAGATTCGAATCCAGACCCTAACGGATATTGATTTGGCAGATAAGTGGCTTAAAGCACTCAACCACGTTCCTCCTTTGCCACGGCTGGCAAATCAAATCAAACCATAAGACACTAGCAATCAGAACTATACAATCGTTAAAGAATCAAAACAATCGTTCTCAAGGCCTGACTAAGCGCGTTGGGTTACACTGCTGGTCAGGCATCTGCTTGGCAGATGTGGTGTAGCGTATATGGATTTGTCCGAACGCAGTGACGCCTCCTTGAGCTACTGAAACTGAAACTAAAGAACAAAAAAAAAAAAAAGAAAAAAAAATCTAAACATTGCAACCCCCCCCCAAAAAAAAAACAAAACAAAAAACAACAACAAAAAACCAACAAAAACAAACAAACAAACAAAAAAACAGACAAGAGATAAACCCCTGACCGCCCTAAGGAAAACAAAATCAGAACCGCTGTGGTAAGCTGCACATTGTACGTCTTTTTTTTTTTTTTTTTTTTTTTCCAAGAGATAAATCTGGAGTATGTTGGGGATAAGTTTTGGTATTTTGCTGGATTTCGTTGTTGTTATTTGCTTGTCTTGTTTCTTTCGCATTCTTAAAAGACTGTACGGAACTGCGTTGACATGGACTTGTGAAAAAAAAAAAAAAAAAAAAAAAAAAAAGGGGGGGGGGGGTAGGGGTGGAGGAGGGGGGGGGGGTTTAAAAATACCAAATGTCTGTGTGAGTTCTTAGCGTCAATGTGAGTAGATTAGCAGGCATGAAATATTAAGACACGAAGACTAAGAAGGCTATCTGAGGCAGTGGAGAAAGTACTACAGTCATACTGTCATGTGAAACGGGTAACCCCCTCTCCAAGTTTCCACAGAGTTACAGGGTGAACAGAGTCGTGTATGCTTTCAGACATCAAAAGAAAACATGTTAGAAACGAAACGATCATGACAATGGTTTCATCAAGGGTTATTTTTTTTAAGCAGCAGCAACCACGTCAACCACATTATCAGCCACATCAGCAACACCATCACAATTGCAACTACTATGACTAAAAGAGCGATGATACATGTCTCAAGCATACACACTTCACAGTAGTAAGATGGACACACACACACCCCCCCCCCCTATATATATATATATATATATATATATATATATAGAGAGAGAGAGAGAGAGAGAGAGAGACACAGAGAGAGAGACAGAGAGAGATTGATATATATATGTATATATGTAAACACACATACATATATATATATATGTATATATATATATAGAGAGAGAGATTGATATATATATATATATATATATATATATGTAAACACACATACACATATATATATGTGTATATATATATATATATATATATATATATAGAGAGAGAGAGAGAGAGAGAGAGAGAGAGAGAGAGAGAGAGAGACTGATTGATTGATAGACAGAGAGATATAGACATGTACACACACGCAGAGAGAGACAGAGAGACAGAGACAGAGAGACAGAGACAGAGAGAGGGGTGACCGGTACTGATTATCGACAACAAGAAGGAAAATAAAAATAAAAAAACATTAGGAAATAGTTACGCAGGATAGACTGTGGTACATTCGAACCCATCATTACTACATGGAGGTAAACCTCAAGCACCAAAAATCAACTGTATGCAAAGCAGACACTCTCCCCTATCCCAGCATGCAAAGGAGAAATGCTCCCTCTCCCCAGTATGCAAAGCAGACACTCTCCCCTATCCCAGCATGCAAAGGAGAAATGCTCCCTCTCCCCAGTATGCAAAGCAGACACTCTCCCCTATCCCAGCATGCAAAGGGAAATGCTCCCTCTCCCCAGTATGCACAGCAGAAACTCTCCCCTATCCCAGCATGCAAAGGAGAAATGCTCCCTCTCCCCAGTATGCACAGCAGACACTCTCCCCTATCCCAGCATGCAAAGGAGAAATGCTCCCTCTCCCCAGTATGCAAAGCAGACACTCTCCCCTATCCCAGCATGCAAAGGAGAAATGCTCCCTCTCCCCAGTATGCAAAGCAGACACTCTCCCCTATCCCAGCATGCAAAGGAGAAATGCTCCCTCTCCCCAGTATGCAAAGCAGAAACTCTCCCCTATCCCAGCATGCAAAGGAGAAATGCTCCCCTCTCCCCAGTATGCAAAGCAGACACTCTCCCCTATCCCAGCATGCAAAGGAGAAATGCTCCCTCTCCCCAGTATGCAAAGCAGACACTCTCCCCTATCCCAGCATGCAAAGGAGAAATGCTCCCTCTCCCCAGTATGCAAAGCAGACACTCTCCCCTATCCCAGCATGCAAAGGAGAAATGCTCCCTCTCCCCAGTATGCACAGCAGAAACTCTCCCCTATCCCAGCATGCAAAGGAGAAATGCTCCCTCTCCCCAGTATGCAAAGCAGAAACTCTCCCCTATCCCAGCATGCAAAGGAGAAATGCTCCCTCTCCCCAGTATGCAAAGCAGAAACTCTCCCCTATCCCAGCATGCAAAGGAGAAATGCTCCCTCTCCCCAGTATGCAAAGCAGACACACTCCCTCACCACCCCCTCCCCCGCCCCCAGTATGTATTGGAGACACTCTCCCTCCCCCCCATTATGCAAAAGAGACACTCTCCCTCCTCCCAGCATGCAAAAGAGACACTCTCCCTCCTCCCAGCATGCAAAAGAGACACTCTCCCTCCTCCCAGCATGCAAAAGAGACACTCTCCCTCCTCCCAGCATGCAAATGGGTGGTTCGAATCACGGCTCAGCCGCCCATATTTTCTCCCCCTCCACAAGACATTGAGTGGTGGTCTGGACGCTAGTCATTCGGATGAGACGATAAACCGAGGTCCCGTGTGCAGCACGCAAAAGAACCCGCGGCAACAAAAGGGTTGTTCCTGGCAAAATTCTGTAGAAAAATTCACTTCGATAGGAATAACAAATAAAACTGCACGCTGGAAAAAAAAATATAAAAAAATGGGTGGCGCTGTACTATAGCGACGCGCTGTCCCTGGGGAGAGCAGCCCGAATTTCACACAGAGAAATCTGTTGTGATAAAAAGAAATACAAATACAAATAATCCCATTGCTCCTTCCAATCCGTTCAACCCCAATCAGATAAAAACAAAACAACAAAAAACACACAACAACACAAAGACGTCGATGATTACGGCAGTGCTGTATGCTGCATGCAGGACACACAGAGAAAAGATGAGTACAAGTGGACAGGAGGCATGCGAGACAGTGCTATGCTGAAGTGTACTTGGTTACATGAATACACAGGATTCACAAAAAGGTTAAGGACCACTCGCATGGTTTTCTTCTTCTTCTTCTTCTTCTTCTTCTTGAGGATGGTGAAATGAAGCTGAATTTTCCGAGAAAGCTAAACAGTGGTGTATCTTATGACAGTGTGTATGTGTAAATGTGTGTCTGCTTTTATTTATTTTTTTTTTTTATCTATTTATTTATTTTATTTTCATTATTATTATTATTATTTATTTATTTTTAATTATATTATTATTTATTTATTTATCTAATTAAATTAATTGATTATTTATTTATTTATTTAATTTATTAAAAACAAATTTTTTTCTCAAGGCCTGACAAAGCGCGTTGGGTTACGCTGCTGGTCAGGCATCTGCTTGGCAGATGTGGTGTAGCGTATATGGATTTGTCCGAACGCAGTGACGCTTCCTTGAGCTACTGAAACTGAAACTTATGACAGTGCCAATGATATAAATATCCTATTACCGTTACGAGAGGTGCTTTCTTGGATATGCACTTCCATGTTGAGTTTTCCAATAGAGTTTTCAAATGCAGTTGGGTTTGTTTTTTTTTTTCATAATGTACATGCGTTATTTGTTTATTCAATAACAGGCCAGAGGTGGACCAAGTACAGCCGGCATAGGTATAAATCTTTCAATCTTTAACAATTTTTTTTTTTTTAAAGCGTACTTACTTTTATGAAGTGGTCCTCATACTATACTATAAACAGCCTGTATAATTGAAATCAACTCTCAGCAGTCTTTTTTTTTAATAAACATTTTATGGGAAACATTCTTACTTTGGGTCCTCAAGTGGTCCTTAACATTTTCTCACACACACACACACACACACACACACACACACACACACACCAAACGGCATGCACACACATTCACCATGAAGTTGATAGCGCAGGTGCAACATGCAAGTGCAGTCAGCCATCAATCATCACAGAAAGCTGTCACTTTCCGCCTCGCCCAGCGTACGCTCCGCCCGCCTTCTCCTCTGCAAGACACCAGAACCACCACGTGCAACATGCTCGCCCCCCCCCCCCCCCCCCCCCCCCCTCCACTCCCATTCCCCCGCATCCCCGCCCCCCCCTACCACCACCACCAACAACACTAAACATAAGCTTCCCCCATCACCTCCCACCCCCACCTCCCTCTTCCACTAACAGCCACACAGCCACTACGCGCACACACACGAGTGTTGTGTCGTTAACAGGAACCACGGTCTCTGGAGGGTTAAAAAAGAAAAAAAAAACAAAAAAAAAAGACAAAAAAAAAAAAAAAAAAAAAAGACGTTGAACTGCTCGTATCTGATGTCTCGTTCAACTGGAATCAATTAAGTACTGGTTGGCGCGTCTTTATGCTCATCGATATCACTGTTTTCGCGACAAAACAGAAGGAAATGGAAAAAAGATAGATAGATAGATAGATAGATAGACAGATTGACAACGTTCCGTCCTGAGAAGGAAATGAAAAGATATAGATAGATGGATAGATAGACTGAATGATAGATTGGTAGACAGATAACGTTCCGTTCTGAGAAGGAAATGAAAAGATATAGAGAGACAGACAGACAGATAGAAAGATATACAGATAGACAGTTCAGTCCTGACTTCGAACACAAAATGAGAACTCCCGAACCTTACCGCGAAGTTCCGCCAGATGTTATCCGAAGGAATCTGAAGCCTTGCCCACTGACCTTCCGGTTGGTGGACCGAACCAGCCAGTAACTGACAGCAAGCTACTTCGAGGCGAGTGTGCTACACACACACAGTGGCCATTTATTTTTTTTTTTCACCCACCAAAGGCCCATTGAGCGAGAAAGCCAAACAGGAACAAGCCATATTGTGCTGCCATTAACTTGCTCCAGAAATCCTCCAAGAAGCAATGTGATGAGAAATATATTTAGCATCCATCAAGCAGTTCTTGTGAATCCAGATGAAAGCACGTTTGTTCCGACAAGAACTGGCACATAGCAGACTACCAGGCTTCATGCCATTGTGGAGATTCAGTTCTTATTTTATGTTCGCGTGATACGGTTTACTTCCTGCTTATGACGGTGGTACCAAAAGGGTTAACAACACAACGCACGCGCAACATGCCCACCACCACCACCATAAACTTGCCCCACCCCCACATTTCTCTCCTATCATTTTTTTCCCCAGCCTCAATCATTAGATCAAAGAAGAATCGTTTGCGAGCTGGGATCACCACAGGCGTGAAAGAAGCAGATTTTTGGTAATTAAAACAAAGGTAAAAAGAAAGAAGCAAAACAGTTAAGTAATAAAGGGTGTCTGCGTTCGGGGGTCGAGAGGAGGGGGTTGTGTGTGTGTGTGTGGTGTGTGTGTGTCGTGTGTGTGTCGGGAGTTGTGTCGTGTGTCGTGTGTGTGTGTGTGTGTGTGTGTGTGTGTGTGTGTGTGTGTGTGTGTGTTTGGCTGAGATACACTCGTTACTAAGGTTGTTCAGATCCTTTCTTTTTGTTAATGCACATGGACTGAAGCAAATTGTCAAAAAAAAAAAAAAAAAAAAAAAAAAAAAGAGCCAATGAACCAACAAAAGAACAGGTGAAAGAAAACAATGAATAACAAAATCATAACTGTCATAACAACAAATACACATCTTTTTTTTTTTTAATTCCCATAGGAAGCGCTGAATATCTAGAAGAAAAAAAATTGCATCACTGGAAGAAACCTGAGGCCAATGGCTGTTAACAACGACACAAAACTGACGAATGACATACGACCGACAATATTTCTACCGACGCATAAAATGTAATGAAATGACACACACACACACACACACACACAAAACAACAAAAACCGAAGTGACAGTTTCCCCGACGTGGCATAAAGCTGAAACATAAGGCGGGTGTGTGCTGATTATCTGGTTGTGGTTTTCCGCAATTCATCTTTATTCTTATCTTATCTGTCTATTATAATCAATGTGCAGTATAGTAGGCTATGTTTATAATTATATTCAAATAATGTTTCTTAATTCTTTCTGTTTTTACATTAAGAATACTAGTTATTACCTGCAGTGTGTGGATGTATGTATGAAACGATGTATGTGATATTTTTTACATTTGTATCTTCGTAATATTTGTAGGGGCTGTTGTTGGCTTTTACAGTTATGGTCCCCATGTTGTTTACTTGTCTATGTTGTGATAATGCACCTGACCAAAATTTCTCCAGTTGGAGATAATAAAGTTATTCTTATCTTATCTTATCGTATCTTATCTTAAACAAAGAACAGACAGTCAGGGGAGCGAACCTCATGAAATAAGACAGGCCTTCAGTCGATACTGTTGTATCGTATCGTGTTGTATCGTAACGTAACGTATCGCATCGCATCGTTTTGTATCGTATCGTGTCGTATCATTTCGTTTCGTTTTGTTTCCTTTTTGTATTGTAATACGTGTTTTTGTTGTTGTTGTTGTTGTTGTTGTCACATCAAATTACGTTAGTAAAATCGGACTGCTCTCCCCTGGACAGAGCGTCGCCACAATACAGTGCAACTCTTGGGTTGTTTCCCCCCCACCCCCACCCCCCCACCCCCACCCCCTTCTTCTTTTTCTTCTCCTGTTAGCGGGTGTATTTTTTTTTCTATCAAAGTGGAGTGTTCTGCATTTGTTTTGGCCAGGGACAACCGTTTTATTGCCTTGGGTTCTTTCAAGTGTGCTGAGAGCAAGCTGCACTCTTGTCCTCGGGTTATCATCCCATCCGAATGACTAGCATCCAGATCACCTCTCAAAAGGTCTAGTGGAGTGCAGAGTAAAGAAGAAGAAGAAAAAAAAAGGGTCTGTAAACGGGATTCAAACCCGTGGACGCTCGGTTCCTAGTCGGCGCATTACCGCTAAGCCACCGCTCTACTGCTTATTATACAGCATGTAACATAGCGACGAGTGTAAAATAGAAAATAGTCATCATCATTTTTTGTATTTTGTATTTGTATTTCTTTTTATCACAACAGATTTCTCTGTGTGAAATTCGGGCTGTTCTCCCCAGGGACAGCGCGTCGCTACACTGCACCGCACCCTTTTTTTTTTTCTTTTTTTTTCCCTGCGTGCAGTTTTATTTGTTTTTCCTATCGAAGTGGATTTTTCTACAGAATTTTGCCAAGAACAACCCTTTTGTTGCCGTGGGTTCTTTTTATGCGGGCTAAGTGCATGCTGCACACGGGACCTCGGTTTATCGTCTCATCCGAATGACTAAGCGTCCAGAACACCACTCAAGATCTAGCGGAGGGGGAGAAAATATCGGCGGCTGAGCCGTGATTAGAACCAGCGCGCTCAGATTCTCTCGCTTCCTAGGCAGACGCGTTACCTCTAGGCCACCATTCCACATTATCATTATCATGAAATATATACTTGTACTGGAAATCATTATCCTGGAGGCCCCGGCTATCTTTAAAGTTCCTCATTCTGAATGCATAGTTAGGCCATGTACAGTTTTGTTTTGTTTTCTGAAGTGGTCTAAAATATAAAGCTTGTTTGAGTTTTCTTTCACTCTAATGTTCAACACACACCAACATGCGCGTGAGCGGAGAGACAAACATATATACGAGCGCGTGCGCGCGAACACTAACACACGTCAGCACCACACATGCTCAATCAATATCTTTTCCTTTTCCAGTCTTAACGTTGTAACACGAACAATATTTCTAAAACGGGTTTCGCGGAAACTACACAAAGTGTCACAATATTGCCACAGTCAACACAAACAGGTATTTTCACAATCTGAAAAGCAAAATTCAGAACATTCTGTTAGGCTCTTTCAATCAAGATATACAACAAAATTAAAGAGACTATCCACACAAACACACGATATCCATTTCGACCTTCGCTCATCTTAAGCACCGATCACTACCCCACCACACACACACACACACACACACACCACCACCACCACCACCACCACCACCACCCCGACACACACCATCCACACGCACTCACCAGTCGTGAAGCTCTCAGCAGCTGATGACCCACGTATTCCCCAAGACAGACGACAGCGGCGATGATGATGCCGCCGACGAGGATGAAGAAAACGCCGGCGACGTTCTCTATTTGGAGTTCACTCGTCTCGTCTGATGAGGGCTTGGACAGGTCCGGGCAGGTCCGGGCACCCCAGTATCTGCACATGGACACACAGAGAGGAGAGAGAGAGAGAGAGAGAGAGGGTGAGACAGAGAGGACATGGAGAGGGTGAGACAGAGAGGACATGGAGAGGGTGAGACAGAGAGAGAGGAGCGAGGGAGAGGAGAGAGAAAGAGAGAGCGAGGGAGAGGAGAGAGAGAGAGAGAGAGAGAGAGAGGGGAGAGAGAGAGAGGGAGAGAGAGTGAGGAGAGAGAGAGAGACAGACAGACGGACAGACAGACATACAGACAGAGAGAAGGGGACAAAGAAAGGAGAGACGATAGAGAGAGAGGGTGAGAGAGAGACAGGAGGGAGAGAGATGGGGAAGAGAGGGAGAGACAGGAGAGGAGAGAGAGGGACGGAGGGAGAGACAGAGGAGAGAGAGAGAGAAGGGGGAGAGAGAGAGGAGAGAGAGGGAGAGGGTGAGAGAGAGGAGAGAGGGAGAGAGACAGGAAAGAGAAGAGAGAGAGGAAAGGAGAGAGAGAGAAAGGGAGTGAGTGAGAGCGAGAGATGGGATAGAGACAGAGAGAGAAAGAAAGAGGTGTGATAGATAGAGCGAGAAGGAAGAGAGAGAGGAAAAAAAAAGGAAGAGTGAGAGAGAGCGGAGAGAGAGAGAGACAGAAAGAGACAAAAAGAGAGACAGATAGGCAGACAGACAGACAGACAGAGAGAGAGAGAGAGAGAGAGCGATGGGAAAGAGAGTGAAAGATAATTATGGGAGAGTTGGAGAGAGATGGGAGCGAGAGAGTGATGGGTGAGAGAGTGAGAGTGATGGAAGAGTGGGAGAGATATGAGAGAGAGAGAGAGAGAGAGAGAGAGAGAGAGAGAGAGGAATGAGAGATCGCATCAGGGACAGTGATAGCTGATACCTGGATAGTATAGGGATGAACTGTAAAGTTGTCAAGGTGCTGGGACATGCACGAGGAAACACAAAGCAGTACAACCGACGTCTACACATCCACACCCAACACAAACCACACACTTGGTCTCCAGCTCAGGCAGTCGACCCCGACCGCCCAGTCGGATGTTATCCGTGGACACAACACAACACAACACAACACAACACGTGATGGAGTGATGGCCTAGAGGTAACGCGTCCGCCTAGAAAGCGAGAGAGTCTGAGCGCACTGGTTCGAATCACGGCTCAGTCGCCAATATTTTCTCCCCCTCCACTAGATCTTAAGTGGTGGTCTGGACGCTAGTCATTCGGTTGAGACGTTAAACCGAGGTCCCGTGTGCAGCATGCACTTAGCGCACACAAAAGAACCCAAGGCAACAAAAGGGTTGTCCCTGGCAAAATTCAGTAGAAAATCCAGTTCAGTAGGAAAAAAACCCAAATAAAACTGCACGCAGGAAAAAATACAAAAAAAAAAAAGAAAGAAAAAAAAGAGTGGCGCTCTCAGTGTAGCGACGCACTCTCCCTGGGGAGAGCAGCCCGAAATTCACACAGAGAAATCTGTTGTGACAAAAAAGATTAATTCAGTACATTACAATACAATACAACTCAACACAAAGCAACCCAACCCAACAAAACCAGAACCGACTGGAATGCCCTGCCCCAGGAGACTGTTGATGTCTCAACTCTTGCCACCTTCGTTAAGAAGGTGGCACTCTGCTGATTCACTCCCACTTGATTTTTTTTTTTTTTTACCGGAAACCACCACCGATAACGGTCAACTGGTTGACCCTGGGCATCATCCGCCGGAAGAAGAAGAACCCAACCACAATACACAATACACAACCACAATCCGACCCAACACACCGCGACACAACGCAGCCCAGAAAAACCCACAACCCAACAACACACACACACAAACCACCCACTTGGTCTCAAGTTCGTGCAGTCGTCCCCGATCGCTCAGTCTGAGGATGGCCATGGAGAGCTCCTCGCGGTACGTGGCCCCTGGCGGCACCCCGATGCCGAAGCCTTTGGGGTCAAAGGGGGGTCCGATCTCCATGAAGTCACAGTCCTTGATGGTCTGGTACTTGTTCACCGTCGTGTCCCAGAAGAACGCGTAGTCCTCCTCCTTCACCTGAGGGGGGGGGGGGAGGACATGTTTGATCATGCCATTTGCTTATGATGATGAAGATGATGGTGATAATATGAATACTTTATATATATATATATATATATATATATATATATATATATATATATATATATATATATATATATATATATATAGCTATATCTATAGCGCCTATCCTCGGTTAGAGACTGAGCGCTAAGCGCTTTCCGAACACCCAGTCATTTGCACAACTGGCTGCCTACCCGGGTAGAGCCGACTGAGGGCTGCCTTTGGGTGCTCATCATTCGTTTCCGCTGTTATTCAGTCAGGTTTTAGTCACGCACGCACTCTCTCTCTCTCTCTCTCTCTCTCACACACACACACATACACACACGTCACTTGGTACGTGTACGGTGTGTGACCTTTTCTTTTTAACCTTCCCTGTAAGCAGCCATACTGTTTTCGGGTGTGTGCAAGCTAGGAATGTTCTCGTTTCCTTAACTGAGACTGACATAAACTCACAGGTCAGCCCAAAAGGAAAGTGATAGCTGTATGATCATCGTTTTCTCCACAGCAACAGCAACTGATTTAAACTTCTTTTTTTTTGTGAAGGACTATGACTCTGAAACTGGGAGACAAGATTGATCTAGCTCTCCGTGCTGCAGCCTTGAGGACTATTTGGCCTTTGGGGACCATCCCAAGTGTTGAAAAAACCCCTCTTGGCCAAGGGAGTGAAAATGTAAATAGGGCACGGCAGTCTCCACTGTAAGCAAATTCTAGCCCAGATACTTCCAGCAGTTGCCTCCTCTGATGTTCTGATGATCATTGTCGGTCACAACTGAATATCACAATAGTCCACTTGATCACACAGGGCCATTTCAGAGGCGGTATGAGGGACAAAGTGTGTTACTGTTTCCAGTCATAGTTTTTGACTTCCCTTTCCTGTATGAAGTAAAATGATTATTAGCGAGTGAGTGAGTTTTGATAGTTTCAGAAATTCTTGGTTGTATTTTTTCTTTATTGTATAGTATTTACAATTATGTGCTATGACTTGTGTGTGTGCGTGCGCGTGTGTTTGTGTGTTCTTTCTTCAGTTCAACGTCTTTTCACTTTGAGTGCTTGAGTGTATTGTGTGTGTGTGGAGGGGAGTAGGGGGGATGAGTAATTTTTAATGTTTGGTATCTTGTGTTCAATTTTTCCTTTTTGATATTTACGTATGTGTTCCATTTGTAAACACTTAGGGCTTATTTTCAAGATTAGGCATAAATGCTTATAATGATATGATGATGATCATAATAATAAAAAACAAACACATACACTCTCTCTCTGTAGATCTTTAACGTGATAATCTTAATAATCATCATCATAACCACTGTTATCATCTTTGAGTTGAATTGTTCGCCCTGAAGACTGGCGACAAAATGCGCTGTAACCATCATGACAGTGTCGCCAGCGACAATAAGTGCTCGGCGTTAATATGTGCCGATGACGATAATTATGCCCGACGATAATATGCGCCCGATGATAACACGTGCAGGCGAAAATATGTGCCTGGTGACATGTGCCCGACAACAATGTGTGCCCGGCAACAATGTGTGCCAGTGTTGGTATGTGCCCAATATGTGCCCGGTGACAATATATCTGGCGACATTATGTGCCCAGTGACAATATGTGCTCAGCAACAATACATCCCAGTGTTAAAAGCTGCCCAATATGTGCCCGCTGACAATATGTTCCTGGTGAAAATGTTTACCCGGCGACAATATGTGCCCAGCAGCAATATGTGTCTAGCCATAATATTTCCCGCAACAGAAGCACTTATGTATCCCACACTGACCTTGGAGAAGCCGACACTGGTGTTGTCCACCATGGAATTGGGTTCAATCTCTGACATGTGGGCCCACATCTTGGCAAAGTGTTCAATGTTGGTGTTCTGCACACACAGAACGCTGGGAAGGGTAAGGGTTGTATGTCTTCTTAACACTTTGCCAAATACACACACACACACACACGCGCACTTACTTACAGACGCACACACACATACACTTACAGACACGCAAAGACATATAAAGACACACACGTGCGCGCACACACACAAACACACACACACACACAACCCCGAACCCCCATCCACACACATGAACGCACGTGCCACCCGACACACACACACACATACACAACACACATACTACACACGCACACCCATCCCATCGAACAACCCACACACCCACCCCACACCCCTCTCCCCCTCCGCCCCCACGACATACACAAAGAAAAAAAACATCCCCAAATCCCTCCCAACCACACAAACCCCTCCCCCCCCCCCCACATCCTCCTTTCACCTTGAAGAACCCCATGACTCCGCTGTTCTTGACAGTGCCGTACTTGATGCGTGTCTGCTGGGCGAGGTCCGTGACGGACTTAATGGGTGTGTTGATCTTCTTCACGGTCAGGAAGGCCGCCAGGTTGGCCGTGTAGGACGAGATCAGGATCAGCGCGAAGAACCACCACGAGCTGGTCAAAATACGACCTGGGAGGGCAAAGGGTGTGAAAATCTTATGTATGTATGTATGTATGTATGTATGTATGTATGTATGTATGTATGTATGTATGTATGTATGTATGCCCTTGACTCAACTCTCGGCTCACATCAGACATTGACATAAGTTTACATGGTTGGGCCAACATTATGTATGTATGTATGCCCATGACTCAACTCTCGGCTTACACCAGACATTGACATAAGTTTACATGGTTAGGCCAACATTATGTATGTATGTATGTATGTATGTATGTATGCCCATGACTCAACTCTTGGCTTACACCAGACATTGACATAAGTTTACATGGTTGGGCCAACATTATGTATGTATGTATGTATGTATGTATGTATGTATGCCCATGACTCAACTCTCGGCTTACACCAGACATTGACATAAGTTTACATGGTTGGGCCAACATTATGTATGTATGTATGTATGTATGTATGTATGTATGTATGTATGCCCATGACTCAACTCTCGGCTTACACCAGACATTGACATAAGTTTACATGGTTGGGCCAACATTATGTATGTATGTATTTATATATGCCCATGACTCAACTCTCGGCTCACACCAGACATTGACATAAGTTTACATGGTTGGGCCAACATTATGTAAGTATGTATTTATGTATGCCCATGACAGGGAATCACTTTTCGACAAAGTACATTTAATAACATAAAAAAAAGCAATAAATGATAATGGTAATGCATATCATTTTTTTTTTCTATTCATGTACCTATCAGAACGGAGGGCAGAAGACAATACTTTTGTTGCCATGGGTTCTTTTCCAGTGCGCCAAGCGCGTGCTGCACACGGGACCTCGGTTTATCGTATCATCCGAATGACCAGACGCTCAGTTTGATTTT
>NC_134882.1:16448914-16478914 GCF_041734735.1 Babylonia areolata
TGTAAGAAAGGCGGATCGGGGGGAGGAAGTGAGGGAGGGAGGAAGGAAGGGAGCAGAGTGAGAGACAGAGTGTGAGAGACTGATACAGAGAGAGAGAGAGAGAGAGAGAGAGAGAGAGAGAGAGAGAGATTTCGCAAGTCTGTATGAAACTCGGGCTGCTCACTCTAGAGAAGGCACGTCGCCACACTGAAGCGCCACAAATAACCATAACTTATTTTCTCTGTTTTTTTTTTTTCTGTCTGCAAGTGTGTTTGTTTTACTGACAAAGTGGATTTTTCTTCAGAACTTTTGCCAGGGACAACCATTTTGTTGCCGTGGGTTCTTTTACGTGCGTAATAAGTGCATGCTGTACATGGGACCTCGGTTTAACGTCTCATCTGAACGACTGGTCACGGTCCAATGCAGAAGTGGAGAAAAAGGGTTCATCCGTGAATGGGTAATTCGTAATTAACCCTGAGCCTCTGCTCCATTCATTGTCATCATTATCACTATTGATACATATATTGCGCCTGTCTTAGGTCAGAGACCAAACTCTCAGCGATTTACAGACATGGAATCCTTTGCACAACAGGCTGCCTACCTGTGTGTTACAACACCTACTCTAGGTCTGAGACCAAACTTTAAAACAAATTTGAGGGAGTTGTTATGATTCACTTGCAGGGATTGGCAAAGAATTTTTTATCCACTGCAATTCGCTTATAGGAGAAACAGAAATTTTGATAACGCCTTGTTTGTTTTGAATAAGATATATGAGTATTTAGCAGGAATGGTACATGTATTTGTTCTTTTTTTTTTTTTTTGACTTCTCAAATGCTTTTAATGCTACTCAGCGCCACCTTTTAGCTGAGAATTTTTAATGAAAGTTAATTCACCAACTGTCTTATGGGTTTTAGACTACCTCACTAACAGACCCCAACGTTACTCTGTCTCAAGTGTTTTATACACCGATACTGGTGCAGCCCAGGGTAGAGTGCTGTCACCGTCCCTCTTTACTCTGCACACAGCTGACGGTAGAAGTTGCACAGAATCCTGTCCACTAGTCAAGTTCGCTGATGATTCAACTCTGACAGGCCTTTTTTTTTCACTGATTACAATGATACAACATGCACACAGGAAATCGACATTTTCATCCCGTGGTGCAAAGAAAACTTCCTAGAGTTAAATGTTACTAAAATAGAAGGGCAAAGGCATGTCATTCATTACTGGAAGAAGAAACCTAGAACCAAAAAATGTCATCAAGGGAGAGGTTCTTGAACAGGTTAACACCCCCCCTCCCTCCCTTGCAGACAGTGTTATACAGTACTGTAAAGCAATAAGTGGGAAATCTTGCCCCCTTCGTCTTGTTGACCCTCCTGCCTTCCTTGGTCCCCACCCCTGTTCCATTACCCGCCTCCCTTGGTTCCCCACCCCTGTCCCATTACCTGGCTCCCATCCCCACCCCTGTCCCATTACCTGGCTCCCATCCCCACCCCTGTGCCATTACCTGGCTCCCATCCCCACCCCTGTCCCAATACCTGTATTCCTTGGTTCCCCACCCCTGTCCCATTACCTGTATTCCTTGGTTCCCCACCCCTGTCCCATTACCTGTCTCCCTTGGTTCCCCACCCCTGTCCCATTACCTGGCTCCCATCCCCACCCCTGTGCCATTACCTGGCTCCCATCCCCACCCCTGTCTCATTACCTGTCTCCCCTGGTTCCCCACCCCTGTCCCATTACCTGCCTCCCTTGGTTCCCCACCCCTGTCCCATTACCTGCCTCCCTTGGTTCCCCACCCCTGTCCCATTACCTGTCTCCCTTGGTTCCCCACCCCTGTCCCATTACCTGCCTCCCCTGGTTCCCCACCCCTGTCCAATTACCCGCCTCCCTTGGTTCCCCACCCCTGTCGCATTACCTGGCTCCCATCCCCACCCCTGTCCCAATACCTGTATTCCTTGGTTCCCCACCCCTGTCCCAATACCTGTATTCCTTGGTTCCCCACCCCTGTCCCATTACCTGCCTCCCCTGGTTCCCCACCCCTGTCGCATTACCTGTATTCCTTGGTTCCCCACCCCTGTCCCATTACCTGCCTCCCTTGGTTCCCCACCCCTGTCCCATTACCTGCCTCCCCTGGTTCCCCACCCCTGTCCCATCACCTGCCTCCCTTGGTTCACCACCCCTGTCCCATTACCTGTATTCCTTGGTTCCCCACCCCTGTCCCATTACCTGTATTCCTTGGTTCCCCACACCTGTCCCATTACCTGCATTCCTTGGTTCCCCACCCCTGTCCCATTACCTGTATTCCCTTGGTTCCCCACCCCTCTCCCATTACCTGCCTCCCTTGGTTCCCCACCCCTGTCCCATTACCTGCCTCCCTTGGTTCCCCACACCTGTCCCATTACCTGCATTCCTTGGTTCCCCACCCCTGTCCCATTACCTACCTCCCTCGGTTCCCCACCCCTGTCCCATTACCTGTATTCCTTGGTTCCCCACACCTGTCCCATGACCTGCATTCCTTGGTTCCCAACCTCTGTCCCATTACCTGCATTCCTTGGTTCCCCACCCCTGCCCCATTACCTGTATTCCTTGGTTCCCCACCCCTGTCCCATTACCTGTATTCCTTGGTTCCCCACACCTGTCCCATTACCTGCATTCCTTGGTTCCCCACCCCTGTCCCATTACCTGTATTCCTTGGTTCCCCACCCCTGTCCCATTACCTGTATTCCTTGGTTCCCCACACCTGTCCCATAACCTGCATTCCTTGGTTCCCCACCCCTGTTCCAATACATGCATTCCTTGGTTCCCCACCCCTGTCCAATTACCTGCATTCCTTGGTTCCCCACCCCTGTTCCAATACATGCATTCCTTGCTTCCCCACCCCTGTCCCAATACTTGTCTCCCTCGGTTCCCCACCCCTGTCCCATTACCTGCCTCCCTTGGTTCCCCACCCCTGTTCCATTACCCACCTCCCTTGGTTCCCCACCCCTGTCCCAATACCTGCCTCCCCTGGTTCCCCACCCCTGTCCCAATACCTACCTCCCTCGGTTCCCCACCCCTGTCCCAATACCTGCCTCCCTTGGTTCCCCACCCCTGTCCCAATACCTGCCTGCCTTGGTTCCCCACCCCTGTCCCATTACCTGCATTCCTTGGTTCCCCACCCCTGTCCCAATACCTGCCTCCCTTGGTTCCCCACCCCTGTCCCAATACCTGTCTCCCTTGGTTCCCCACCCCTGTTCCAATACCTGTCTCCCGTGGTTCCCCGCCCCTGTCCCAATACCTGCCTCCCTTGGTTCCCCACGCCTGTTCCAATACCTGATTCCCGTGGTTCCCCGCCCCTGTCCCAATACCTGTCTCCCTTGGTTCCCCACCCCTGTCCCAATACCTGCCTCCCTTGGTTCCCCACCCCTGTCCCATTACCTGCCTCCCCTGGTTCCCCACCCCTGTCCCATTACCTGCCTCCCTTGGTTCCCCACCCCTGTCCCATTACCTGCCTCCCTTGGTTCACCACCCCTGTCCCATTACCTGTATTCCTTGGTTCCCCACCCCTGTCCCATTACCTGCCTCCCCTGGTTCCCCACCCCTGTCCCATTACCTGCCTCCCTTGGTTCACCACCCCTGTCCCATTACCTGCATTCCTTGGTTCGCCACCCCTGTCCCATTACCTACCTCCCTCGGTTCCCCACCCCTGTCCCATTACCTGTATTCCTTGGTTCCCCACCCCTGTCCCATTACCTACCTCCCTTGGTTCCCCACACCTGTCCCATTACCTGCATTCCTTGGTTCCCCACACCTGTCCCATTACCTGTATTCCTTGGTTCCCCACACCTGTCCCATTACCTGCATTCCTTGGTTCCCCACCCCTGTCCCACTACCTGCCTCCCTCGGTTCCCCACCCCTGTCCCATTACCTGTATTCCTTGGTTCCCCACACCTGTCCCATTACCTGCATTCCTTGGTTCCCCACCCCTGTTCCAATACATGCATTCCTTGGTTCCCCACCCCTGTCCCATTACCTGCCTCCCTTGGTTCCCCACCCCTGTCCCATTACCTGCCTCCCTTGGTTCCCCACCCCTGTCCCAATACCTGTCTCCTTTTAGTTGTTGATGACAATTTTTTGACTGCTTGCCGGATGATGTTATAACGTCCTGTGAAGTGTTGTTGAAGGTGGTGACGGTAGTTGGTGGATGAGGGACTGTGGTGGGGTGGGTGGGGCTTGTTGTTTGCTGGGCAAGGTGGGGTTGTGGGGGTGAGTGAGATGTGAAGTAAGTATCTGCTGAACTCATGTTCACGATGACCTGTTTTGGTTACTGATACATGTTTTACCCCCAAATGCTGACGAAGGTCTGATCTGCTTTCAGCTTTGTATTTTATCCCTCCCTTTTAAATGTATGTGTAATCTCTCTCTCTCTCTCTCTCTCGTTTCTTTCCCTCCCAGATCTGTGTATGTGGAGTGCTTACACACACACACACACACACACACACACACACACACACACACACACACACTCACACGCACGCACACACGAACACACACACATATACATAATTATGCATACATACATACTAGTATTAGAGGCGGTGGAAGTCACTGCAGCAGAATTTCCATTTGTCATATGCGGCACTGACGGACAGCAACAGTGTAGTCATTCTACAATAGTACTTACACATATATTTTTTTCCTTTCCCTTTTTGTCTTCCTTCATATATGCGAGGACTTTTTATAGAGGATGCACATTATCACGGACATATTGGAAAAACAGGCCTTGCTTAAATATTTCATCTTTGAAAAAAAGGAAGAGTTCTGAAGAGTGCAGAGAGGGTGGGAGGGGGTGTGAAATGGGGTATATGGGTTACTGACCTCGAAGTATGAGGTCTCCCTGCGGGGCACCCTCATGACGACGTTGATGTAGCGGGTCATGAAGGGCTTGGTGAAGTCCACCGCCTCCTCCCGGTCAGAGTTGATGCTCAGGGGGGCCACAGACATGGTGGCGTTCTGAAAGGCCAGGCACAAATCAGGGCACTTCAGTTCAGCTGAATTCTAGACGATAGCAAAGGCAGGGCACAGGTCAAGTCACGTCAGTTCAGCTGAATTCTAGACGATAGCAAAGGCAGGGCACAGGTCAAGTCACGTCATTTCAGCTGAATTCTAGACGATAGCAAAGGCAGGGCACAGGTCAAGTCACGTCATTTCAGCTGAATTCTAGACGATAGCAAAGGCAGGGCACAGGTCAAGTCACGTCAGTTCAGCTGAATTCTAGACGATAGCAAAGGCAGTTCACAAGTCAAGTCACGTCATTTCAGCTGAATTCTAGACGATAGCAAAGGCAGGTCACAAGTCAAGTCACGTCATTTCATTTCAACTGAATTCTAGACGATAGCAAAGGCAGGGCACAAGTCAAGTCACGTCATTTCAACTGAATTCTAGAGGATAGCAAAGGCAGGGAAAGGTCAAGTCACGTCAGCTCAGCTGAATTCTAGACGATAGCAAAGGCAGGTCACAACAGACGATAGCAAAGGCAGGTCACAAGTCAAGTCACGTCATTTCAGCTGAATTCTAGACGATAGCAAAGGCAGGTCACAGGTCAAGTCACGTCAGTTCAGCTGAATTCTAGACGATAGCAAAGGCAGGTCACAAGTCAAGTCACGTCATTTCAGCCGAATTCTAGACGACAGTAAAGGCAGGTCACAGGTCAAGTCACGTCATTTCAGCCGAATTCTAGACGACAGTAAAGGCAGGTCACAGGTCGACGACAGTAAAGGCAGGTCACAGGTCAAGTCACGTCATTTCAGCTGAATTCTAGACGACAGTAAAGGCAGGTCACAGGTCGACGACAGTAAAGGCAGGTCACAGGTCAAGTCACGTCAGTTCAGTCCGCTTTAATTCAAGACGATAGTAAATAAAAGTCAAGTCAAGAAAACAGCACGTTATCTCTTGATTAAAAAAGAGTGAAAAGTGTACATGTGGTCACACACACATGCACACATATGTGTACACACACACACACACACACATATATATATATATACAGACGGAAACAAGCATACGCACGCATACACATACACAGACATCCGCGAACCCTCCGCCCCCACCCCCAACTACTCACACACAAACACACACACACACACTTACCACAACGAACATCACCAACTGAAGCCACACAGCCCCAACCAGCCACAGTCAACAGTCTACACAACGAGCCACAGGCTCACCATTCACCTACAGCCTGAACATCAAGCCCCAACCTACTCCTGCAATCCAGCTCCAACCAACCAAACAAGTCGCAACCCACTCCAATCAGCCATAACCTGCTAACCCACCCACCCAACTATCCACAACCTATAGCCCCACCCACCCCAACCACCCAACCAGCCACAACCTACCCAACCACCCAACCAGCCACAGCGTACCCACCCCCAACCAGCCACAGCGTACCCACCTCCAACCAGCCACAACGTACCCACCCCCAACCAGCCACAACATACCAACCAGCCACAACGTACCCATCCCCAACCAGCCACAACATACCCACCCCCAACCAGCCACAACATACCAACCAGCCACAACGTACCCATCCCCAACCAGCCACAACGTACCCACCCCCAACCAGCCACAACATACCCACCCCCAACCAGCCACAACGTACCCACCCCCAACCAGCCACAACGTACCCACCCCCAACCAGCCACAACCTACCCACCCCCAACCAGCCACAACGTACCCAACCATCCAACCACAACCTACCAACCCAACCAGCCACAACATACCCACCCAACCTACATTAACCACCCACAACCTACCCTAACCAGCCCCAACCTATCCACCCAACCAGCCCCAACCTATCCACCTACCTGAACAAGCCCCAATCACCCACAACCTACCCACCCACCCACCCAACCAGGCCCAACCTACCCACCCAACCAGCCCCAAACTACCCATCCAATCAGCCCCAACCTACCCATCCAATCAGCCACAACCTACCCACCCAACCAGCCCCAACCTACCCACCCAACCAGCCACAACCTACCCACCCAACCAGCCACAACCTACCCACCCAACCAGCCACAACCTACCCACCCAACCAGCCACCAACAAATCTACCCACACAGAACCTCCACCCAACTAGCAACAACCTATCCACCTAACTAGTTATCACACCCTACAACCCACCCCAGCCAGCAGTTCCCCGATCATGCCATTCCACTGGCCATCACTCTGCTTGGAGCCGAAGTTTCCGTCGTGCACCAGGTAGATCTTGTAATCAAACTCCAGCATTTTGGCCACCTCCTCGATAAGGTCCACAGCGAACCCCTCATACTGGTCGTTGCCCTTGCGGGAGAAGTCGTCTTTCCTCTTCATCGTGAACGGAGGCTCCTTGATGGAGAGGGAGGAGAAAGTGGCGGAAAGAGGGTTAAGAAAGGTGATCAGTATATATGGTGATGGTGACGTTGATGGTGATGGTAGTAACAACTATGGTGGTGATGTAAATGATGATGGTGTTGATGATGACAACGACACGAATAACTATGAATAGTCATTTTATTAAAAGAAGGGAAGGCAGAAGAAGAAAATGATGAACAACAACAAGAACAAGAGAGGCAAAGCTTTCAAGGCTCATTTGTGATACACATTTCTTTTCCAATAAAGGGATCATGAGAACACACACACACACACACACACACACACACACACACACACACACACAGAGAGACAGAGAGACTCTTTTCCAAATTTGTTCTGTGTTTCAGTTTTTATTTTCAATTTTATTTATTTAGACATCTTGCTAGAGCGCATATTCTTGTAGCTCTATGCGCTTTTTTTTGGTGGGGGTGGGGGTGGAGGGTGGGGGGGTGGAGAGAAATTCAAAAAGGGAATGGAGGGATTAGAATGGAATCGAACCAAGCACGATGAATTTGAAAGCGAGAAGAGTTATTGACAGCGCTGAAACACATCTGCCTGCCTGCCAACAACCAAAATTGATATTTAATTTGTTTTTAGCGTGATAAAATGATTACTGTACTCGAGGAGATAACACCGTTCAAATTACATTATTTTGATATATCTCGATTATCTAAGATTTTTTTTTTTTAAGTTCGCGATAAAGGAAACGTTGCCATCGCCTCAGGCTCACCGCAACATGTAGCCGTTTTCTACAGATCTGCGCATACCCTTGTACGCTTGGCCTACCGAAATTGAGAAATACCGTCCATTCAATTAAAAAAAATGTTCATAATCTAGAAAATTCAGTATCCACTTTAAAATATTCATGTACAGTAAACGCGTTAATGGTGTAGTTGTCATTGTATGTGTTCTGTCCAGAATTTGTGGGTTTTTTTTTTCCTTCTTTTAACTGTGAACAAGAAAAACAGTGTCATGTCAGTCGTCTTCAAACCCAAACATTAGTTCCGTCGACAGCGAAGAGCCCAATTACAATATTGTGGATTCGGAGCCTCAACGAAATAAACCGTTAATGACCCTGAAATACGGCATAAAACTTACCACGGTCACACAAACGCGCGCGCGCGAGCACACACACACACACACACACACACAAACACACCACATGCACAAGGCACGTGAGACACGACAGTGGGAAGGTATGGGGGAGGTGGGGGAATCATAACACTAAGCAAGCAGAGAAAGAAGAAGAAGAAGAAGAAGAAGAAGAAGAAGAAGAAGAATAGTAATGACAATCATCATCATCATCATGCTGCTGCTGCTGATGATGATGGTGATGAAGATGATGATGACGATGGTGGTGATGATGATGATGATGATGACGTTTCCGACAAAAACGAAACAAAACAAAACAAGACCCCAAACACAATAAATCAAAAGTAATACAATAACAACAACGACAGCAATAATGATGATAATGATGATGATGATGAAAATCACCACAACAAAAACCACCACCACCACCACCATCAATCACCACTACAGCAGCAAAAACAAAAGCGGCAACAACGAAAACATGAGCAGCAGTACAAAGCGACAAGAACAATAACCAACCACTCAGTCAAATAAGCTGATGACCCACAACCACACACACACGCACGCACGCACCACACACACACGGGTTACGGAGTCAACTTAAGTTCAACGAAATGAAGACTCGTGATGTCAGCCAGTTTCCAAGGGAAAGCAACACTCCCTTCTTATGCCTCCCAGTTACTCACAGTTCTTTCCCTTCAACCGAGAACTCCAAACCAAGTTTCACAGAGAGAAGGGACAGACAGAGAAACAGAGAGAAAGAGAAGAAAAAAAGAAGACAGATACAGACAGACATATAACAGAGAGGAGTAAGGCACCCTGAAAGAGAGAGAGAGAGAAAGAGAGAGAGAGAGTGAGTGTGTGTGTGTGTGTGTGTTTGTGTGTGTGTGTGTGTGTCTCCGTCTGTTGAATTTGCGTCTGTGTATCTGTGTCACCGTCTCTTGCCGAAACACACCTCCTCCCCCCCCCACCCCCCTATTTTCACCCCTTTCCGCCCCCAGTCCCCACACTCAAGCCCTTTTTTTTTCAGTTATAAAGATGGTTATCAGAACAACCGATCGATCTCTTCCCCAACAGCTGTTCCTGTTTGTTTACCGCGATAACCGTGACCTCCCCCCCCCCCCCCCCCACTCTCTCCCCTCAAACACACACGCACACACACACACACACCGCCTTCTAACCGAGCACGCATAATAAGAGCAGATCAATCCGTTCTCCTCTTACAAACAACAAACTCCGGTTTCCAGTCAATAAAGATAGTACAGGCGAGGCTTGTGTTTGCAGCTGTGTCTGAAGCCTTGTTCCTGGCGCGAGACGGAGTTTTGTAACTTAACGATCTAAATTTGCAGCGCTACAATTTCTGAGCCGTTAAAACAAGTGCTTCCTGAGTTTACGCTAATCCAACAGACTTGGCTTGTCAGTTGAGTTGTCTGGGCGATCTTGACAGCTTTAAATGTGTTAGCGTTGTTTCCCCTGAATCTACACTAGTTCTATAGATTAGGGCTTGCACTGGCGATGTTTCCAGCACTAAAATTTGCGTTAGAATTTCTTCCACTACATCTCCACTGTACACTGATAGTGGATCTTTTTTTTCCCCCCCTGTTTGGGTGGTGATCAGTGAAGGGTGTCAGGTATTCGTTTTTCTCTTTGATATTTGTTGACGGGCATGATGTGAGCCGAAAGAGAATTTTCTGTTTTGGTTGAAGCAGAAGATAAAGTATTTTGAATTGAATTGAATTGATGGAAAATGGTACTGAATGTGTATTGGCCTGATTACTCGTGTGGGTTTTGTTGTTGTTGTTGTTGTTGTTGTTTGTTTGTTTGTTTTTTTGTGGGGTGTGGTTTGTGATCACTCTTTATGTTTATATGTAAAACTGTTTTACATTTATTTGCTTATTTATCATCATTGTTGTCTTTTTTTCTTTTCTTTTTTTTTGTCTGTGCGCTTAGAGTTGACTTATTCAATATTAAAACCTACAGAGCTGTTGTGCTGACCACCTTGTTGTACTGCTGTAAAACATGAACGACGTATCGCCGTCACATTCAACAACTTCAGCAGTTTCTTAGATGCCTAAGAAAGATCCTCGGCATAAAGTGGCAAGACAGGGTCTTCAACCTCCAGGTCCAAGAGAGGAGCGGCCTGCCCAGGATCGAAAGCCTGCTGATCAGCTACGCTGGACAGGGCACGTTGTCCGCATGACAGACAGCAGGATCCCGAAGATGCTTTTTTATGGCCAGCTGAAGGAAGGCCACCGTGAACTTGGAAGACCCTGCAAGCGCTTCAAGGACGCTTCCTGGGAAACTGATGCCCTTGACCGCTCTCGCTGGAGGATGCTGTGCTCTAGTGGCATAAAGACGGTTGAAAACAAGAGAACGCTGACCATTAAGGAGAAGCGTGAGCGAAGGAAGCAGGGCTCAACTTCCTTTGCAACACCTGTAGGAAGTGCTGCGCATCAAGAATCGGCCTCTTTTCCCATATGAGGGCACACACCGACAGATAAGCCTGCCTGCCTACTCATCCGTCGGACCGACTGGAGACTCCATCAATCAAGATTTTGCGCCTTATAAATATTATTATTATTAGTAGTAGTATTTAAAAAAAAAATATCTATTATTTAAAAAAAATTATTTATTTTATCAATTTATTAATTTTTTAAAATCTTATTTTAGTATATATATTTTTTTCCTCAAGGCCTGACTAAGCGCGTTGGGTTACGCTGCTGGTCAGGCATCCGCTTGGCAGATGTGGTGTAGCGTATATGGATTTGACCGAACGCAGTGACGCCTCCTTGAGCTACTGATACTGATACTGATATGTTTATATGGTGCGTGTCAAAGACGTTGATGTATAATGTTTCTATGTAAGCCCCCCCACGGGGTACACGAAATAACGTTCTTGCCTTGCCTTGTTAACTCTGGAGTTTAGCAACCCCTTGACCTCTGCTTACGAACTACGCTGTCACCTCCCTGAGATAAGGTAGAGCTTAACAGGCCAGGATGTCAGCCGTCAGTCTGCGTTTGGACTTCGTCCTCTTAGGATTGCACTCTAGCTCTTCAGTTTAACTCACTCAGTACGGCCAGTCCTCTCTTCTCCTCTACACAGATCCCTCGGATGTCCAGTGGGTGTCTCAATGACCCAACCTTTAGCTTCCGTCGTCAGAATTGTGGTATTCTTTGTCAACATTCACCTCTTCAGTGTAACAGCCTTCCGCTGGTAATATTTTGATGGTGGTTAGTGGGGTGAAACGCTATTAACGTCGTCTCTTTCGCCGTTCGTATGGAGAGAGTTAAAAAAAAAAATCACACTGTTGATAAGCACAATAAGCAAACAACTACATCAAATTAGTAGCCGCTCTTCAAATTCGGGCCGTGCTGATCCTATTTCACCAAGGTTCAGCAATTCAAGGGTTAAACCTCCCCCCTCCACCGTCTACTCTCCTCCGCCACCCCCTCTCCCCCCCCCCCCACCCCCTCCCACCGCCATAACCTGAAAATGTAGGGTAATTACATCTCCTCCTCCTCTTCCTTCACCTCCTCTTCCTCCATCTCCTCCTCCCTCTTTTCATAACATGTCCTCCACGCTCACCCTCTTCCCACCACCAACCCTCCCCCCTCCCCCGCTCCCTCACAGCTGTGTCATCGGAGCGTCGAAGTTCCGCTTCTGTGCACAGATCCATACAGCAGTCATGTGCCTACCCCCACCCCACCCCATCCCTCCTCACTGGTCATTCTGTCATCACTGACGTCATTATGACAAGCTGTCCATGGTGAATGAATAACAACAATTCATTAGTCATGAAAAATGCTGACAACCGAACACTGAGCAGTACTGCTGAAACAATGGTGATAACTTACTGAAGCTTGAGTGACTACTGATGGTGCCGCTGGTGTAATTACTATGATGTTTTCCTTTATATGTTGTGTTGTTTTAGATTGATTGTGTTAGAATTCATGCCGAGGTGTGTGTGTGTGTGTGTGTGTGTGTGTGTGTGTGTGTGTGTGTGTGTAGTAGTAGTAGTAGTAGTAGTAGTCTTCAGTTTAACGTCTTCCAGGGGGGGGGGGGAGGAAGAAAAAAAAAGAAAAAGGGAGGGGGGCGGGGGTGGGGGGGTCTTGGGGGAGAGGGGGGGGGCGGAGGGCGGGGCGTGGTGGTGGGAACGGTATTGGGCAGAGGGTGAAGAATGGTGTGTGTGTGTATGTGTGTGTGCGCATGTGTGTGTGTGTGTGGTGGGGAAAGATATAGAGCACTGGTAAAAATAAAACATTAAAAGGAGAGACATAGGCACAATGCAGAAGGAAATGCAAACAACTGAAACAACAAAAACAAATGTACAATTGGACTATGCAGCAAACCTTCTGCAATAGCAGATAACATCTTGAAATTGTCAAAAATACGTCCAAAAGAATTTTCCGAAAAGTTTGGTAAAAACGATTTCAGACTCTGACATTCAAAGAGTATGTGTTTGCTAGAAATAGATTCTCCACATATGCATTTAACATCTCTGCTGGTGTGTGTGTGTGTGTGTGTGTGTGTGTGTGTGTGTGTGTGTGTATGTGTTAGTGTTAGTGTGTGTGTGTGTTATATTGCCCCAAAGTATAATCAAAGCCCAAATGTCTTTAGAGGTAGGTTGCTGATGTCCTCTGCAACTGCTAACACAGCCCGAAAAGCGTAGCTTTATCTGTATGAATCGTTTTAGGCGAGAGAAACTGCGCTGAAACAAAATGATGACAGGATTGGAGATGTCTGTACACACCCCTTCACAGGGTGGAAAAGTCCTGTGCTGATTTCACCATTCATATCAATATTCGTATTCTCTGTGTATGTGCGTGTGTGTGTGTGTCTCTCTCTCTCTATCTGTGTCTCTGTCGGTCAGTCTGTCTTTCTTTTCACACACACACACACACACACACACACACACACACACACACACACAGAGTCACACACACACACACACACGACCTGCATGACCCCCCTTCCCCCACACCACCCCATCCCATCCTAAGCCACTCCCCCACAAAAACACCTCACCTCGATCATGACAACATGGGCCGTGCGGCCCCTGAGAGGGAAGGGGGTAGTCCGGTTGAGGCCGGTCATCTCTCCGTTCATATTCAGGCGGGAATCAAACAGCTCCACGCGAGAGTACCACACGCCAATCTGCACACACACACACACACACACACACACACACACACACACACACACACAGAGCAACATGCACAGCGACCTTTACTTCCTTGTGGTGTTGGAGAGAGGGTTGCAAGGTTAGAACACGTGTGTTATGGAGGGGGGTACTGGTGTAGAGTAGGGGTGTTGGGGAGAGAGGTACTGGTGTAGAGTAGGGGTGTTGGGGAGAGGGGTACTGGTGTAGAGTAGGGGTGTTGGGTGTTGGGGAGAGGGGTACTGGGGTAGAGTAGGGGTGTTGGGTGTTGGGGAGAGGGGTACTGGTGTAGAGTAGGGGTGTTGGGTGTTGGGGAGAGGGGTACTGGGGTAGAGTAGGGGTGTTGGGTGTTGGGGAGAGGGGTACTGGTGTAGAGTAGGGGTGTTGGGTGTTGGGGAGAGGGGTACTGGTGTAGAGTAGGGGTGTTGGGTGTTGGGGAGAGGGGTACTGGGGTAGAGTAGGGGTGTTGGGTGTTGGGGAGAGGGGTACTGGGGTAGAGTAGGGGTGTTGGGTGTTGGGGAGAGGGGTACTGGGGTAGAGTAGGGGTGTTGGGTGTTGGGGAGAGGGGTACTGGGGTAGAGTAGGGGTGTTGGGTGTTGGGGAGAGGGGTACTGGGGTAGAGTAGGGGTGATGGGGAGAGAGGTACTGGTGTAGAGTAGGGGTGTTAGGGAGAGGGGTACTGGTGTAGAGTAGGGGTGTTGGGGAGAGGGGTACTGGGGTAGAGTAAGGGTGCTGGGGAGAGGAGTACTGGGGTAGAGTAGGGGTGTTGGGGAGAGAGGTACTGGGGTAGAGTAAGGGTGTTGGGGAGAGGAGTACTGGGGTAGAGTAGGGGTGCTGGGGAGAGGGGTACTGAGGTAGAGTAGGGGTGTTGGGGAGAGGGGTACTGGGGTAGAGTAGGGGTGTTGGGTGTTGGGGAGAGGGGTACTGGGGTAGAGTAGGGGTGTTGGGTGTTGGGGAGAGGGGTACTGGGGTAGAGTAGGGGTGTTGGGTGTTGGGGAGAGGGGTACTGGGGTAGAGTAGGGGTGTTGGGGAGAGAGGTACTGGGGTAGAGTAAGGGTGTTGGGGAGAGGGGTACTGGTGTAAAATAGGGGTGTTGGGTGTTGGGGAGAGGAGTACTGGGGTAGAGTAGGGGTGTTGGGGAGAGGGGTACTGGGGTAGAGTAGGGGTGTTGGGGAGAGGGGTACTAGGGTAGAGTAAGGGTGTTGGGGAGAGGGGTACTGGGGTAGAGTAGGGGTGTTGGGGAGAGGGGTACTAGGGTAGAGTAAGGGTGTTGGGGAGAGGAGTACTGGGGTAGAGTAGGGGTGTTGGGGAGAGGGGTACTGGGGTAGAGTAGGGGTGTTGGGGAGAGGGGTACTGGGGTAGAGTAGGGGTGTTGGGAGATGGGTACTGAGGTAGAGTAGGGGTGTTGGGGAGAGGAGTACTGGGGTAGAGTAGGGGTGTTGGGTGTTGGGGAGAGGGGTACTGGGGTAGAGTAGGGGTGTTGGGTGTTGGGGAGAGGGGTACTGGTGTAGAGTAGGGGTGAGGGGAGAGGGTACTGGTGTAGAGTAGGGGTGTTGGGTGTTGGGGAGAGGGGTACTGGGGTAGAGTAGGGGTGTTGGGTGTTGGGGAGAGGGGTACTGGGGTAGAGTAGGGGTGTTGGGTGTTGGGGAGAGGGGGTACTGGTGTAGAGTAGGGGTGTTGGGTGTTGGGGAGAGGGGTACTGGGGTAGAGTAGGGGTGTTGGGTGTTGGGGAGAGGGGTACTGGGGTAGAGTAGGGGTGTTGGGGAGAGAGGTACTGGGGTAGAGTAAGGGTGTTGGGGAGAGAGGTACTGGGGTAGAGTAAGGGTGTTGGGTGTTGGGGAGAGGGGTACTGGGGTAGAGTAGGGGTGTTGGGGAGAGAGGTACTGGGGTAGAGTAAGGGTGTTGGGGAGAGAGGTACTGGGGTAGAGTAAGGGTGTTGGGTGTTGGGGAGAGGGGTACTGGGGTAGAGTAGGGGTGTTGGGGAGAGAGGTACTGGGGTAGAATAAGGGTGTGGGGAGAGAGGTACTGGGGTAGAGTAAGGGTGTTGGGTGTTGGGGAGAGGGGTACTGGGGTTAGAGTAGGGGTGTTGGGGAGAGAGGTACTGGGGGTAGAGTAAGGGAGTTGGGGGAGAGAGGTACTGGGGTAGAGTAAGGGTGTTGGGGAGAGGGGTACTGGGGTAGAGTAAGGGTGTTGGGGAGAGGGGTACTGGGGTAGAGTAAGGGTGTTGGGGGAGAGAGGTACTGGGGGGTAGAGTAAGGGTGTTGGGGAGAGGGGTACTGGGGGTAGAGTAAGGGTGTTGGGGAGAGGGGTACTGGGGTAGAGTAAGGGTGTTGGGGAGAGAGGTAATGGCGTAGAGTAAGGGTGTTGGGGAGAGGGGTACTTGGGTAGAGTAGGGGTGTTGGGGAGAGGGGTACTGGGGTAGAGTAGGGGTGTTGGGGAGAGGGGTACTGGGTAGAGTAGGGGTGTTGGGGAGAGGGGTACTGGGGTAGAGTAGGGGTGTTGGGGAGAGAGGGGTACTGGGGTAGAGTAGGGGTGTTGGGGAGAGGGGTACTTGGGGTAGAGTAGGGGTGTTGGGGAGAGGAGGTACTTGGGGTAGAGTAGGGGTGTTGGGGAGAGGGGTACTGGGGTAGAGTAGGGGTGTTGGGGAGAGGGGTACAGGGGTAGAGTAGGGGTGTTGGGGAGAGAGGTACTGGGTAGAGTAGGGGTGTTGGGGAGAGAGGTACTGGGTAGAGTAGGGGTGTTGGGGAGAGAGGTACTGGTGTAGAGTAGGGGTGTTGGGAGAGAGGTACTGGTGTAGAGTAGGGGTGTTGGGGAGAGAGGTACTGGTGTAGAGTAGGGGTGTTGGGGAGAGAGGTACTGGTGTAGAGTAGGGGTGTTGGGGAGAGAGGGTACTGGTGTAGAGTAGGGTGCTGGGAGAGGAGTACTTGGTAGAGTAGGGTTGGGGAGAGAGGTACTGGTGTAGAGTAGGGGTGTTGGGGAGAGGGTACTGGTGTAGAGTAGGGGTGTTGGGGAGAGAGGTACTAGGGTAGAGTAGGGGTGTTGGGGAGAGAGGTACTGGTGTAGAGTAGGGGTGTTGGGGAGAGAGGTACTGGTGTAGAGTAGGGGTGTTGGGGAGAGAGGGTACTGGTGTAGAGTAGGGGTGTTGGGGAGAGAGGTACTGGTGTAGAGTAGGGGTGTTGGGGAGAGAGGTACTGGTGTAGAGTAGGGGTGTTGGGGAGAGGGGTACTGGTGTAGAGTAGGGGTGTTGGAGAGAGGGGTACTAGGGTAGAGTAGGGGTGTTGGGGAGAGAGGTACTGGTGTAGAGTAGGGGTGTTGGGGAGAGAGGTACTGGTGTAGAGTAGGGGTGTTGGAGAGAGGGGTACTGGGGTAGAGTAGGGGTGCTGGGGAGAGGAGTACTTGGGTAGAGTAGGGGTGTTGGGGAGAGAGGTACTGGTGTAGAGTAGGGGTGTTGGGGAGAGGGGTACTGGTGTAGAGTAGGGGTGTTGGGGAGAGGGGTACTAGGGTAGAGTAGGGGTGTTGGGGACAGAGGTACTGGGGTAGAGTAGGCGTGTTGGGGAGAGAGGTACTGGTGTAGAGTAGGGGTGTTGGGGAGAGGGGTACTGGGGTAGAGTAAGGGTGATGGGGAGAGGGGTACTAAGATAAGATAAGATAAGATAAGAAGATAAGAATAACTTTATTATCTCCAACTGGAGAAATTTGGTCAGGTGCATTATCACAACATAGACAAGTAAACAACATGGTGACCATAACTGTAAAAGCCAACAACAGCCCCTACAAATATTACGAAGATACAAACGTAAAAAATATCACATACATCGTTTCATACATCCACACACTGCAGGTAATAACTAGTATTCTTAATGTAAAAACAGAAAGAATTAACATTATTTGAATATAATTATAAACATACACAAGAGTAATAAACATATGTTTTCAAATAAAAGCATTTCACATATTCGCTTTTAAAAACATTGCAATTAATTATTACATCGCAATTATTAAACAGAAATATATTTAGAATATGGACGTTAGCATTAGACATATTCATTGTACATTCATCGTGCATATTGCACATTATTCTTCCTACATATTGCACATTCATTATAACCAATTGTCACGTTTTAAGCTCAGTAAACACACACACACACACACACACACACACACACACACCACAACTAGAACAAGGTACAGCCTGTCATGCACGGACTTTCACACGTCTCACATGAGAGTGCGCGCGTGCGCGCGCGCACACACACACACACACACACACACACACACACACACACACAGTTCTCAAGAATTTAAAAGGTGGATTGAACGTGGAATAAAAGGGTAGAGTAGGGGTGTTGGGGAGAGGGGTACTAGGGTAGAGTAGGGGTGTTGGGGAGAGGGGTACTAGGGTAGAGTAGGGGTGTTGGGGAGAGGGGTACTAGGGTAGAGTAGGGGTGTTGGGGAGAGGGGTACTGGGGTAGAGTAGGGGTGTTGGGGAGAGGGGTTAAAGCTTTGAGTAGGGGTGTTGGGGAGAGGGGTACATTGGGGTAGAGTAGGGGTGTTGGGGAGAGCGGTACATTGGGGTAGAGTAGGGGTGTTGGGGAGAGGGGTTAAAGCTTAGAGTAGGGGTGTTGGGGAGAGGGGTACAGGGGTAGAGTAGGGGTGTTGGGGAGAGAGGTACTGGGGTAGAGTAGGGGTGTTGGGGAGAGGGGTACTGGTGTAGAGTAGGGGTGTTGGGGAGAGAGGTACAGGGGTAGAGTAGGGGTGTTGGGGAGAGAGGTACTGGTGTAGAGTAGGGGTGTTGGGGAGAGAGGTACTGATGTAGAGTAGGGGTGTTGGGGAGAGAGGTACTGGGGTAGAGTAGGGGTGTTGGGGAGAGAGGTACTGGTGTAGAGTAGGGGTGTTGGGGAGAGAGGTACTGATGTAGAGTAGGGATGTTGGGGAGAGGGGTTAAAGCTTTGAGTAGGGGTGTTGGGGAGAGGGGTACAGGGGTAGAGTAGGGGTGTTGGGGAGAGAGGTACTGGTGTAGAGTAGGGGTGTTGGGGAGAGGGGTACTGGTGTAGAGTAGGGGTGTTGGGGAGAGAGGTACTGGTGTAGAGTAGGGGTGTTGGGGAGAGAGGTACTGGTGTAGAGTAGGGGTGTTGGGGAGAGGGGTACTGGTGTAGAGTAGGGGTGTTGGGGAGAGAGGTACAGGGGTAGAATAGGGTTGTTGGGGAGAGAGGTACTGGTGTAGAGTAGGGATGTTGGGGAGAGGGGTTAAAGCTTTGAGTAGGGGTGTTGGGGAGAGGAGGTTAAAGCTTTGAGTAGGGGTGTTGGGGAGAGGAGGTTAAAGGCCAGAGCTGGGGTGTTAACGGAGAGGGGTACTGTGTTGGGTAAAGGTTACTGGGGTAAAGTAGGGGGTGCTGGAGAGAGGTGCACTGGAGAGTATAGACCAAGGGTGCAGTACAGAGGTTCACGGAGGGAGGGGTAGGTCACTGTCCTTGGGGGAAAGAGTTATTACGGGGGGCAAAGTGTGGTGCGCTGAGGAGAGGGTTCTGACGCAGCGCTACCTGCGTTACATTTCCCTGGCCTGGGAGACACCGCAGTTGAATATATTGTATTGTATTCCCCATTTTGTCACAACAGATTTCTCTGTGTGAAATTCGGGCTGCTATTCCGAAGTAAAGTGAGTGCAGTGCCACCCCTTTTTTCGTTGTTTGTTGTTGTTGTTGTTTTTTGTTTCTGTCTTCAAGTGTTTTAGTTTTACAATCCAATCATGGTGGGATTTTCGACACATCTTTACACAGTAGATCCCTTTTATTGCCATGGGTACGTGTGTGTGTGTGTGTATCTGTGTGTGCAGTGTAGCGTACTTACCTCTTTGATCTGGTGATTACCACTCAGCCCCGTCACATACAGTGTGAAATTACTGCGCTGCCCTTGACTGTCAAACACCTTTCCGTGATAGTCATCCTGAAACAGACAAGAACGAACGAACGCACACACACGCGCGCGCGCGCACACACACACACACACACACACATACACACACAAGTTCAACAACTGACCGGAGGTTTCAAGTAATAAAATCACCGCCATTTACTGAAAAAAAACAAACTTTGACAGATAATGTGAAAGCCAACAATCCCCAACACATAATGTACACGTCAAAAAAGTCACAAACATTCAACAACAGATAATGTGCACGTCAACAAAGCACAAACATTGTACAACAGATAATGCAATGTACTCATCAGCAAAGCCAGACAATCTACAACAGATGATGTACAGGTCAACAAAGCCAGACAATCCACAACAGATGATGCACACGTCAACAATGCCAGACAATCCACAACAGATGATGTACAGGTCAACAAAGCCAGACAATCCACAACAGATGATGCACACGTCAACAATGCCAGACAATCCACAACAGATGATGCACACGTCAACAAAGCCAGACAATCCACAACAGATGATGTACAGGTCAACAATGCCAGACAATCCACATCAGATGATGCACACGTCAACAATGCCAGACAATCCACAACAGATGATGCACACGTCAACAATGCCAGACAATCCACAACAGATGATGCACACGTCAACAATGCCAGACAATCCACATCAGATAATGTACACGTCAGCAAAGCCAGACAATCCACATCAAACAGATGATGCACAGGTCAACAAAGCCAGACAATCCACAATAGATGATGTACACGTCAACAATGCCAGACAATCCACAACAGATGATGTACAGGTCAACAAAGCCAGACAATCCACATCAGATGATGTACACGTCAACAATGCCAGACAATCCACAACAGACGATGTACACGTCAACAATGCCAGACAATCCACAACAGATGATGTACAGGTCAACAAAGCCAGACAATCCACATCAGATGATGTACACGTCAGCAAAGCCAGACAATCCACAACAGACGATGTACACGTCAACAATGCCAGACAATCCACAACAGATGATGTACACGTCAACAATGCCAGACAATCCACAACAGATGATGTACACGTCAACAAAGCCAGACAATCCACAACAGATGATGTACACGTCAACAAAGCCAGACAATCCACATCAGATAATGTACACGTCAGCAAAGCCAGACAATCCACATCAGATGATGTACACGTCAGCAAAGCCAGACAATCCACAATAGATGATGTACAGGTCAGCAAAGCCAGACAATCCACATCAGATGATGTACACGTCAGCAAAGCCAGACAATCCACAATAGATGATGTACACGTCAACAAAGCCAGACAATCCACAATAGATGATGTACAGGTCAACAATGCCAGACAATCCACATCAGATGACGTACACGTCAGCAAAGCCAGACAATCCACATCAGATGATGTACACGTCAACAAAGCCAGACAATCCACAATAGATGATGTACACGTCAACAAAGCCAGACAATCCACAATAGATGATGTACAGGTCAACAATGCCAGACAATCCACATCAGATGACGTACACGTCAGCAAAGCCAGACAATCCACATCAGATGATGTACACGTCAGCAAAGCCAGACAATCCACAATAGATGATGTACAGGTCAACAATGCCAGACAATCCACATCAGATGATGTACAGGTCAACAAAGCCAGACAATCCACAACAGATGATGTACACGTCAGCAAAGCCAGACAATCCACAATAGATAATGCACAAATCAACAAAGCCAGACAATCCACATCAGATGATGCACAGGTCAACAAAGCCAGACAATCCACAACAGATGATGTACAGGTCAACAAAGCCAGACAATCCACAACAGATGATGCACACGTTAACAATGCCAGACAATCCACATCAGATGATGTACACGTCAACAAAGCCAGACAATCCACAACAGATGATGCACAGGTCAACAAAGCCAGACAATCACGTCAACAATGCCAGACAATCCACAACAGATGATGTACAGGTCAACAAAGCCAGACAATCCACAACAGATGATGCACACGTCAACATTGCCAGACAATCCACATCAGACAGATGATGCACAGGTCAACAAAGCCAGACAATCCACAACAGACGATGCACACGTCAACAATGCCAGACAATCCACAACAGATGATGTACACGTCAACAATGCCAGACAATCCACATCAGATGATGTACACGTCAACAAAGCCAGACAATCCACATCAGATGATGTACACGTCAGCAAAGCCAGACAATCCACATCAGACAGATGATGCACAGGTCAACAAAGCTAGACAATCCACAAGAGATGATGTACAAGTCAACAATGCCAGACAATCCACAACAGATGATGTACACGTCAACAATGCCAGACAATCCACAATAGATGATGTACAGGTCAACAAAGCCAGACAATCCACAATAGATGATGTACAGGTCAACAAAGCCAGACAATCCACATCAGATGATGTACACGTCAGCAAAGCCAGACAATCCACATCAGACAGATGATGTACAGGTCAACAAAGCCAGACAATCCACAACAGATGATGCACAGGTCAACAAAGCCAGACAATCCACAACAGATGATGCACACGTCAACAAGGCCAGACAATCACGTCAACAAAGCCAGCCAACCCACAACAGATGATGCACACGTCAACAAAGCCAGACAATCACGTCAGCAAAGCCAGACAATCCACAACAGACAATGTACACGCCCACAAAGCACCAAACAACCCTCCACAGACTCCCCTATACCTGTCGGATCGCTCGGTTCACCTTCTCCCGGAAATCACCACCAACACGCGCGCTGGCACGGACATCCCTGACGTCACGGTAGGCTGACGTCAACAAGGCCGCGGCCTCCGTGACGTAAGAGTGATCGAGGCGGCTGAGGCCGGGCAGCGCGTCGGTGAGGGGGACGAGTGGGAGACGGGACAGGACGGTGAAATTGACGGCGATGTCGTGGAAGGACAACAGCAGGTCTGTAGCCTCCAGGCCTGGGTCGTAGAAGATCCACTGGTAAGGAGGGGTGGACAGCATGGCCAGCTGGCGTGCCTGCACGGGGGACACATACACCAACGCATATATATATATATATATATATATATACAGTTTTGCATGTACTTCCGCATTCATATACACGCACACATGCACACAAACACAGACACACCTGTCTGAGACCACAGTTGTTTTGAGATATAAAATGAAACTATCACTGCTGTGATTGCTACTACTTCTACAAATTCTTCTCCTACCACCACTATTACTACTACTGCTGCTGCTACTGCTACTACTACTACTACTACTACATCCACCTACGCCTCTGCTGTTGCTGCTGCTATAACAACTACGAGGACCCATACGAAAGCGTACTGCTGTTGCTACAACTACCACCCATTGTGAATGCACAAATCTATGGACGTAGTATGGGAGCTGCGTGGGGTTGGGCAGAAGCATGTATGCACAGACACGGGCATGCATATGGAAACGTTGACAGACACGACCAAGCTGACTTGTTGACACACTGACACACACACAGCATTAGACACTCTGACGGAGCGACAGAAAACTTCGTCGGGTGCGAAAGCGTTCTTGCTATTGATTAAATCGAGAATTATTGCGGTGGCGTGAGCGCTCATGCACACGCGCGCGCGCAGACACACACACACACACACACACACACTGTCATGTCTTCTCTAAGAGGGGCGGACTAGAACCCCTTACCCAGATCTAACACCCAGAGAACACAGCACACAGACTTCAGGAAATAAAACGTTCTATAAACATTTGTATATTTATTCAATACATCATTGTGAAAAAAACCCAACCCAACTGATATTTTAAGACACTCGATACACTTTAAATTCAACAACTAAACAAACAACAAAGAATAATAATAATAAAACAGTCTGCACAATGTCTCAGTATTATGAATCCTTTATCCAGCTGATGATCCGTTGGTGTCACATACTTCCATATGCGAAACTTTAATACGAAACCAATACGGAACAGTGGCACATAACTTTTCATGAAACTCCCCTGACAACACCTTAGTAACGTAACGACGCTTGGTCGTACCACAACGCAAACATTACAGTTGGGTTGAAGTCGTTTTCAGTTCTGAAGTGAAGATGTTCTCAAGGCACACATGTTACATGCTAAGCAACAAAAACAGCAGTCTGACGCTGACATCATCCAAAGGAAAGAACATGAAGGGTCAAATCAAATCAACCAGTCCACTCCCAAACTCACAAGCCATAACATGATCCAGAGCATGAAACACATCCACCTGTTGAAACGTTCCACATGAATGACAAGCACTTCAACCACCAGCTGCTCAACAAAACAGACGTGCACACTGTCCAAGACGGTAATGTTCAACTTTAGAATACTAAACTCAGGGGGGCTGTTTAGACGAAAAACAAAGGGTGTCTTAGGCTCACCTCGATGCGCTGAGTTGAATGGAACCCTCAGCTAAGCTGTACGACCACTACTTTCCCATGAAACTGCGACAATTTTATACACAGTAAGCTCAGCCGATCACAGCCAGAGCAACCACTTGCAAGCCATTTTGACTGCGATCAAAATGGCGTGCATGTGGGGAAGGAGTACTCAGCTTACTGTGTATTTGTCGCAGTTTCATGGGAAAGGAGTGGTCCTAGAGCTTAGCTGAGGGTTCCATTCAACTCAGCGCATCGAGGTGAGCCTAAAATACCCTTTGTTTTTCGTCTAAACAGCCCCCCTGAGTTTAGTATTCTAAAGTTGAACATTACCGTCCGGGACAGACGTCCCTCCAAAAACAGCCCACGCGATCATGACATGGCGAAAAACTATCATCTATGACGACCGAAAAAGCAACAACCAACTCCGGCCGAACCGCTGAACAGGTTCACATGCAGCAGGTTCACTGTATCCAGTAATCCACGCATTCTATTCTGCATCCAGACATGTTCAATGTGATGGAGGAGTTTCCGTTTTTCACACACACACACCCACACACACACACCACAGAATAAACACAAGTTGCAGCGCCACACGTTGTCCACGCAGTTCCGTTGGTCACACGTCATTCTCCAAACAACACGTCACACCTAAAAAGACACGTCACACAAAACTCCGCGTTACGCAAAAACACTGTAAAACACTACCGTAGTATGTCACGGATAACCCCCTTTAAATGTTTGATCAAGGATGAACAATGAGAATCGCCTGAGTTGTCACACACACACACACACTCACACACACTTGAAATCTGCATTGCTCAATCTAAATATGTACTACAAGCATTAGAATCGTTGAAAGCAAGACTAAAACTCGTGACATAAGTTCGCCATTTAAAAAAAAAAAAATAATTTCACTATACGTGGTGCTATGATTAGATTTGGATGGATCCCCCTGACCTTTCACGAAAGACTTTGAACAAATGAGCGGATGGGTCGCTGTGCCAAACAAACAACAACAACAACGGACAAATGAGCGGATGGGTCGCTGTGCCAAACAAAAAACAAACAAACAAACAAACAGCAATGGACAAATGAGCGGATGGGTCGCTGTACCAAACAAAAAACAAACAAACAAACAAACAACAATGGACAAATGAGCGGATGGGTCGCTGTACCAAACAAAAAACAAACAAACAAACAAACAACAATGGACAAATGAGCGGATGGGTCGCTGTAACTGACTAAACAGTTTTTCGGGTTTTCGTTTTATGTTGATACATACATACGAGCATACATACATACATCACCATAACAACAACAACAATAATAATAATAATCAAATCATAACATAGAAAAATGAATCAAAATGACCAGTTATAGCAATCAAATCACCCACCAACCAACCAATCAACCAACCAAACAAACAATTAACTTGCTGATGAAACGCAGTTTTAACTTAATCAATCAACAATGGCGTATACCTACTCAATCGACCAACCAGCCAAGATGGAAATGAAAGAGGTGAGAGAAATGGGAATGAGGCAGGATTCACCCCCATCGGACAACAGTCACTCCCTTTATGAACACCAGACGGACCTCCCCCACCCACACATCCCCCCCCCCCCCCCCCCAAGGACTCAACAACCCCCTCGAACAAGGCAGCCTTCATCAAACCAAGACCCAAATCCTGGACAACTGGACGTTATAAGGGCGTCAGCCGATAGGTCGTGAAAACTGAATGAAGCTGCTGGTCTTTGTGGATCTGCTTTTTCACTGGCTTGACCTCTCTCTCTGTCTGTCTGTCGCCCTGTCTCTCCCTCTCCCTCTGTTTCTTCTTCCTCTTCAGCCCCTGCTCTTTTCTTTCTTTCTCTCTTTCTTTCTTCATTTTGTTGATGTTGTTGTTGTTGTTGTTCTTCTTCTTCTTCTCTCTGTTTCTGTCTGTCTGTCTCTTTTTCACACACACACACACACACATTCTATTGCTGTTGCTGTTGTTGTTGTTGTTCTTTTTCTTCTTCTTTCTTCTCTGTCTCTCTGTCTGTCTGCCTCTCTCTCTCTCTCTTTCACACACACACACACACACACACACACACACACACACACACACACACACACACACACACACTGTTGTTGTTGCTGTTGTTGTTGTTGTTTTTCTTCTCCTTCTTTCTTCTCTGTCTCTGTCTCTGCCTGTCTGTCTGTCTCTCTCTTTGTCTCTCTCTCTTTCATACACACAGAGACACACACACACACAATTGCTGTTGCTGTTGCTGTTCTTCTTTTTCTTCAAGTCTGGCCTTAAAACATACCTCTTCACAAGATAGCCTTCCGCCCCCCTACCCCCACCTTCCCCCCACCCCCACCCCCCACACACCTTGTGTCAATAAACACAAACAAACCCAAGTGTCAGTGTCACGCAACGTCACTTAGTGTGTCACGCACGTTGCTGACATTCCCCAAACTCCACTGGACAGGCAGCAAGATTAACTTCAAGGGAAGTGAACATGGAATCAAACGAAAAGGAAACGTGTGTGTGTGTGTGTGTGTGTGTGTGTGTGTGTGTGTGTGTGTGTGTAGGGGCCTGGTGGGTGTATGTGTGTGTGTGTGTGTGTGAGTGTGCGAAAGAGAGAGAGAGAGAGAGAGAGAGAGAGAGAGAGAGAGAGAGAGAGAGAGGGGGAATTCCCTCATATGTAGCACACTACACACACACACACCACCACCACCACCAGATCATCACTGCTGCTCAGAACACACATAATCTTCACATGTGTGTGCCTGCACGTTTGTGACAGAAACTCCTATCCCCACCCCCTCCCCCCTGTTTGTCACCCCCCCCCCCTTCCCCCATCCTTCTATTCCCTTCCCCTTACCCTTGTAATCACCCTCATATAGTAAGCACCCCCCCCCTCCCTACCCCAACCATCCCAGAAAAAGGCGCGCGCACACACACGCACGCACACGGACACCCCTCCCCCACAACCTACCTCCCTCTCACCAACACACACACACACCTTCACACACACACACACACACACATACACACACACACACCAAGCAGGCCCCTACACACACACACACACACACACCTACAGCCACACACACACACCCACACCCACACACACACACCAGGCCCCTACACACACAAACACACACCTTGTGATAATAAACACAAACCGCCCAAGTGTCAGTCACGCAACGTCGCTTAGTGTGTCACGCACGTTGCTGACATTCCCCCAACTCCACTGGACAGGCAGCAAGATTAACTTCAACGGGAAGTGAACATGGAATCAAACGAAAAGGAAACGTGTGTGTGTGTGTGTGTGTGTGTGTGTGTGTGTGTGTAGGGGCCTGGTGGGTGTATGTGTGTGTGTGTGTGTGTGTGAGTGTGCGAAAGAGAGAGAGAGAGAGAGAGAGAGGGGCATTCCCTCATATGTAGCACACTACACACACACACACCACCACCACCACCAGATCATCACTGCTGCTCAGAACACACATAATCTTCACATGTGTGTGCCTGCACGTTTGTGACAGAAACTCCTATCCCCACCCCCTCCCCCCTGTTTGTCACCCCCCCACCCCCTTCCCCCATCCTTCTATTCCCTTCCCCTTACCCTTGTAATCACCCTCATATAGTAAGCAACCCCCCTCTCCCCCCACCCTCCCAGAAAAAGGCGCGCACACCACACACGCACATGGACACCCCTCCCCCACAACCTACCTCCCTCTCACCAACACACACACACACACACACACACACACACATGAGTGAACACTCACATTCGCTCACCCTCGCCTCACTGCTCGTGTGTTTGCATGCTTCATGTCTCAATTATCATACAGAAGCGGACAACCTACCTCCCTCTCACCAACACACACACACACACATACACACACACACACACACCTTCACACACACACACACACACACACACACACCAAGCAGGCCCCTACACACACACACACACACACACACACACAACACACACACCTACACCCACACACACCCACCCACACACACACACACACACCAGGCCCCTACACACACAAACACACACCTTGTGTTAATAAACACAAACCACCCAAGTGTCAGTCACGCAACGTCGCTTAGTGTGTCACGCACGTTGCTGACATTCCCCCAACTCCACTGGACAGGCAGCAAGATTAACTTCAACGGGAAGTGAACATGGAATCAAACGAAAAGGAAACGTGTGTGTGTGTGTGTGTGTGTGTGCGAAAGAGAGAGAGAGAGAGAGAGAGAAGAAGAAGAAGAACAACAACAACATCAACAGCAACAACAAAACAAGAGAGAAAAGAGAAAGAGAGAAACAGAGAAAGATAGAAAAGAGGTGGAGGTGAAGAGGAAGAAACAGAGGGAGAGGGAGAGACAGGGCGACAGACAGAGAGAGAGAGAGGAAATTCCCTTATATGTGGCACATCACACACACACACATACACACACACCACCACCACCACCATCATCACTGCTGCTCAGAAAACACATAGCCTTCACATGTGTGTGCCTGCACGTTTGTGACAGAAACTCCTGTCCCCACCCCCGCCCCACCCAGTTTGTCACACCCCCCCCCCCTTCCCCCATCCTTCTATTCCCTTCCCCCTACCCTTGTAATCACCCTCAAAAAGTAAGCACCCCCTCCCACCCCCCTCAGAAAAAGGCGCGCACACACCCCACACACAGACACCAGCCCTCCCCCACAACCTCCATCCCTCCCACCGACACACACACACACACACACACATTTAACATCAAACACACATAACACCCTTAAAAGCATTGTGGAACAAATAACCAGGAACATGACCATTGATACCCCCCCGGAAAGCAGGAAATGGATGACGGTATGGATGTTGTAACCCAAAACGCGGATCGCGTGTGACGTAATGGATGCACGACGGCACGTAATGACGCACAAACACAGGCTGAGTGACGCCAAACAGAGTGACGCAGGCCTTGAGTAAGAGCAGCCGAAGAGTTTGAGTGTAACGACATATTGGCTGCTGACGCCCTAAAGATCACGTGGTTCAGGGCTTTTTGGTTTTGGTTCGGGTAAGGTTGTGTTATTCGAGGGGGTGAGTCCTGGATGTCTGTCCGGGTGGGGGCTTCGTCTGGGGTTCCAAGGGGAAGTCCTCTACCAAACACTACTGACTGAAAAGATTCTAAATCAGTAGATTTATATATATATATATCAAATATAAAAAAAATATTGATTTAGCCTTTCATTCATTTACTTGCAGCCAGATCCAACCCTTATTTCTCCAATTTTTGCTTCTCTCTCTCTCTTTATTTTGGCATATTCATTTTATCTTTTCTTTTGAACTTAGTTTATTTATTCTTCCATTCATCAATTCTTTTGTGTATTTATTCGCATGAACTAGGATGTATCGGCACATGGTGATACAACTGAAGTCATTTGGATGAGACGATAAACCGAGGTCCCATGTGCAGCATGCACTTAGCGCACGTTAAAGAGCCCAAGGCGACAACAATAACAACAACAAAGGACTGTCCAAGGTAACAATCTGAAGTTAATATTCATGTGCATGTGTGCGGCTCTGTGTAAAGCACTCTGAGCTCGGTCTCTGACAGAGGATAGGCGCTATATGAGCGCTAATGATGATGATAATACTACTTCCACTAACAATAATGATAATAATAACTTTAACGCGGTCCGGCGAAACGAGACAGCCATTAGGCCTATGCCATCCAATGATCTGGTCCAATCTGTCAGTGCCAGATATTAATGGCACCATGTGAATAGGGGTGAGTGTTTAGGGAGGGGGGGTGGAGGGGGAGGGTAGTGCGGGGTTAGGAGACGGGTGTTTGTCAACACTCTGTGTGTGTGTGTGTGTGTGTGTGTGTGTGTGTGTGTCCATATGCGGCACACACCTGTCTGAGAGGGTTGGCCGGAGGGAACGGAGAGAGAGTATGGAAGGGAGAGAGGTAGAGAGAGAGGGAGAGAGAGATCAGGCAGGACGGGGG
>NC_134882.1:16483914-16496414 GCF_041734735.1 Babylonia areolata
CACCACCACCACCATCCCAATGATCCACCACCCACCGTCTTCACACCCTCCCAGCACCACCACCACCACCATCAAAACGACCAACCCCCCCCCCCCACGCCCCCCCCCCCCCCACACACACACAACAACAACCGACCCAAAACAAGCAGAAATAACTAAATCTACCTCACAGAGCCATCATAACCACCACCACCACCACCGACCACCACCATCAAAACGAAACAACCATCTCCCCAACAGCAACCGACCAAAAAACAAACAAAAATAACTAAAAGAAATAACCCCACAAAGCCATCACCACCACCACCACCACCCCCCATGCACCACGGCACAAGGCGAAGTTAGGTGAGGACAGTAATGTTACCTGCTCGAGGATCGTGCGAGTGTTGTGCCTGTTGCAGAGGACGACAGACGACTCCACAAGAACCTTTCTCATCTCCACCAGACACTTCTTCACCTGCCCGTCCTGCGCCAGGCGGGGCAGCCTCCACCCCCGCACCGTCATCGTGTGGTTCGTCATCAGCTTCTCCAGCAAAGTCACGCCTGGGTACGATACCATACAATACAAAACGATGAAGTGTGAGGCCATGTGATGCGATGTGGTGCGATGCATTTCAATGGAATAATAATAATGATGGTATTTATATAGCGCTGAATCTTGTGCAGAGACAAATCAAAGCGCTTTCGCACAAGTCATTCACACGCAAGCATAACGCTAAAACTGGAGAAACTAACGACAAGGAAGAGGCAGGGAAAGGAGGCTATTTTGGGAAGGGGTGAGTTTAAAAGAGCTGAGTGCGGAGACTTGACGAAGCAAAAGAGGAAGTTCATTCCAACTGCAAGGTCCAGAGACACAGAAAGAACGGCGGCCAACAGTCGAATGTTTGGGTATGCATAAATTGAGTGGATCCGAAGCCGATCGTAGACAGCGAGATGGAGTGTAGAGGTGAAGACAGCCACAGAGATAGGAAGGGGCAGATTTGTGAATACATTTATAACATAGACTGTTGATCTTGTACTTTATTCTGTGTGAGACAGGGAGCCAGTGGAGATGTTGCAAAAGAGGAGTGATGTGCTCAGATCGTTTCTTTCTGAGGACGAGTCGGGCAGCAGAATTTTGTATGCGCTGAAGGGACTGAATGGATGAAGCAGCAAAACGAGATGAAAGGGGACGACACGATACAATGCAACGTTGATGCGATGCAGTGCAAGTGCAATGCAATACATTGCGATGCGATGCTGTGCATTCCAACACAATACAATGCAAAGCAATGCAATGCAATACGACTGAATTCAATACAATACGATACGCTAAGATACGATTCAATAAGACAGGAATCAATGCAATAAAATACCATGCATAAACAACACAACGCAACGCAACGTAACGCAGTGCAATGCAATGCAAGAAATGTATATTCATCCGATCGGTGCTAGTGGTGCATGAGCGTTCATTGCCCCAATCTCTCAGTATGAAATGGAGTAGAGAGGTGTGCAGGAGGACAAAGAAAAAAAAAGAAGAAAAGAAAAATGGAAACAAAAACCAAACACAGACACAGGCACAGACAGAGACTGAATTACACAAACTGAGGCAAGTGTATAGACAATGAGGTAGATAAACAAACACACAGGCAGACATACTGGACAGAAAGAGATGGGGAGACAGAGAGACAGAGAGACAGACAGACAGACAGAGAAGAAGTGCCACCTTCAGCCCAAGAAAAGAACACAAGAAATAATAACGACAAGAAACAAGCACAATAACAAAAGAAAGCAAAACATTCCCGGGCCAGGTTTTTTTCTCTCTCCATAAATTGATAAGTTAATTCATCTGTTTATTCATTTATTCATTTGCTTTATTTTCTAACTCTCTTCTCCATTAAGACCTTCCTTGGATCTCTTGGTGCTAGACATTCGGGTTTCACGATAACCAGAGGTCCCGTGTGCAGCATGCTCTGTGAGCACGTAAAAGAACCCACGGCAAAAAAAAAAGGGTTGTCCCTAGCACAATTCTGTACAACAGCAACAACATTTTAAAAACGTCCTCTTTAATCGTTTAACCAATACACTTGGTGATGTGGTGACAGAAAAAAAAGGGGGGGGAGGGGGGGGCGGGGGGGGGGGCGGGGGGGGGGGGGGGTGGACTACACTGTGACGACACCCTCTCCTCTGGAAGAACAGATCAAATCTCACACAGCCAACTTTCTTGTGACACGAAGTAATACAATACAGTACAATACAATATAATATAATGCAGTGCAGTGCAGTGCAGTGCAATTCTGCAATGCAATACAATACGATGCAACGCAACACAACACAAAACAACGCAATACAATAAATACAATACAAAAAAACACCACTTCCCCCACCTCTGTCATCATCGTAGAAGACGCTGATCTTGCTCCAGGAGTAGAAGTGGGCCACATCGTAAGCGGCCATGCCGATGTCCGCCATGTCGGGAGACAACTCCAGCGTGTAGTCACGTGTCTCTGACGTCACATCCGTGACGGACAGGTAAGGGAGGCGCTGTGACTCCGCCGCCAGTCCCACCTCTCTCTCGTAAGGCCCCACCAGAGCCAGAAGGTTCTGTGACTCCAGGAACGAGTATACTGTGGGAGACAGAGCGAGAAATCGTGTAACTGTATTTCTTGGGGGGGAATATAAATTCAGCAAAAACAAAAAAAAAAAAAAGAAAAAAGAAAAGAAAAGAAAACCAGGGGGGAAGACGGAGGGAGGAAGAGAAAGAGAACAAGGGAAGAGAGAGAGCGAGAGATGGGGGGCAGAGATAGAGACAAAGACAGATAGACAGAACACGAGAGATGTAGAGGATGAGGAAGAGAGATAGAATGAGAGAGAAAGGAAGACAGAGAGAGAGAGAGAGGGACAGGGAAAGAAAGGGAGAGGGAGGCAGACAGACAGAGACAGAGAAAGTGAGAGGGGAGAGAAAGAGGCAGAGAGAGATAGGGCCGACCACAGCCAGAAGGTTCTCCGACTCAAGGAACGACACCGTGGGAAAAAGACAGAACAACACCATGAACGTATTTATTTTAAATATATATATATATATATATATATATATATATATATATATATATATATATATATATATATATATGTATATATATATATATAATACATACTACAGTCGTGTCCGACCATGACCATCAGAACAGTAGAGGACGCAACTGCTGTCCCGACTATCTGGGCTGGAATTTGATTAAATTGGAGAGTGTCTTGCCCAAGGTACATCCCCACTCTCTCGGCAAAGAGGGTTTTAGGACAGTTGGCGTTGGGGTGGTTCCCAAAGGCCAGCTAGCCCCCAAGGCTGCAGCACTAAGAGCCAGTGGAATTTTGCCTCCTAGTTTGAGAGCCATAGTCCTTCACAAAAGACTAAGCTATAAATGATTTCCCATTGCAATGGAGAAGCCATTCATAATACAGCGAGAGCGAGAGAGAGGGCCATCCAAGGCTTGAAGGTATCCTACTCCAGGAACGAGTAAACTAACAGAGACAGAGAAATCATGACTGCATTCATTAAATCAGTACTGTAAAAACAAAAAAAATAATAAAAAATAAAAAGAGGGGGCAGGGGGGGGGAAGATGAGAGGAAGATTGGGAATGAGAAAGAGGAGTGCCAGAAAGGAGAGAGGGAGGCAGATAGGAAGAAAGTGAGAGAGAAACAGAAGAGAGAGGAAGAGAGAGAGAGAGAGAGAGAGAGAGAGCGGCTGAGAGGCAGAGACAGGGTGATCTCTAGATACAAAGAAATAAAGAAAGTAATGGAAAAGTGGAGAGAGAAAAAGAGAGAGAGACAGAGAAGAGAGACAGACAGACAAAGGAAGAGAGAGGACAGAGAGGGACAGACAGGGACAGGTGGGCAGACAGACAGAGAAAGAAATGATGAAAGACATACATACATACATACATACATACATACATACATTCATACATACATACATACATACATTCATACATACATACATACATGCATACATGCATACATACATACATATCAGGAAAGAGAGAAAGAAAGAAAAGAATCAGCATGCCGATTTTGAAATCTAGTCAGAATGCTTGTCAACAATTCTACTACCCACACACATCATCCCAAGACAACTTTCTCCAGTCCTCTCACCCACCTCTCCCCCGTTCCCCCTTCCCTCCCAAGTCTAGAGCATACGATAAGAAAAACAAAACAACAGACCTACATAACATCACGTCAAAATGCTTGTCAAAAGGCCTGTACCACCACATAGGTAATCCTGAGGCATGTTCTTTTTTTCCCCTTTATTTAAATACAATTTTCCTGAAAACTAGACAACGAATAACACTATACAGACAATTCCATGGTATAAATTTGTCTTAAAAAGATAATGAAAGGGCGTATAATATGACAGAAAGAGAACGAGACAATGAAGAGGCCTATAACAAAGAGCATATATCACAGATTGGCATAAGTTTACAGTTGGGCCAACAGCAAAAGTGAGAGCTGTATCAACGGTTTCTCCACTGCAATGGGAAATCACTTTGTGAAGGACTATGACTCTCAAACTAGGAGGCACAATTGCTCTGGCTCTTAGCGTTGCAGCCTTGGGGGCTGGTTGGCCTTTGGGGACCACACTAACACCGACTGTCCTGAAACTCTCTTGGCCGAGAGAGTGGGGATATAGCTTGGGCAAAACACTCTGCACTATAATCAAATTCTAGCTCAAATAGTCGGGACAGCAGTTATATCTCCTCTGCTGTTCTGATGGTCATACTCGAAAACGACTGACTGTGATAATAACACCACATAAAGATAGTCCCGTGGTACATTTTAGATTTGTCACACAAAAAGACAATTAAAAAACACCTATAACACCACACAAAGATAGTCCCGTGGTACATTTTAGGTTTGTCACACAAAAAGACAATTAAAAAACACCTATAACACCACACAAAGATAGTCCCGTGGTACATTTTAGGTTTGTCACACAAAAAGACAATTAAAAAACACCTATAACACCACATAAAGATAGTCCCGTGGTACATTTTAGGTTTGTCACACAAAAAGACAATTAAAAAACACCTATAACACCACACGAAGATAGTCCCGTGGTAGTCCCGTGGTACATTTTAGGTTTGTCACACAAAAAGACAATTAAAAAACACCTATAACACCACACAAAGATAGTCCCGTGGTACATTTTAGGTTTGTCACACAAAAAGACATTTAAAAAACACCTGTAACACCACACAAAGATAATCCTATGGTACCTTTCAAATTGTCTGTAAAAAAGAAGTGGACAACGAAAAGACTCACAACACCACACAGATAATCCCATGGCACATATAAATGTTGTCAACATCAAAAAAAAAAAAAAACAAAACCACGAGGCAATAAAAGGGCATATAACACCACATAAAGATAATCCTTGGGCTCCCTTTTTTCATATCTGTCTCCAAAACTAAACAATAAAGCGTTAGCATTCTTGTTGCTCTTCTGCGTACATGTGCATAATTATTTATCTATGTATCTGTCTGTCTGTCTGTCTATCTATCTATGAATCTATCTATCTATTTGTCTATCTATCTGTCTATGTATGTATGTATGCATGTATGATTGTATGTATGTATGTATCTATATATCTATATATCTGTCTGTCTATCTCAGTCGTTTAATCATGTTCTTGTGTGTGTGTGAATAGAATAGACTAGAATAGATTTTACTGTCATAAAACCGTAAGGTTTATAAGACACAAGTGCAATGGTAAATGAATGAACGAATGAAAAACACACAATTAATCAATCAGTTAATGCAGTAAATTGCAGCAGCATTCATAAACAAATTTCCCCAAATCTTGTTTGTATATATTCATCATCTGTTAGCATCATGTGTGTGTGTGTGTGTGTGTGTGTGTGTGTGTGTGTGTGTGTGTGTGTGTGTGTGTGTGTGTGTGTGTGTGTGTGATGGAGTGTAACAGTTGTAGTATTGAGAATATGTTACTGTGTGGGTTTTGTGCACTGTTGTTTTTATCATCTCAATGATTTTGTTTCACATGTTTCCACTGCTTTTTACGTGCTTTCTCGTTCCACTTTAGGTAATGGATTTGTAAAGCGCTTACAGCTTGCTTGTGCTTCAATTATAGCGCTATATGACAATAAAATATTGTTATTATCTTTTTTTTATCTTTAAAAAAAAAATTTGATAAGGATTTGTTTAAACCGAACTGATTCATTCTTCTCCCTGTCCAGTCCCACTTATCAACCCCCTCCGTGTTTCACGTGCACCACTCACTGTGCTCCATACGCGCGTAGGGAGACTTGGCCGCCTCCGTGGGAACGGTGATGACGGTGAAGGAGTCTGGCAGTGCCGCCTCCATCACTTCCTTGGTGACGTTTCCCCAGGGTATGAGGCCTGCAGTCACACCACACACAGTCACGCCTTATTCATCAACCTTCACCATCGTCATGCAAAGAAAACGAGAAATACACTTGCAAGATGCTGTTGTATATGAGTGCTACAAATCAACTTTTAAGATCCACGTCTGTGGACGCTCTTCAGACTTTTGTCTGATTCGCAGACGTGTTTTAAGTCTTAATTTTCAGATAGCTACCTGATTCATTGCAGGCTAAATAATGTCCTTGTTCCAAGTGCATTAGATCTTGTTCAAGCGATGTTACGTCTAAGCATAAAAAATTATCATTTTTGACTGCAAGTTAATGAAGCATATGTGGGTGGGTGGGATGATATGGGAGCAGGTTCGAGAGGAAAAAAATGGAGAGAGAAGTGGGAGGGGGAAGGGGGGGGAGAAGGAAAGAGAGAGAGAGAGAGAGAGGGGGGGGGGGTACACGGAGAGAGACAGAGATAAAGGACGGAGAGTGAGAGATAGGACGGAGAGAGACAGAGACTAGGGTAGAGGGAGAGAAGCAGGGATATGGGGAAGATAAGGACACACACACACACACACACACACACATATATATATATATATAGAGAGAGAGAGAGAGAGAGAGAGAGAGAGAGAGAGAGGGCGGGGGGGGGGGGCGGGAAGGATCTCCTGAAACCAATTTCCAGATCCGTTTAGCGCGCTATAATCCAGTCATCTTTTATAGTGGAGCCGACAGTGGAAATCATGCTATCGTACTAACTGGGAAGGGGAGAGGAGGGGCGGGGGCGTGGGGGGTGGGGGGGGGGGGGAGACTGCGCAGAAAATAATGAGCTGCATGAAATGGAAGAAGGCTGCAATGGCATGACAATTTCATGGTGCCGGTGGATAATGATGTGATGCAGCTATAAAAGACTGACGGTCCCATAACATTTTACAGCCATCGGAGCTGTGAATTCATATCCCACCGGGTCCATGGCTCGGCATAGGAAGGCGAGGCCCAGTCCTCTCCTTCCGCCGTTCAAACCTCCCCCAGCCGGAGTCATGTACCCATTTATACCTCGGTGGGCGGGCGCAATAGACGAGTGGTTAAAACGTTGGACTTTCAATCTGAGGGTCCCGAGTTCGAATCTTGGTGACGGCGCCTGGTGGGTAAAGGATGCAGATTTTTTCCGATCTCCCAAGTCAACATATGTGCAGACCTGCTTTGTGCCTGAACCCCCTTCGTGTGTAGACGCAAGCAGAAGATCAAATACGCACGTTAAAAATCCTGAAATCCGTGTCAGCGTTCGGTGAGTTATGGAAACAAGAATATACCCAGCATGCATACCCCCGAAAGCGGAGTATGGCTACCTACATGGCGGGGTAAAAACGGTCATACACGTAAAAGCCCACTCGTGCACATACGAGTGAACGTGGGAGTTGCAACCCACGCACGCAGAAGAGGAAGAAGAATAGCTCGGTGTAGTGAGAAAAATGAGAATAAAGTGCTTTCCCTAAAGGTCACAACACCGCGCGGAGCATGTCGAAACGGGGCCTCGAACCCTGATCACTGGTGAACACTGGATCAGAGGTCCAACGTCTAACCGACTCTGCCACGGTGACTCATTATTCCATGTTGAGCAAGAGATAATTGATCAGACGTTTATCTTCCTCACTATCTGCAGTTTATATTACGTCAACGGTAAACTCTGCAGTGAGGGAGTGTGTTCTTATATCAGTGTCTGATTTTTAAAAAAAATTTCAGCATGGGTAATCTGTTGGTGTTGGTTTGACGGTCGTTGTGACCCTGTTTATTTAATCTATTCTTAGCTTTATTGCTTTGTTTAATTTAATTTTATTTCATTTACTGTTTTTTTTTTGTTTTTGTTTTTTTTGCATTCTGGGCAACTGCATCAAATGGGGTTTTCCAGAACACCTCCAAACTTGCAAGGCTCCTGGTTATTTACGGGAATGTCGCCTTAATCTTAATGCTTGAAAATCGGAGTCTATCGTGCAATCTCGCTCTCTCTCACGCCCACACACATACACGCGCGCACGCACGTATACACACACAAGTACACAGATGAAAAAGAGGGATACATATACAGAAGAGAGAGAGAGAGACAGGGACACCGAGACAGAGAATGTAAGATAGATAAGATAGAGAAAGAAGACAATAGAAGAGGGAGAGAGCGAGTGAGAGAGAGAGAGTGAGTGTGTGTGTGAGACAGACAAAGACAGACAGAGAGAGACAGAGACAAAGAGACTGACAGCGAACGTAAGAGAGACAGACAGACAGAGACAGTCAGGGACAGAGATACAGAGAACGTAAGCTAGAGAGAGTGAGAAGAAAAGAGAAGAGAGAGACAGTGAGTGAGAGAGAAAGAGTGACAGACGGACAAAGACAGAGAGAGACAGAGACAGAGAGACTGACAGCGAACGTTAGTAAGAGACAGAGACAGACAGACAGAAAGACAGACAGACAGAGAACGTGAAAGGGAAGGAGGGAGGAGGGAACGCAAACCCAACCGACACGGCGTGCTGGCAGTATGGATGACCCAGCCATGTCTGTGTTGACAGAGAGAGAGAGAGAGAGAGAGAGAGAGTAATGCCCAGCCTCTTTGTTGCTCTTTGTTACCGCTCTACCCTAACCTCATTGTCCTGCCCCCACAATCATATACACTCCTGGTGGAGTGATACTACTGACAGAGTGTTTCAGTCCCTTCATGTCGTTACACAACCCTGCTACTTTCATCTGCAGCCAATTTTACGTGGGGGGGAAAAATACCCCCCAAAACTACAGCAGCTTCACGGGGAAAACAAAACAAAACATAAAAGGCAGCTTTCTGACAGGAAGTGGGAGGAAAACGTCAGGAGGTAAAAATATCCAGTCATGTTACGACACTTCCACACCATTACTTGTAACAATGATTTTCGTCAATAGGGTATGTGTGCTGTAACAACAAGCGCTCCACATTTATGCAGGCGAAAAGGTTCAGTTGAGTTATCTGCCAACTCTTTCCAACAACCCCATGCTTTCTCGCAATCGCACACTTTTCTCGCTCGCACACATTGCAAGAAAGTGTGGGGCGTGCGGAGGGAGTTGGGGTGTCATCGAAATTTGATTTTTTTTTAATTTTCATTTTTTTAGGGTTATTGTACTTAAATTTGATACGGATTGTGTCGTTAACGTGCAGCCATGTTTCAAAGTTAAATAATCGTATAGAATATAGAATAGAATATGTCTTTATTACCCAGTGTACCGGGGTCACAAGGAATATGCAGTGTTATGTCCATTTAGTTTGTGCCAATCAGAATGCCGCTCTTTCCGTTTCTATCCCCACAAACAATGCCAAATTTAACAAAAACAAGGCGACTGGAGTCGATAAGTGTCGGTTCGTGTTCATGACAGGAGTCATCTTGCGTATAGTATGCCTAATTCTTAACTGGAAATGTCGATTATACAGAACATAACATTTCTCACATGTCTGTATTTCAAAAACGCATACAAATTTCCGTTGAAATAGGTTCCTGAATTTAGGACTGATGCTAAAATAGGACGTTACCCACAACACGTCCACGTACAACACAACTAAACCTCAAAGTGGAAAAAAAATCTCCGACGGTCTGCACACATAGTAAATGTACAGGCAGGACACAATTCGATCCGACTTGAAGGTCTAACAAACATGGAAGCAAAAGCTACATGACTAAAAGCTATATTTCAGCAGGAACATAACCAGTCTTAATCACGTGTGATGAAAGATGCTCAGTAAAACCATGAAAGTGTATTCACCAGACTTTGGGGCCCTGCAAAGGAGTGCGAAAAATACTTTTTCAAACCTTCACAGTTGATCATATCATTTGAAGTGCATTCAAACCCCTCTCAAACCTCAGGCAAAAGGAAGAGACGAGTCGACGAAATTTCTCGAACGGCTGGAAGAAATGTGTCAATGACGTAAGTAGCCTATGAAGGTAACCTTTGCTGACAATGACTGGCATTTAGCTTTAATATTTTTGCACTCGTTCCTATAATATGAACGTTTTCAAGACTGCAAATGGCCACAACGTAAATAGATTTTTTGAACACATTGAAAAAAAAAAAATCTGTTTTCAACGCGATCTGAATGGCCTTCAAGCAACGACAGCACGCAAACCACCCCACCCGCAAGCCCAGTTTAACATGTTATCTTTATCCGCGGAGAAAGCGATGAAAACATTGGGGCGAGGTTCCTGTGGACGCAGTGGTGTGGTGTGCTTGGCGTGTCCTGGGAATGTGATCTCATGAAACAGCTGCTGCGGATGTTGCTCGAACCCAAACTGGCACGCTGATATGATAGACACGGCTAATCGACAGACCTCTGGGAGCGGGTGTATCCGAGATTTTGAGACATTTGAAAGAAATTCCCGATACTGCTTATTCTGAAGAGGACTTCAGCTAGGGAGAGAGGTGGGGGGAGGGGTTTGGGGGGGGCGGGGGGGGGGGGGGACGGTGGTGCGGGAGGAGGAAGGGGGTTTATCTGAGGATGGAGCGAAATTCCAGGGTTTTTTTTTTTTCTCGTAGTTTTATGTATCTATCTTTCTCTCTGCGTGCTTTCGTACCCATACGTGTCATACACACACACACACACACACACACACACACACACACACACAGAAAAAAAAACAAAGATAAGCAAAAGGAACAGGGAAGCAAAAGACACGGAGAGACAGACAGACAGACAGACAGAGACACAGAGAGAGGGAGAGACAGACAGACAGACAGAGAGACACAGAGAGACAGACAGACAGAGAGAGAGACAGACAGACAGACAGAGACAGACAGATAGACAGACAGACAGAGAGAGAGACAGACAGACAGAGACAGAGTGAGAGAGACAGAGAGAGAGAAAGAGAGACAGAGAAAGAGAAAGAGCGAGAGAGAGACAGACAGAGGGAGATAGACAGACAGAGAGAGAGACAGACAGAGAGAGACAGACAGACACAGAGAGAGACAGACAGAGAGAGAGAGACAGACAGAGACAGACAGACAGAGAGAGAGACAGACAGAGGGAGATAGACAGACAGAGAGAGAGACAGACAGAGAGAGACAGACAGACACAGAGAGAGACAGACAGAGAGAGAGAGACAGACAGAGACAGACAGACAGAGAGAGAGACAGACAGAGACAGACAGACAGAGAGAGAGACAGACAGAGAGAGAGAGACAGACAGACAGAGAGACAGAGAGAGACAGACAGACAGACAGACAGACAGAGAGAGACAGACAGAGGGAGATAGACAGACAGACACAGACTGACTGCAGAAGTAAAAAAAACCCAGACGGATCCAGAAAGAAAAGGATAGAAAATTGGAGTCTGGGGGATTGATGCCAGACACAGCAGCAGTCTGTCTCACTGTGCTGCCCACCACCTCCTTCCCCACGCCCCCACCCCATAGCCCCCAACTAAGCCCCCCGCCACCCCTCACCCCCCCTTCTTTCTCTCTCTCTCTCTCTCTCTGTCTGTCCCTGTCTGCAAGGTGGTCATACAGTAACAGGATGGCAAGGACACAGCAGAAACCTCCATTCTACCACTTTTGGCAATTGGCACGCTAAGTTTCATGGCTTGCCTCCTTTCCCTATGTGTCCGTCTATCTGTGTCTTCCCAGCCCTCCCCCCCTTACCCTCCCGCCCTCTCTCTCTGTCCCTCCGTCTCTCCCCTCTCGAACCAGCCAATGTGGCAAAGTGATTGGCGTCGCGAAGTGACGGCTGAGAGGACGCGGGTTCGAATCCCAGAGTGTTTGAGTGTGCTGTGGACTTAAATGGGAAGTCGACTGGGACTGACCGCACAATCGAGTATCACCCACTTCACGGATGCGTCTTCGGGTGTGTTGCTCTAATTTCCTGACCAACACTGCAAGTGTCTGTGTCTCTCGGGCCTGGTTGACGCCGGGATATTATCATGAGAGGAAGCGTAGAGTACAGCCTTGTCACGTAGTCCCCAAACCGAAATGGATCTCCATAGCAGCATCGTCATCATTGTCATCCTGTCCTTTATGATCAGTGGAATAATAATGATTAATACCCTCTCTCTCTCTCTCTTTATTCCCCTCTCTTACGTGTGTGCCAAAGCGTGCACGCGTGTGTGCAATCTGATTAAACGTCAATTCATAA
>NC_134882.1:16501414-16516414 GCF_041734735.1 Babylonia areolata
GTGTATGATTACAGAAATGCACGTGAAACCATTTTTTTCAAAAACACAAATTCCAATCCCCGAAATAATATGTTGCCCTGTAAAAAAATGTATCTAGGGAGGATGTTATAAAAACAAAAAAATCCAATCCCCGATATAAATGTTGCCCTGTAAAAAAAAAATGGATCTAGGAAAATAGGATACCATTTTCTTTAGACATGTACGCATAGCATAATCCACCGAACGCTGATATGTACTGAGCGATATTTAACGTACGTATTTGATCTTTCTGCGTGCTTGTAAATAGGAAGGGGATTAAGGCTTACACACCATTTGGGAGGTTAGAAAAAAACAAAACAAAACAAAAACGGATTTTCACCGTTAGTCTGCCAGGTCGAACTTTGGCCCTCGGATTGAGAGTCTTATTTTTTAATAACCAGCGGCTAACTTTTCCGTCGTTATGCACGGTGAAGCCAGGAGTACCCTCAGCCATCACTTCTTTTCCGTGCATAATTACTACCGACGTTTTAGCTGCACAGCATGGCTGGTTGAGCAGGGAAAGATGCCAGCATGCACAGCATCCATTCTGTTTTTGTTTTTTTTAAAATTTATACAATACAATACAATACAATACAATACATTAGAACACAAACGATGTAATACAAAACAACACAATACAAAATCTTAACCTCATTTTTTGTTCTTCATCAATTTTTTTTTGCATGGGGGCGGGGGGGGGGGCTTGAATGGGGGAGGGGGTGGCGGTGGGGGAGGGGTGAGGGGGGGGGCGTGGGGGTGGAGGGGGGTGATAACGTACGTGGCAGCATTCGTTCAGTCATGTCAGCACACGCGCAGCATTCAGTCAGCTATGGTAATGCACGCACACCATTCACTCACACACATTGCACACTGGGAATCAGTCCATAACCGTCAGCTAACTCCGTTACAACAACAACACTAGATGGAGTCTCCCGTCGGACCGACAGATGAGCAGGAAGGCAGGCTTATTTGTCGGTGTGTGTCCTCATATGGGAGAAGAGGCCGATTCTGGATGCGCAACACCTCCCATAGGTGTTGCAAGGGAAAACGTCTCCAGAAGTTGAGCCCTGCTTCCTTCGCTCACTCTTCTCCTAAATGGCCAGCGTTTTCTTGTTTTCAAACGTTTTTATGCCACTAGAGCACAGCATCCTCCAGCGAGAGCGGTCAAGGGCATCAGTTTTCCAGGAAAAGATGTCTGTGTCACAGGCTTTGAGGTGTCCTTGAAGCGCTTGCAGGGTATTTCCAAGTTCGCGGTGGCCTTCCTTTAGCTGTCCATACAAGAGCATCTTCGGGATCCTGCTGTCTGTCATGCGGACAACGTGTCCTGTCCAGCGTAGCTGGCACTGGATCAGCAGGCTTTCGATGCTGGGCAGGCCGCACCTCTCTAGGACCTGGAGGTTGGCGACCCTGTCTTGCCACTGTATAATTGCTAACGAAATTGCTGACAGAAAACAAGACACGGAGACACCACACGTGTGAGCGTGCATGGTGGTTCTTGTCACAGGCATTCTTCTTCCTCTCTCTAGCGTTAATCTACGAAAACCTTTGAAAATAACAGTCACATCTGTACAAGCTCCGTTCGAAACACTTAACCCCTACACACCACCCTGCTTTACTAAAGAAAAATTAGAACACAAACTGTGATTATTTACCCTTCTGCGTCCTCCACCTTCCACCAGTAATTTTCAGTGCTGCATTGGTTAACAGACGCTGCATCATTTCGATGCAAACTCAATGAAAAAAGACCCTTCCAAAACAAAACTAGTGCTATAAATAAATTACTAACTATGCAGGCTATACAACTCATGTTTGTATTAGTTTCAGTTTCAAGTTTCAAGGTGTCAAAGAGTGCGAACTGATCCATATTCGCTACACCGCATATGCTTTGAGATTAAAAAAAAAAAAAAAAAAAAAAGAAAGGAAAAAAGAGCAGGTGCATGACTTCGCACAAAACCCAAATGCACTGGTCGTGTATGGACATGTGGTAACGGGTATTTTTGGTTAAACGTATCTGAGGTTTTTCTATTAGCTGGACAGTCGATTATCTGAAGTTGGAGTCATCCGACATGTTGTACGTTTAACTTCGTGTGTGTGTGTGTGTGTGTGTGTGTGTGTGTGTGTGTGTGTGTGTGTGTGTGTGTGTGTGTGTGTGTGTGTGTGTGTGTGTGTGTGTGTGTGTGTGTGTGTGTGTGTGTGTGTGTGTGCGTGCGTCCGTGCATCTGTGTGTGTGTGCGTGGGTGTGGGTGTATCTGTGTATCTGTGTCTGTAGGTCTGTGTGTCCATCCAGAAAATATTCGGAAACGTACTTATGCGTCATAACACAATGCTGTTGTAAAACGTCTGTACGTTCAGCTGGCGGCACTGTGCAACAGTTGCAAGTACTGACAAAATTCTTTCGCAGCTAAATGCTTGAGCTAAGTCAACGACAGAATGGAGCGGCGGCCTAGTTGAAATGCGCCCGTCAAGAAAGCCAGGGTCCATGGTGGAGTCCAACATACGGAACGGGATAGTTATTCCTCCCGCTACTAGACCTTCAGTGGCGGTCTGGGTGCTTGTCACTCATTCGGATGAGACGATAAGCCCAAGTCCCATGTGCAGCATGCACTTTGCATCGGTGACAAAATCCCACGGCAACATAAGGGCCCTTCCCCTGGGGAACCCCCCCCCCCCCAGAAATTTTCACTTTGGTTTAAAAAACGAATATACCTGCAGACAGAAAATAAAGTTTTAAAAGAAAGGGTGGCGCCTCACTGTGGCGATACACTCTCCCCGGGGACAGAGGCTTGATATTTCACACAGAGAAATCTGTTGCGACAAAAATTATTACAATACAATACAATACAATACAATGCAATGGAAGGAAATGCAATACAATACAAAACAATTCTGTAAGGTATAACAAAATACAACACAGTAAATGCAATACAATGCAGCACAATGCAATGCAATACAATACAATACAATACAAAATCTTAATTTCAGTTTTTTCTTCTTCTTCTTCTTTTTCTCCGGTGACACAAAGACGCCAGCCAAAAGTATACAACATCATTCATAAGGTATCCAAATTAAACGTACACAGAATCTATGTCATCATCGAGGATGCATCCCAACGAGGTTCCCCCCTCCATCCCCCACCAGTTCCACAATGCACACCAACAACAGTATTACCACTTGACGTCTATGAAAACATTGCAGAGGAGATCAGACTGTGCGCTGGATAACTCCATTCTTCTCTCCCGGTAAATATTATTGTATCGTTTTTGTTCGTTTTTTTTTTTTTTTTTTTTTTACTCATCTGTTATCTGTAATCCTAACAAGCCTTTTTCCCCAACCGATTCCACAACGCACACAAACAACAGTATTATCGGGAGGTCTGTGTCAACATTGCAGAGGAGATCAAACTGTGGGCTGGATAACTCCATTCTTCTCTCCCGGTAAATATTACTGTATATTTTTTGTTCGTTTATTTGTTTTTTTGTGTTTTCTTTTTCTTTTCTTTTTTTTTTACTCATCTGTTATCTGTCATCCTAACAAGTCTTTTTCCCAACCGATTCCACAATGCACACAAACAACAGTATTATCGGGAGGTCTGTGTCAACATTGCAGAGGAGATCAAACTGTGGGCTGGATAACTCCATTCTTCTCTCCCGGTAAATATTACTGTATATTTTTTGTTCGTTTATTTGTTTTTTTGTGTTTTCTTTTTCTTTTTTTTTTTTTTTTACTCATCTGTTATCTGTCATCCTAACAAGTCTTTTTCCCCAACCGATTCCACAATGCACACAAACAACAGTATTATCGGGAGGTCTGTGTCAACATTGCAGAGGAGATCAAACTGTGTGCTGGGTAACTCAGTTCTTCTCTCCCAGTAAATATTATTGTATCGCTTTTTTGTTTTGTTTTGTTTTGTAGTTTTATTCTTCTGTCTCTTCTCGTCGTTTCTGTTTGTGTCTTGTGCAATGCACGTCATGATGCGGGCTGCAGACAAAGGGAACGCCAGACTAGCAGGCCGATCAAACTGTGCGCTGGATTCTGCGCTCTTCTCTCCCGGAAAATATTATTGTATCGTTGTTGCTTGTTTTGTGTTCGCTTGTTTTGTTTTGGTTTTACTCATCTGTCTCTCCTCGTCGTTTCTGCTTGTGTCTTGTGGAAAGCACGTCATGATCTTCGCAGCAGACAAGGAAATCGCCAGACCAGCAGCAGCACCAGCAGCGGCAGCATAGCCATGGGTGTGACGTACCAGCAGAGGCAGCAAATGTGGAGTGATGGCCTAGAGGTAACGCGGCCGCCTAGGAAGCGAGAGAATCTGAGCGCACTGGTTCGAATCCCGGCAGAGTCGCCATTATTTTCTCCCCCTCCACTAGACCATGAATGGTGGTCTGGACGCTAGTCATTCGGATGAGACGATAAACCCAGGTCCCGTGTGCAGCATACACTTAGCGCACGTAAAAGAACCCACGGCAACAAAATGGTTGTCATTGGCAAAATTCGGTAGAAAAAATCCACCTCGATAGGAGAAAAAAACAACTGCAATCAGGAGAAAAAAAAAAAGAGGGTAGCACTCTCAATGTAGCGATGCGCTTTCCCTGGAGAGAGCGGCCCGAATTTGACACAGAGAAATGTGTTGTAACAAAAAGAGTAATACAATACAATAAACCTGGTGGCGATAGCATCACTCCATCCATCCACCTTGTTCATTCACGGACTTCACTGGGGACTGTGGTCCTGTCTGTGATCACATCGTGTGGGTGTGCCGGCACACACAGGTTGACACTGACTGGGTTGTGTTTGTGTGATTTTATTTTCTCTCTCTTTGTCTGTCCGCCTGTCTGTCTGTTTCACCTCTCTCTGTGTCTGTGTCTCTGTGTCTGTCTCTCTTTCCTGGTCCATCCCTCTCTTTCTCTCTGTTTCCCCACCCACTCACTCTCTTTCTATCATTAGGGCAAGGGCTAGATGCACTTTGCTAATCTATTACCATCGATAATAATAAAGTTGTCTTGTTTTGTCCCCCGCTTCTCTCTCTCTCTCTCTCTCTCTCTCTCTCTCTCTCTCACTCTCTATCACTCTCCATCTCTCTCTATCATTTATTTCAATGATGGATGCTGCCATGCTTGAAGATAAAGAAATTATTATGTTCGGTGACTTTAACATTAATCTATTAAAACCTCAGCTGCAATGGAATCAGATATATACAGCATACAGTTTGGAACAACTTATCGATAAACCAACACGAGTAACCCCTAGTTCCAGTACCCTCATTGATCACATTTATGTTTCATGTAAACAAAATATTTTAGAAATATGTTCTCCAGTCACTGGATGTAGCGATCACTCACCTGTTTGCATCACCTGGAAAAGAAAAGGTATTAAAATTCCAAAAGCAAGTCACAAAACCATTGAATATAGATGTTTCAACAACTTTAACACAGATACTTTTTTGCATGATTTACTTTCTTCTCCACTTTCTCATGTCTATCAATACACCGATCCTGAAAATGCTTTAGATTTTTGGATAAGAACCTTTAGTAATATTTATAGTAAGCACGCACCAATCAGGACTAAACGAGTGAAACACCGTATGTTACCTCCATGGATTTCTAAAGAAATAAAAAATGAAATGCACCTTAGGGATCTTCTAAAACCAGTAAATCAAGAAGAATATGTTAAAAAAAGGAATAAAGTGAATTCAATGCAACGAAAAGCTATGCACAAGTATTACCAACAGAAAGTGACTAACAAAAAAGACTCAAGATCTATTTGGGATGCCATTAACAGACTAACCAACAAGCACTATACTAAATCACAAAATAATACTAATGATATAACCCCAGATACAATTAACAACCATTTTGTAAATATAGCTGAAAAGTTAATTACTAATGATAGATGGAAATATAATGATTTAGAACTGGTAACTGATTACTGTCAATCCAAAAATATAAATTCAAAAGTTTTTATCCCTTATTTATCAGTTCCAGAAGTTTTTGCCTCTCTAATGTCCATGAAACAGTCAAATACCAAAGATATACATGAACTGGATAGCAAAATCATGAAGATTTCGGCACCAGTAATAACAGAGTCTCTTACCTACATTTATAATCTCTGCATTGATAAAAACTATTTTCCCGTATGTTTCAAACAGGCTAAAGTTTTTCCACTCTTCAAATCAGGTGATCCTTCTGATCCTTCTAACTACAGGCCTATATCTATACTATCGGTTCTTTCCAAACCACTTGAAAAGCATATCCAAAAACATATACTGTGTCACTTAAACAAATATCAATTGATTCACCCAGTACAGTCAGGTTTTAGAGAAAACCATTCTTGTCATACTGCTCTGACACAAATGATAGATAGATGGCTCTTAAATATAAATAATAGTAAATTCACAGGTGTTGTCTTCGTTGATTTTGCTAAAGCCTTTGACGTAATAAATCACTCTCTTCTCCTTAAGAAACTTGCTTGTTATGGCTTAGCTAAGAATACTTTACAATTTCTTTCTTCCTTCTTATCAGATCGACAACAACTGGTCTGCATCAAATCTTCCAAATCAACTTTTCAAGAAATAAGGTATGGTGTACCACAAGGATCAATTCTTGGCCCCCTTCTTTTCTCCTTGTACATTAATGATTTGCCTCTTTATATCAAATCTAATTGTGAATTGTTTGCCGATGACAACTCCATACACTCCGACCACACATGCATTAAAGTTCTGACATCCAATTTACAAGACAGTGTGAACAGATTAGTTAATTGGACAGAACATAACCATATGTCTCTCAATGCTCAAAAAACTAAATGCATGTCTGTAACAACTCGACAGAAACGCCAGATAATGCCAACAAATGTTTTCAATATTTTCATTTCCAATGTTAGAATTGAAGAAGTCAAATCACACAAAGTTTTAGGTGTAGTTATCGATAATGATTTATCATGGTCTGAACATATTACTTATTTATGTAAAAGGATGTCTCAAAAAGTATTCCAGTTATCAAAAATAAAACACTTTCTAAATACACATGCCCGTAAACAATTCTTTAATGCTCACATACAGTCGATAATAGATTATGCTTCTACTTTGTGGGATTCTACTAGCGCTAATACTCTAAAACCTCTTGTTAGATTATACAAACGTGCTTTGAAATTAGTTTTATTAAAGTCAAGTTCATTAACTCCTAATGATTATAGGTCACTTGATATCCTCCCACTGGAGCTAAAACTAGAATATAATAAGGCTGTTTTTATGCACAAAATAGTAAGCGGCTACGCACCTCCTTCAATTATAAATAACTTCCCAGTAAATAACATAAGACATGTACATAAGTTGCATATACCTCGTCCAAATCTTGATCTTTTTAAGTCCAGCCTAACTTACAGCGGGGGAACGTATTGGAATAATTTACCATCACGTTTAAAAAATATTACTAACCACAACAACTTTCAGCAAAATCTAAAAATGTACCTATTCACAAAAATTGATGTCACCTGAAATCCAACATTGCTTTCGACAATTTGTGAGTTCCCTCTCACTCTCTCTTGAGTGGATGCATTTGTGTGTGTGTGTGTGTGTGTGTGTGTGTGTGTGTGTGTGTGTATTTCATGATTTTTTTTTCTTCTCTTCTTCTTCCTGTTGTGGAATGGCTTTGAATTGTGAAATAATGGTATATTTTGATTGTGTTTTGATTTTGTGCTCATTTTCGCTTTTTTAGCTTTATTCCCTCTTTAGGGCGAGGGCTGGATTAAAAAAGCATGTTACTTGCTTATCTATTACCCTCGTTAATAAAGATTTTGTCTTGTCTTGTCTCTCTCCCTCTCTCTCCATCTCTCTCTCTCCCTCTATCTCTCTCCATCTCTCTCCCCCTCTCTATCTCTCTCCATTCTCTCAATCTCTCTACCCTTCTCTATCTCTCCTCTCTCTCTCTCTCTCCATCTCTCTCCCTCTCTCTATGTCTCCCCCTCTCTCTCCCTTTCTCTATCTCTCTCCATCTCTTTCTCCCCCCTCTCTCCATCTCTCTCCATCTATCTCTCTCCCTCTGTCTCTCTCCCCCCTCTCTCCCCTCTCTATCTCTCTCCATCCCTCTCTCTCTCTCTCTATATATATATATATACACACATATATATATATATATCGCATGAGTTGTGGCAACACGCGTGTGGATGAGCAGTTCATGTTTCTCTACAGTGTGAACCAACTTGTGAGAAAGCACATAATGGGCATGCATGCCTGTGTGTGCGTGTTGTGTATAGTGCGAATGGGGGGTGCGAGCTTGCGCGCGCGCGCGCGCGTGTGTGTGTAAATGCGTGCACACATGGCACATGTGCGTGTGTAAGTGTGTGTTCGTAACGTGTATACGTATTTGCGGGCGAATATGTATATCCCTGTGAGTACATGTAGGAAGTTTTTCCTGGCAGAGGTAATGCATGCTTCATGCAAAATAACACCTGCAATATTTTTCCACTCCCCATGATCGTTTTCATCATGGAGCCCGCTTTCTATACTGCGCCGGCCAAAATGAACAACAGTTCCAACAGAGTGAGAATAATCCTGAGCTGAAAAAAAAATGGCATCACCGGGCTCTGTTCGAAACTGTTTATTACACAGTTATGTTCGAGGTTAGTAATGTAGCATACCCTCTCTATGCTGGGCAGTTCTTAGCCTCGCTCTTTTCACATGACCGCAGTAACACACACGCATGCAGCATCCCCCCACCACTCGCAACCCCGCCCCCCCCACACACACAAATTATACACACACGCGCGCCTGCAGCTGGGCAACCGGTACTCGAACCCTTTTCACTTACCCCTCCTGTGCATGTGCAACGTGTAATATCTATGGTGCAACGTGTATCTATGGTGCAACGTGTATCTATGGTGCAGCGGGTATCTATGGTGCAGCGGGTATCTATGGTGTAACGTGTAATATCTATGGTGCAACGTGTATCTATGGTGCAACGTGTATCTATGGTGCAGCGGGTATCTATGCTTGACAGTTAGTCCTTGTTTACATCATTGAATGTCTTAACTCTCTCCATACGAACGGCGAAAGAGACGACGTTAACAGCGTTTCACCCCAATTACCACCATCAAAATATTGCAAGCGGAAGGCTCTTATACTGAAGAGGTGAATGTTGACAAAGAATACCACAATTCTGACGACGGAAGCTAAAGGTTGGGTCATTCAGACACCCACTGGACATCCGAGGGGTCTGTGTAGAGGAGAAGAGAGGACTGGCCGTACTGAGTGAGTTAAACTAGCAAACGCCTCTTGTGGTTTGAACGTGTGATACCATCACCAGTACTAAAGAACCACATATTACATGGTGGCAGCGGGAAAAAAACTTCAGTCTGTCTGATACGAACAGTGGGACCAAGAACAAAGACGAAACCTTGGACATCTTTGTCAACCGATCAAAACGCTTGGCACGAGGGTGCGATTTCATAGTTGCAGTGCTTGGTAAGTTTCAGTTGGTGAACGAATACTAGAACTGATAATAGTTAGAACACCATATGACGACTGCAGAAAAAGTCATCTGTCCCAAGCCAAAGGTCACACACACACTGGCTGAGGCCCCCAAACTGGGCAGACTGTTTGAAGCCTCGGCAGCACATCGTAGGGATCTACACAACATGCGGTCCCAGTCAGCGTCAGTTGCTGCCCGCCAGACACCATCCCCACCCGCATGTAAGAACTGTGGAGGAGAACTCAAGCCCCTACGTTGCCAAGCATTTGGCACAGAGTGCATGTAATGTGGAAAAGCGAACCACTGGGCCAGAGAACCAAAGTGTGCAGGTCCTCACAGCAGTCAGCACAGCAGACACGAAGGCGACACGGCCAACATCGACAAACCAAAGCCAACCACAGCCTTAGGCAACAACATAACTGGCAGAAATGTCCATGCTCTACATGCTGAAGAAAAGGAGTTGGACAATATCGAAAATTTCATCACTGCAAGCAACCAGAGATGAAGCCTTCGTCATCCTAAAAGTGAAACTGGAATCTCCTCAAAGGCACACACAACCTCACACTGAAGGTCGACTCTATGGCTCAAGGAAACATCACACCAATACGACGTTTCCGTGGCACGTTTCCTGACAGCCTGACAAAGACTGGACTGCCCAAAATACACATCGCCTCGACCGCACGTCGCGTCCGCCTCACTGCACACAACGGTATAACCATGCCATGGAACTCTCAACATACCGCGCAGATTATATGACTGGATCGCAAAAAATCAAGTTCTACGTCGTCGACATTGTAGGGCTTGCTATCATCGGCCTCCCATCCTATGCGAGTCTCAAGTTTGCCACTAAATTACAATGCCAACACATCAGAACCAGGAAGAGGGATACACAGCAACATGGACACCATTAGCACAGTGGATGACCTCAAACAACTGCGTCCCACCTATTTGACAGAATCGGGGAAACTCCCTGGACAAGCCAAACTAGTCACCAACCCAGACCTACCACCGCACGTGGACGCCCCAGGAAAACGGCCAAAGCCCTCAAAGATGCCACCAAGAAGGAGCTGGATGACATGGAAACCAGTGGAGCGATACGACGTGTCACTGAACCAGCAGATTAGGTATCTAGTCTGACATATTCCCTCAAGAAAGGCGGAGCTCTTCGAATGTGAACAGAGCCTTAAAACGACCACACTACAGGATCCCCACGGTAGAAGAGCTCATCCACAAGTTCAGATTAACCAAAATCTTCTCTAAATTGAACGCCAGTGCTGCCTGCTGGTCACTCCAACTCGATCGGGGTTCCCAACTACTGACCCCGTTCCAGTCACCTTTTGGAAGATACTGCTTCATATGTCTTCATATGTCTTCAACTAGGACTGTTAGTGTCACAAAACATCCACCACGTGAAGATGGATCTGATCCTGGATAAGGCTGAGTAGTCGTTGGAATCGTGGATGATACTGCAGTCTACGGTGAAAATGATGTCCAGCAGAACTAGTATGCTACAGGTTTTAACTTTGCTTTTGTCTCAAAGCAACACAGAACAGTTTAAACGGTTTTTATTTTGCATGTTCTTGAACATGTTCCGTATGAATTATTGTTCTGGTAATATATATATATATATATATATATATATATATATATAGTTTACGTGGGATGAGGTGTTGTTGGGTTTGCTGTTCAAACCATTTAATTTCATATTTTCCATTTGACACACATTTCATATGAGTTTTGATTTCTTCAACATGTAAACTGTTTCAGGGTTCAGACTCCATTGCAAATTCTGATCGTACTCCTCTATATCTCACAAGGGGAGAAATGAAATAGATTTTGAACCTCGAAATTACGTTTCTCGAATCTAAGATATCCTTTTGTCAGGAGAACAACTTACCGTTTGACCACGATATGCCCGATTTTTTACCAGTTGGGACACAAAGGGCACTAAAATTAATAAATCATGTCCATTGCCGTCTGTGTATTCTCCTTCTTTTTTTTTCTATTTTTTCCCTTTCTTATCAATTCTCGTCCTGGCGCTATTCAATATTTCTATGTGGAGGAGGAATTTTGTTTAATGTCCCGTCACACATATCGGTGATTGAAGACATTTTGTTAAAGTATTTATGAATACATTTGAGTATTATCGGTTAGAAGGGGTGGGAGATGTGAATGAATGGAGGGTTGGGGGAAACTGGGCAAATGAGGGTGAAATGTGGGTGAAATTTGAAAAAAAGAAAAAAAATTCTAAATACAATTACAGGAAATTACTTAAAGGACTTCGTAAAAGAGAAGTCGTTAAACTGACAAGCGAAACAACTGATAATGAATGCAAAAAGTCAAAAACATCAACGTTCTCAGTCACTTGTGAAGACACACTTTCGTGTACATATTTTTATGTGTACCTTTGTTCGTGATGATTTTTTTTTTAATTGCTGATAATGATTGTTTTTCTCTTCTCATTCACTTTCGTCCGACTGCAATTCAATTTCTATTTTGTTTGTGTTTGTTTCTGTTCGTTTTGTTGTTGTTGCTGCTGCTGTTGTTGTTGTTGTTTTTGAGATTTGTGTTCTCTTCCGGCCTCTTCTTCTTCTGCGTTCACTCGTAAGCACACGAGTGGGCTTTTACGTGTATGACCGTTTTTACCCCGCCATGTAGGCAGCCATACTCCGTTTTCGGGGGTGTGCATGCTGGGTATGTTCTTGTTTCCATAACCCACCGAACGCTGACATGGTTTACAGGATCTTTAACGTGCGTATTTGATCTTCTGCTTGCATATACACACGAAGGGGGTTCAGGCACTAGCAGGTCTGCACATATGTTGACCTGGGAGATCGTAAAAATCTCCACCCTTTACCCACCAGGCGCCGTCACCGTGATTCGAACCCGGGACCCTCAGACTGACAGTCCAACGCTTTAACCACTCGGCTATTGCGCCCGTCGTTCTCTTCCGGCCAAATCATTCGCCGTAAAACAAACTCTGTTCTCCCTGCCAGTTTAGATTTCAACCCCAGTAGACCAGACACTTCCTAACGATCACCACGGCACACAATAACAACACCAATAAATCACAGACCCAAACAGATCACAGCTGGAACAAAGAGAGAGGGGGAAGGAATGCTAACGAGGACTATAATCAGCAACACTACGTGCAGATAACGAAGATGAAATCACGCGCGCTCAGTTCAAGGCCATCATGCGGCAGGTTACCAATTACTGGGTAGGAGGTGTCAGACACGTAAAGTCACGGACCATTCCAGACAAGTGTCAACCGAGGAAATGGATCTTCGGCAGTGGGAGAGGGAGCGAAGGGGAAGAGAGCAGGGAGGGAGGGGAGGAGAGAGGGAAGGGAAGGGGGAGAGAGAAAACAACGAAAAGGAGAGAGAGGAGAGAGAAAGACACACACACACACACACACACAACACACACAACACACACACACACGCGCACACACACACACACACACACACACACACACACACACACACACACACACACACACACACACACACACACACACACACACACGAAAAGAACCATTACCTTGACGAATGAAAATGAACATCGTGTCTTACATGACGGATGGAAGGGGATGATGGGTGAAATGGGCTAAGAACAGGAAAAAGTGGAGGGGGGTGGGGGGTGGGGGGTGGGGGGCGGGGGGAATCGTTTTTCCCTCAAACAAGATTACATGCAAGCACGTGGCATGCTGCAGTTTTCCCGGTGATTCAGCTAAGCGCCATGTGTCCTCCCTACAAACTAACTCAGAGTACAATGATTGATAATTGTTTAGCACGCAAAGAAGAAAAGGAAAAAAATATCGCGGCAGTGAAAGTTCTGTCCATGCAGTATTCAGGGCGTAAAATAGATCAGAATAATTATGTTTACGGTTAATAACATATTTTTTCAAAGTTTCCCTCCGACAAAAACCGTGAAAGTAATAGAGACAGACAGACAGACAGACAGACATATAGATAAATAGATAGATAGACAGATAGATAGATAAAGACATGGAGAGACAGGTAGACAGACAGACCGATAACAGATCGATAGAAGTAGAAACAAATACATTCGCAAGCACATACACGGCCACACAGACACAGACAGATACACCTACGGACATAGACAGACAGACAGACAGACACACAGACAGAGAGGGAAGGATAAATAGGAGTTTTACCTTCTGGGGAGATTCACGAATATTCATTCTTTTGATCACAATATATATATATATATATATTCATAAATCACACACACACACACACACACACACACACACACACACACACACACACACACACACACACACACACAAACTGACACAAAAATAGACAGGGTACCCCCCCCCCCCCAGACCCCCCACGGCCATCCCCCTAAAACCCAACTCACCAATTTTGGAAGGCACGGAACCTGTAGACGACGATGGACGACAGACCAAGAAGAAGAAGAGGACACTGAAAAGAGGATGCCGCGCCATTGTTGGAAGTCCCTGCGTTCTCCTCCGTGTGCACCAATCATATGACGTCCACGTGATGTAAGGCAGTCACGTGATATCTGCAGGTCACGTGGCTATCGTCGGGCGCGTGACAGTTATGGAGCAATTGGGCGGTGACGGTGTTGGCCGACTGAAACAAACATTATATATTTCGTTTATTTATTTATAGTCTGTTCATCTAAGATGATGATATTAATGTTGCGTCATGCTGTGGTTTTCTGATTCGTGTTTTAACAAGAGAACAAGCGTATTGTTCGATAGTTTCCATATGCGCGACTGAAGTAATAAGGTGCTCGACGCAACCACGACAGAGAAAGCGCGACCACGCACGCACGCATGCTAGCAGCAAACACACACACACACACACACACACACACACACACTCACACACACACACACACACACACACACACACACACACACACACACTCACACACACACAGACACACAGACACACACACACACACACACACACACACACACACACACACACACACACACACACACACACACACACACACACACACACACACACACACACGAAAGAAGAGGACTTAGAAGAACGTTGATCCCTTTTCTTTGCAGAATTTAATGTTGTTGGACAGCGTATTCACATACCTTTTTCAATGTAAAACAAAAGTATAAAAATAATAATAGAATCGGCATGTGAACAAAACCCAATCTATTTCTTAACTTTTTTACAAAAGGAATTCCATTCATTCCCATATTAGCTAAATACATTGTTAAGATTCACCAGTCACTTTTCTGATGTCATTCCTAACATTTCTCTGATCATTGTATTGAACAGTGATATGCATTCAGGCAGTTCAAAATATTCGAAGAAAAAAAATTACACTTTAAAACAAAACAGTTACCCCCCAAGATGCAAATATCAGTACTTTAAAGATAGCTTGACACTTTTAAAAGGAGTTCAAACTCGGATAATTAGTGTTCAATCTTTAAAACGTTTTATGTTAAAAATTGACTGACGGCGATATGGTCTGATGTATCTTCCCACTGATAGGT
>NC_134882.1:16521414-16528914 GCF_041734735.1 Babylonia areolata
AGAGAGGCAGAGAGAGACATAGACAAGACACAAGGACAGAGAGAGAGAGAGAGAGAGACAGAGAAACAGAGAGACAGAGACAGAGAGAGACAGGGAGAGACAGGGAGAAAAAAAAAACAGCGGCAGAAACACACACACACACACATCAAGAGAGTCAGAGACAGAGACAGAGAGAGAGAGAGAGGGGGGGACACAGAGAGAGACAGACAGACAGACAGACACACACACACACACACACACACACACACACACACACACACAGAGAGAGAGAGAGAAGGGAAAAAGACAGCGACAGAACGAGACACACACCGACATGGACCTGATCCAAAACGCTGCTGGATGCTTACATGTGTGTGAATGCGATACGGCGTGTGGCACTCAAAAGAAGGGGGTGGGTGTGGGGGGTGGGGTGGGGGGGATAACAAGCACGTGTAAACCAATGAATCATCAAAACAAAAAGAAATGCGTGCAAAGAAAAATGAAACAAAGACACATAAACATGGATAAATAGAAAAGGGGAAAAAAAGACTAACAGAAAGACAGCGAAATAAACAGAAACACACACACACACACACACACACACACACACACACACACACACACGCACACACATCTTGACAGTCAGATAAACATGGAGATAAATAGACAAACAGGAAGACAGGCAGACAGACAAAACAAGCAGCCAGACAGACAAACAAACACACAAATAGACAGACAGGTAAACAGACGATCACACAGACAGTCGAACAGATAGACAGACAGACAGACAGACGGACAGACGGACTGCAGGCAGACAAGACAGGCAAGACAAACGAAGACACTGGAGATGGGTTGGTTATGGTGAACAAAGTCACAGAAAAAACAAATAAATACTTACATGTTCTAAATTTGAATTGTAGTGTATTGATATCTGTTGTATTGTGGTGTGTTAGATAAGTGGAGTGATGGCCTAGAGGGAACGCGTCAGCTTAGGAAGCGAGAAAATCTGAGCGCGCTGGTTCGAATCACGGCTCAGCCGCCGATATTTTCTCCCCCTCCACTTGACCTTGAGTGATGTTCTGGACGCGCTAGTCATTCGGATGAGACGATAAACCGAGGTCCCGTGTGCAGCATACACTTAGCGCACGTAAAAGAACCCATGGCAACAAAATGGTTGTTCCTGGCAAAATTCTGTAGAAAAATCCACTTCGATAGGAAAAACAAATAAAACTGCACGCAGGAAAAAAAAAAAAAAACATAAAAAAGAAGAAAAAAAAGGGTGGCGCTGTAGTGTAACGACGCGCTCTCCCTGGGGAGAGCAGCCCGAATTTCACACAGAGAAATCTGTTGTGATAAAAAGAAATACAAATACAAAATTGTAATTAGATCTTCTTCTGTTTTGTCACAACCGATTTTTTTCCCATTGTGAAAACCAGGCTGCTTTTCCCGCCACAAACTGTCTGTCCCAGCTTCACGTCGACAGGAGTTCATTTCTTGAAGCGGAAACACAATTAATTTGTTTTTAAAGGAACGGACAAAAAGAAGAAAGAGAGACAGAAAAACACAACCAACGCAATGTTTCACGTGTAAAGGCCACGTACACTGAGCTCACACACAAAATCCATGAAACAAGAATGTGAATGAACTATCACCCACCAATACAATTAGTGATAAGAAAACTCTAGGGAGAGCTAGGACAGTAGAAGGCCTTCAGAGAAGAAGCCCCCTCAGTCAAGTGTTTCGGCCCTGAACCAATACAATCACTTTACAGTACATACTAAACACGAGTTGTTGTTTGGTTGTTTTTTTTGTTGTTGTTGTTGTTGTTTTTGTTGTTGTTGCAGAAATGCCTTAACTAAAGCCAACAGAAAGGAACAACAAGATAAACTGAACAATTAGCCAACCCCAAACTTATTTCTATGATGTTAATTAACTTGTACAAGAGGGGGACAGCAAGAGAAGATTCGATGTCAATAAAACTTTTTGGTTAGGGAAAGGCATTTCTATGTCTTCTTCATATTTTCTGCCCATGTTTAGCAACAACATCAGTGAATGTGTGTGTGTGTGTGTGTGTGTGTGTGTGTGTGTGTGTGTGTGTGTGTGTGTGTGTGTGTGTGTGTGTGTGTGTGTGTGTGTCTGTGTGTGTGTGTCTGTGTGTGTGTTTCTCGGATGATAATATCTTTGCTGAAGAACACACTTATGATTTTGCTTCTATTATCACATGCCAGTGACCCAATGCCCACCCCCCCAAAAAAAAACAGTCCTCCAGAGAACTGGTTGAGAACTCGAGGGAGACCGAAAGGACGACAGTATGAACAATAGACTGACAGCAATGCATCAGAATGGACAGGAAAACTATCTGCGGGTACCCAGGTTTCAACACAAAACCGACAGACCTGGAGGAATCTGTTGAAACGTTCTTCTATGCGGCGCCTCAAGAGAAAAGAGGAGGAGGAGGAGTGGCAGAAGAAGAAGAAGAAGAAGAAGATTGATTGATTGACTGACTCTTTAATGGGTAAAGAATTAGGTGCAGTAAAGACCCTTTAACAATTCTGCCCATGTAACTTAACAACACAAAACATAAAAATAAAGAACGACACAAAACATAGAAATAAAGAAATAAAAAATGAAATCAAATCAAATCATAAGAACGACGAATAAGAATAGTAACTGGAATAGTCTATCAAAAGTAACAAAGCAATAAAAAGAACAACTGGTACATTATCATGTACGTACGTACTCTCTCACACGCACACACAGACACACACACACACACACACAAGAAGAAGAAGAAGATGAAAGACTCACATGCAAAAACCAAAACCACACACAAGTATTTCTGTGCATGACTGCCAGCGCTGTCTTCATCCCTGTCTCAGAGAAAGTCAATGGAAAAGACTGAACACACGCAATGAAAGGTACAAGACTGAAAGTGGAAGGACTTGGGAAGATAACTAATCATTTAGCCCGTGAACAAACGAGGAACAAAAATGATGAGTGGATGGACAAACTGCCGTGTGCGTCTCAAATGTGTGTGCAGGTGCGTGTAGTAGTAGTAGTAGTAGTAGTAGAAGTAGTAGCAGTAGGAGGAGGAGGAGGAGGAGAAGGAAGAGCACTTCCTCTTTTAACGTTATTTTCATACATGTAATATTATCGATGAGTGTATGCATGTGTGTATGTATGTATGTATGTATGTACGTGTGTGTGTGTGTGTGTGTGTGTGTGTGTGTATGTGTGTGTGTGTATGTGTGTGTGTGCGTGCGTGTGCGCGCGTGCGTGCATGTGTGTGTGTGTGTGTGTGTGTGTGCGTGCGTGTGCGCGCGTGCATGAGTGTGTGTGTGTGTGTGTGTGTGCGTGTGCGTGTGCGCGCGCGTGTGTGTGTGTGTCCGTGGGGCTGGCCAGGCGGGCAGGCTTGTATGTGGTGTGTGAATGTACGTGAATGTACATGCGTGTGGGTCAGTGCTCACGCATGTGCAACAAATTGTGTGAATGTCCCTGTGTGTGTGCCGCGTGTCAGTGTCCTGCCGAACACACGTGGCAGCTCTGCGACAGATGACGGGTACCGTTGATGGCGCTGTCAGTACCCCCCCTTGTGGTCACTGTTTGACAATGACCACACCCGACAAACACAACACCTCGTGTCTGTACCACACCACACACTGGCGGAATTCCCAGTCTGGGCGTTCATTAACTCACTCAGTACGGCCAGTCCTCTCTTCTCCTCTACACAGACCCCTCGGATGTCCAGTGGGTGTCTGAAAGACCCAACCTTTAGCTTCGGTCGTCAGAATTGTGGTATTCTTTGTCAACATTCACCTCTTCAGTATAAGAGCGTTCCGCTTGTAATATTTTGATGATGGTAATTGGGGTGAAACGCTGTTAACGTTGTCTCTTTCGCCGTTCGTATGGAGAGAGTTAAACATCAGGCTGACGTAATCCCCCTAAAAGTAGGCAACGGGAAACTTTATGCCTGATATGATGATTATGTTAAGCGGAAAATTATAGCTTGATAAACCTCTGCCAATTTGTTGATCAATTTTTTTCTTTTTTTTGTTTTTGTTTTATTACAATGATTGGGTAGGTGTCTCGTTATGTAGCAGATGACAAAGTCCAGGAAATGACAATGAGGAAATGTGAACATTGTAAATTGTTGTAACTAGCTGCGCTGCACGTTACGTACGGAATTTAAGGGACTAATGTCGTCTCTGATAATCGCGTGTGGATAGTGTGTGTGTGTGTGTGTGTGTGTGTGTGTGTGTGTGTAATAATGTGCAGTTGTTTTGTGTGTTTGTTTGAGTATTGTTGCTGTTGTTGTTTTTGTTGTTGTTGTTATTGTCGTGTGTGTGTGTGTGTGTGTGTGTGTGTGTGTGTGTGTGTGTGTGTGCGTGTGTATCTGTGTGTGTCACAACTCATGACAATCACGTGCAGAATCTGTTTTGTGCGTGCCCGTCCCCACAAACTCTCCCCAGCTTGTCTGTCATTTTTATGTGTATAGCTCCCTGTTTTACGTTTATTTCCTGCAGTCGTGGAGTCTTGTTTGTGCTTTCGGTGCACTGCTGAGCTGAGGTTCAAGTCTCTCTCTCATGTCAGTGTCAATAAATCTGGAAGCTTTCCGTGGCCTTCTTAGAGGAAGGTTGTGCCGTGTTTTGGGTTGGGGCTTTTTGCCCAGTTGGCACCCTCAAGGGAGGATTGCTTCTCCCCCTGGTGGCCATGTTCCTGGGTTCGGTGTGCTCCAGCAAAGAGGGTAGTAGTAGCGCCCTGCTGGACATGTGTCGTCCGTGTTTGTTTCCGGCGTCAGGGTAGAAGTACCCACTGTTCTAAAAAATACTTGGATAGCGCATGCCTTCTTTGAGCCCCTTTGCTAACGGAAGCCAGCGGAAGTGTTCAATCAGCCATTTTGCTTTTTGTGTCAGTATAGCGCGAAGCGGTGACTTCACATGCGTAGCCGAGCGCTCAGCTGGCTTCACGGCAAGCTTTCACTTGCTCGCGGCGTTAGTTAAGCTGACATTCCTGTGTGTAAGTTTACGCCACGTGTCACTCCACTTTTCCTGTAATAACTTTGGTAGATAAACCATTGGCAGATTTCAATCAAGACACAACATTTGGCATTTCGTCGGGGCAAGCATAACACGAATCGAAGGTACACGGTTACAGTTCAAAAACTACCACCATTTAGCAGACGACTTGTCGACGGACTGACGGCCGGATACGAGAAACAATATGGCGTCCAGTTGGCTTCAGCTTTCCTGGCTAATGACCAATCCATGTATTTTTAGAGCAGTGAGTAGTACTCGGTTGGCAGTTTGCAGCATGCAGCATCCCACTTCCTGTGCCATTTCCCTTCAGCCTGTGTTGGGCTGGTCGCGTAGGTGCTCCGGTTGTCTGCTGACTGCTGTCTTCCTGCTGCCCTTTTCTCATCACTGTCATCGTTTGTGCACCAGCTTCGTCGTCTTCATGTTTTTTTTCCTTCAGTTTTCGCCGTTCAGGTCATCGTCTTCTTTTCTTGCGTTGTGCAGAGTGCTTCGGTATTTTTCATTTGTCATGCATCCTAAGTGTACACATAACATTCTTTAACTCACTCAGTACGGCCAGTCCTCTCTTCTCCTCTACACAGACCCCTCGGATGTCCAGTGGGTGTCTCAATGACTCAACCTTTAGCTTCCGTCGTCAGAATTGTAGTATTCTTTGTTAACATTCACCTCTTCAGTATAAGAGCCTTCCGCTTGCAATATTTTGATGGTGGTAATTGGGGTGAAACGCTGTTGACGTCGTCTCTTTCGCCGTTCGTATGGAGAGAGTTAAACCGATGGACGCTGGTTTCCACTGGACAGTCGTTTCTCCAAGATCTGTACTTCGTGTTTAGGTGTCCACTCTGAGTGTGTCAGTTGTAGTGGCTGGGGTTGTGGTTATTGCTTTATTAATCAAGTTCTGTGTGTGATTGATAGTGTCAGACATTGTTGGTTGTATTTATAATTCTGTACTATTTACGATTGTGTGCTATGACTTGTGTGTGCGTGCGTGCGCGTGTGCTTGTGTGTAGTGTGTGTATTGTGTGTATGTGTTGGGGGGGGGGGGGGGAGGGGGGGAGGATGAGTAATTTTTGATAATGTTTGGTTTCTTATGGCAAATTTCTTCCCTTTTGATATTTACATATGTGTTTTATTTGCAAACGCCTTGGGCTTGTTTTCAAGATAAGGCGTAAATGCACATAATAATAATAATGATAATGATAATAATAATAATAATAATAATAGAATAAATGTATGTGACCTTTTAATTATTTGAGTCTATGTTTGTGTTGTGTGGGCGTTAGTGCTAGGTTCGGTGGGGGTTTCTACTCCGCTGTCTTATAGGGCGTGACAGTGTGTGTGTGTGTGTGTGTGAAAGAGAGAGAGAGAGAGAGAGAGAGAGAGAGAGAGAGAGAGAGAGAGAGAGAGAGAGAGAGAATGCGTGTGTGATTGTGGGTCTGTGTGTTTGCGCGTGTGTATGTGATTGAATGTATGCATGCATGTGTGTATGTATGTATGTGTGTGTGTGTGAAGGAGGGAATGGGTGGGGAAGGGGGTGGTGTGAGTATACGTGGCGAAACGGCTGCATTTTTTACATGTGTGGAGACGGGTGAGGGGGGGAGGAGGGGGAGGAAGGACTGAGGGAGGAGGAGAGAGGGGTATGTGCACACACACACACACTACATACTACACACACGCACAAACACACCCACACACACACACACACACACACACACACACACACACCCCACACACACAACAACAACAAAAGAACTACAACAACAAAAAAACAAAACAAAGCAAAAAAAAAACAAACAAAAAACTAACAAACTCACACTTATTTTCTCTCTCTCTCTCTCTCTCTCACTCTCTCTCTCTCTCTCTCCTTCCTTCCTTCCTTCCCTCTCCCTCCCTTCCCTGCCACTCCTCTATACTCTCCCATCCCGACCTGTTAACCGTTACAAGCTCCACACAAAAAATCTGGATCATGACAAGGACAGAGGATCAACTACTGAATGAAGATAGAAAATACAGTTGCCCCAGTGAACTGCCAACCACTTTCGCTCTGTGTGGGTGAAGGACTGGCCAACTAATGAGTCGGTGACCATTAGTAAGGGGTGCTTAACTAAGTAAGTAACACACACGCGCACGCGGACGCGGCAATGGTGTGGTTAGAAATACCACGTTCTCACGACCTCCGCACAACGCCCGCTTCAACGTCACGTCAGGCCAAGTGTGGAGAGTGTGGGGGAGTGGAATGGGTGGATAAGTGGTGGTGGAGAGTGGGGACATAACGACAGTAACGGATTAACTGAAGGCTACATTATATCATTTGAAGATACGTTCACTATGTGCTGTTATACATCTCCGGGTTAACTGAAGGCTACATTACATCATTTCAATATACGTTCACTGTGTACTATTAACAACACATCTCCGGGTTAACTGAAGGCTACATTATATCATTTCAAGATACGTTCACTATGTACTGTTACACATCTCCGGGTTAACT
>NC_134882.1:16541414-16563914 GCF_041734735.1 Babylonia areolata
GAGACAGAGACACAGAGAGAGATCAGACAGAGACAGAGACACAGAGAGGACCTGACCCCGAGCTGCGCGGATACCGCTGAAGATGTGGCCTATGAATAATGAGGAGAGCACCCACATCTCCATAACCATGTCCGATGCTGGGCGGTGTAAAAGTACTTGATCTATCAGTGGGAAAAAAAGCGTTATCAATCACTCAACTCCATCAACTCTAGCCCAGGGTGTGAAGAAGAGAAAGGGAATTAATTACTCGATGATTTACGAACCGTGACCGTGGCTCTTCATCGCGTTTAATGTGTTAGCAGTCGCAGTAACCTTTTCGTCGTTCGTCAACTGCAAAATTTTCCAAAATGACTGTTGGTAATGTCTAGCACATCTCGTACGCAAGGTCAGCTCTTTCGACAAGGGAGTAGGCAAATAGAATAAAAACATAATAGAATAGAATAAAACAAAATCAAAATCAAAATGAAATTAGATCAAATGAAAACTTGAAGGTACATGCGGACAGATGTCTATGTTTGGGACCTATGACCGGGACATACATAGGGGGTGTTTTACGCAGGGAATTGTGAAGGGGTAATGCAATGGGATACGTGCCAGATCCTGGCGCCACCAAGCGGCGAATGACCACGCCAGACAGTTTAAATCATAATCCGATCTCGCAGCTGGTTCCCGTTGGACTTATCCCATTACGTATATGCATATTCAGACACACAGGTCATCCACTTTCACTTCTTCTTTAAAGCCCCTGTCTCACTCTCCGATTTTCAAATGCACAGGTCACCCACTTTTCAATTCTTCTTTAAAGCCGGTGTCAGACTGTCCGATTTTCAAATACATACGTCACCCATTTTTCGTTATTTCTTCTTTGAAGCCTTTGTCAGACTATTCGATTCACTGGAAGAAATCCTCGCTCTTGCGCTCAATCTTCAAAAGAAAAAAAAAAGAAAAAAAAAAAAAGAAACAGACACGTGTGACACCCTCTCCGAGCGATGGCTCACTCTTGCTTGCCTTCGACCTGTTGCAAGGAACTGAACATGGCCCAGCTTGCAGACACCCATAGAGGAATCTGGTGAACAGAACTTCAGTACGATGACACAATGACTCTTCACAGAGGGAAGGCAAAGAAGCTTCAAATGAGTTAGCCGTCGTCGTTGCCGTCTGCGTTCGTGGGCTGCAACTCTCACGTTCACTCGTGTGTACGCGAGTGGGCTTTTACGTGTATGACCGTTTTTACCCCACCATGTAGGCAGCCATACTCCGCTTTCTGGGGAGTGCATGCTAGTTATGTTCTTGCTTCCATAATACACCGAACGCTGACATGGATTACAGGATCTTTAACGTGCATATTTGATTTTCTGCTTGCGTATACACACGAAGGGGGTTCAGGCACTAGCAGGTCTGCACATGTGTTGACCTGGGAGATTGGAAAAATCTCCACCTTTTACCAACCAGGCGCCGTCACCGAGATTTGAACCCGGGACCCTAATATTGAGAGTCCAACGCTTTAACCACTCGGCTATTGCGCCCGTCGCTGATTTAGCCGAAAGCGTGCAGATGGTCGTCAATTCAAAGTAAAGACAACGGTCGTAGCATGCTTGTGAAGAAGAAAATGGCGACCGAAAAACAACAAGAACATCATGTTTTGTCCTCGCGTGTTTTATAGTCAGAGATACTGGGAACACTCAGCTCTTCGTGATTTTCTCTTGAGAAAAACATGTATTCCACACCTCACTGGTAAGGCCAGAAGTTTTAAGTCTGCCTCGTGATTCGAAAGAGTGTTTTGAGTCGTCTGCCGTCATGTGATCGATTCCCGGATCAGTCTTCATCTTGTACAACGAACGGACCTAACAGTGTGAGGGTGTCTTTAATGAGAGCATTGGTAGGCGGAAAAAAGGAGAGAGAGAGAGAGAGAGAGAGAGGGACAGACAGACAGACAGACAGACTGACAGACAGACAGACAGACTGACAGAGGGAAAAAGAAAAGAGAAGAGCGGATAGAGAGACAGAGACAAAACTCGAACGAACAAACGTATCTTAATTAAGTGGGATGAGAGAGAGAGAGAGAGAGAGAGAGAGAGAGAGAGAGAGAGAGAGAGAGAGAGAGACGGACAGACAGACAGACAGACTGACAGAGGGAAAAAGAAAAGAGAAGAGCGGATAGAGAGACAGAGACAAAACTCGAACGAACAAACGTATCTTAATTAAGTGGGATGAGAGAGAGAGAGAGAGAGAGAGAGAGAGAGAGAGAGAGAGAGAGAGGGAGAGACGGACAGACAGACAGACAGACTGACAGTGGGAAAAAGAAAAGAGAAGAGCGGATAGAGAGACAGAGACAAAACTCGAACGAACAAACGTATCTTAATTAAGTGGGATGAGAGAGAGAGAGAGAGAGAGAGAGAGAGAGAGAGAGAGAGAGAGAGAGAGAGAGAGAGAGAGACGGACAGACAGACAGACAGACTGACAGTGGGAAAAAGAAAAGAGAAGAGCGGATAGAGAGACAGAGACAAAACTCGAACGAACAAACGTATCTTAATTAAGTGGGGTGAGGGGGTGGGGGTTGGGGGGGAGGCGCGGGGGATGGCGGGGGGGTGGGGGGGGAGGGGGTGAGGGAGGAAATCAATAAGCATGTTAGGTTTGTTTTCATCTCACCCTCAGTAAAAAGGGGGGAAAAAAGGGAAATAAAAAAGGTAAATAAAACAAACACGTAACACAACAAATACGAATGTAACTTCTTTTCTTTTTTTTCACGTTGTGCGTATGACTTCTTCTTTCTTTTTTTTTTCTTTATAAAACAATGTTATGTTGATTTCCTGATTTTTCAATAATCACAAATATTCTTTTGTATGTCTATATGTCTTGAATAATGTTAAACTCGAATAAAAATGTTTATCACCCCCCTCCCCCCACTCCCCCCAAAAAACAACAACAAACAAACAAACAAAAACCAAAAAAAACAAAACAAACACGTAACACAAAAGGCATCACTATTTTATCAGTAATTTTTTATTATGTCAACAACAAAAAACTGTAATAATGTGGGAGGGAATAAGAAGGAGAAATACGAAGAGATAGAGAGAGACAGAGACACAGACGCAGATAGAAAGACAGACAGACAAACTGACAGACGGACAGACAGACAGACAGACATGCCGACCTGAGTATAACATCATCACCGAAAATAGGCAACAGGTGTGAATTACTATCAGAACAGCGGGGCATGCAAACTGGTACCCCCTGGAGGAAAGCCAATGATCCACAACGCGCTTCGTGTGTGTGTGTGTGTGTGTGTGTGTGTGTGTGTGTGTGTATGTGTGTGTGTGTGTGTGTGTGTGTGTGTGTGTGTGTTTCGGTTTTTTGTTTTTGTTTTCGGGTTTTTTTTCGTTTTTTTCTGTTTTTTTTCCCCCACAGCAGTATCATTCAGAAGTACAATCAGTCAAAAGAGGCCACTCTAACCAGCACCTCCCCCCCCCACATTTTACGTGTTGGACAGATGAGAGATGTATTCCCGTGTGTCTCCTTTCTCCCTTCACCCCAGCAATTTTCCAGGCTGACGCTATTACCTAGCCCTCTGCTTTTCATTATTATTTCATTAAGCTAACAGGCGGTTTATAAGTTGCCATACCCTTCGATTCCATCAGCTGAAGTGGTTTGAACAACACTTAATTAAAAAACAAAAAAACAAAAAAACAACAACCAAAAAACAAAAACAAAACAAAAAAACCAAAAAAACTACATGTCTGAAAATATCCGGGGGGTAGTTTTCACTTGGGTGAGAAAATCTGAGGCACGCATGGAACAGCGAAAACAGGTAGTTTTGATAGCGCACCCATACGTTTCCATTTCAACGCACCTATCCGTGTCCGAATCAACAGCTGTTTCGCTTGCAGTTCACTCTGTCACAACATGAAGTGATCCTGAACATTGGAAAAAAAAACACCCAAAAAACAATGACTCAATTTGTACATGATCGATTCATTGCATAGGACAATACCCTACGGCGACCGTGAAAAAAATAAAAATAAAAATAATTATCATGCCTCTCCGAGATCGAGCAAAAACTGTGCAGTCATCCTTCCGGGTTACACTGTCGGCCGTTCTGTAACCTTGTGAACAACGTACAAACTGCAACACCCGTGTTTCGAGCCCTAACTTTTAGTGCTTTGAGCCTATACCTGTAGTGCGTAGAGCCTATACCTGTAGTGCGTAGAGCCTACGCCTGTAGTGCGTAGAGCCTATACATGTAGTGCTTAGAGCCTTTACCTGTATACTTCGAGCCTACATTTGCAGTGCTTACAGCCTGCTCGTGTAGTACTTAGAGCCTTTACCTGTGCTGGCAAAAAAAAAAGAAATGTAAGGAAAACAGTAGTGTTTCAAGTCACTTCCTATGCTGGCAGAAAAAAAACGTAAAGAAAAAAATCTTTTCTTCAAATATATATTTTTTAAGATACTTCTTCGGTCCGCAGCCTTGTTTTCTTAGAACAACTGTTGTTGGTTGTTTTTTTTAAATAAAGAAAAAAAAACAAAAAAACAAAACAAAACAAAATCAAAACAAAAAACAAACAAAAAACAACCCCCCCCCCCCGCCCCCCATCTCCAAAAACAACAACAACAACAACAAACAAAAAACCGACGCTTCGGACTGTTGCAGCCCATGTTGGGAGAACGATTAATACAGGAAGTCAACACCAAAAAAACTGTAATAATGTGGGAGGGGATTAGAAGGAGAGATACGAAGAGATACAGAGAGACAGAGACACAGACACAGATAGAGAGACAGACAGACAGACAAACTGACAGACGGACAGACAGACAGACAGAAAAGACAGACAGACAGACAGACAGACAGACATGCCGACCTGAGTATAACATCATCACCGAAAATAGGCAACAGGTGTGAATTACTATCAGAACAGCGGGGCATGCAAACTGGTACCCCCTGGAGGAAAGCCAATGATCCACAACGCGCTTCGTTCGTGTGTGTGTGTGTGTGTGTGTGTGTGTGTGTGTGTGTGTGTGTGTGTGTGTGTGTGTGTGTGTGTGTGTATGTGTGTGTGTGTGTGTGTGTGTGTGTGTGTGTGTGTGTTTCGGTTTTTTGTTTTTTTTTTCGTTTTTTTTCGGGTTTTTTTTTCACAGCAGTATCATTCAGAAGTGCAATCAGTCTTCAAACTGCTACCTGCATTCAAAGAACGATTCACACAGCGAAAGGTAGTGCTCCAAATTACTCCTCGTGTTGGTAGAATGACTCACGCTGGGTCTAAAATATTGCTTAAAGACCGTGACCAGTGTTCGTAAGACGACTTTTGTTGGAAAACAGTAGTGCTTTAAACTGATAACTGTATTGGAAATACGACCCGCGCAGGGAAAATTAGTACTTCAAACTGCTGCTCGTGTTTGGTAGAGCAACTAGTGTTTCAAAATGCTACTCTTGTTGGTGGAACGCCTCGTGTTGAGGAAAGTAGTGTTTCAAACTGCTGCTCCTGTTGGTGGAACGACTCGTGAAGGGGAAACACAACACAACACAACACGACACCGTTGTCAGTAAAAACAACAACACAACAACAACAACACAAACAACAGCAACAACCTGTGCTTCAAACAGCTACCCGTATTGACATAACAACACAACAACAACAGCAACAACCAGTGCTTCAAACAGCTACCCGCATTGACACAACAACAACCAGCAACAACCAGTGCTTCAAACAGCTACCCGTATTGACACAACAACAACAACAGTGCTTCAAACAGCTACCCGTATTGACACAACAACAACCAGCAACAACCAGTGCTTCAAACAGCTACCCGTATTGACATGACAACAACAACAGCAGCATCAACCAGTGTTTCAAACAGATACCCGTATTGACATAACACCAACAACAACAACCAGTGCTTCAAACAGCTACCCGTATTGACATAACAACAACAACAACAACCAGTGCTTCAAATAGCTACCCGTATTGACATAACAACAACAACCAGTGCTTCAAACAGCTACCCGTATTGACACAACAACAACAACAACAACAACCAGTGCTTCAAACAGCTACCCGTATTGACACAACAACAACAACAACAACCAGTGCTTCAAACAGCTACCCGTATTGACACAACAACAACAACAACAACCAGTGCTTCAAACAGCTACCCGTATTGACATAACAACAACAACAGCAACAACCAGTGCTTCAAACAGCTACCCGTATTGACACAACAACAACAACACCAGCAACAACCAGTGCTTCAAACAGCTACTCGTATTGACACAACAACAACCAGTGCTTCAAACAGCTACCCGTATTGACACAACAACAACAACACCAACAACCAGTGCTTCAAACAGCTAACCGTATTGACACAACAACAACAACACCAACCAGTGCTTCAAACAGCTACCCGTATTGACACAACAACAACAACACCAACCAGTGCTTCAAACAGCTACCCGTATTGACACAACACCAACACCAACAACCAGTGCTTCAAACAGCTACCCGTATTGACACAACAACAACAACAACCAGTGCTTCAAACAGCTACCCGTATTGACATAACAACAACAACAACACCAGCAACAACCAGTGCTTCAAACAGCTACCCGTATTGACATAACAACAACAACAACCAGTGCTTCAAACAGCTACCCGTATTGACACAACAACAATAACAACCAGTGCTTCAAACAGCTACCCGTATTGACATAACAACAACAACCAGTGCTTCAAACAGCTACCCGTATTGACACAACAACAACAACCAGTGCTTCAAACAGCTACCCGTATTGACATAACAACACAACAACAACAGCAACAACCAGTGCTTCAAACAGCTACCCGTATTGACACAACAACAACAACAACAACCAGTGCTTCAAACAGCTACCCGTATTGACATAACAACAACAACAGCAACAACCAGTGCTTCAAACAGCTACCCGTATTGACACAACACCACCACCAACAACAACAACCAGTGCTTCAAACAGCTACCCGTATTGACATAACAACAACAACAACAACAGCAACAGCAACAACCAGGGCTTCAAACAGCTACCCGTATTGACATAACCAGCGAGTCATGTCAGGTCAAAAAGTGGCAGCAGCAGCAGATAGGATAAACGTACGTGGCAGCTCAATTCTGACTTACCAGCAACCGGCCATCAGTGTCGCGTGGATCGATAGATCGGAAGGTTCTGGACTTCTACGCCTACATGCTGTACCTGCACAGTGCTTATCATTTATGTATCGGCTAGCCGGTGTACAGTTAAGTAAGACTCTTTATTCTTTCTGCAGGGCCCCTTCGAAGTCTGCTCGACAGATTTAGTCACAGGCTTGTCACAGGAGGGACTGATGCGTGACTTTTTTTTTTTTAAAGCTGCGCGAGGGTGCCATTATGAAGAAGGGGTAGGGGGTTACGCGAGGGGTGGGTTATCGATAGTTTAGAAGGTTTGTTGACAATGAAGTGTGTGTGTGTGTGTGTGTGTGTGTGTGTCGAAACTCACACGGGAAAAAAAAAAGAGGAATACGTGCAGAAATCATCTGAATCTCTCTCTCTCTCTCTCTCTCTCTCTCTCACACACACACACACACACACACACACATACACACACACACGCGCTTGCTTGCTTGCTTTCGAGCAGCTGTGAAAAAAACAATAAAAATCACGTGCTGATGTCATCTTACGGATCACACACACACACACACACACACACACACACACACACACTGATTAATAACTATTTTCTGTCACATTCCCCATCGCCGGCAGTCCACAAAAGTCCCCCTTGTACCTGATTTAACGAGTTAGACTGACTGGAAAAATAGACACACCATACATCTGTTCAACAGTTCACGGCGTACATAGCCTAACAAGTGGTATCCAATGTTGTCAAAAACCCGTGGTTTTATAGCATTTCAATTGTAATTGAGATTTGGTATTTTCATATATAGATATAACGTCCCTTTTGATCTTTCGATTCATCCCCCCCTCCCCTCGCCCTCAGGGAATCAGGGAACTTCCTAATCCCACCCCACAGAACACAGCAGGATTTATGGAGTTGGGAATGGGGGTGGATTGGAAGGGAGCCGTTCAATGCAGGAGATCATAGAATTCTTCCCCTCCCCCCCCCCCCCCCCACCAACACCCCTGGGGAGGGTAGAAATGGAAGGCCATCAGTTGAGCGCATGATACACCCGGCAGGAGGCTGTACTGTACATTACTGAGCCAGGGATCGCTGATAACGGATGAATGCATGCTTCCCATCAGTGGGATGGATGTATGAACACGGGTATGCAGGTCCATCATTGGCTTCCACCGTGCGGGTGAACACCCTAGACTATGACCACCCCCGTCTAAACACCACCCTGCGGAGCTTAATTGATCAGAACCAGACGCCGGGGTGGGGTGTTTCAGAGGCCTGCCAGAACGGGTACCACTCTGGAACTGGGAAGGGAAAGGCGAGAGTACGAGAAAGGGGGAGAGGGGAGGAGGGGGGGTAAACGTTTGCTGTACGGTGATAAACATTTGCTGTATTGTGTACATATCAAAGACGATGAAAAATAACCGACACTAGCGGAAGCTAGCCACGTCTTTGCTTTGTGGCTGTGCTGGTCAACGCTTGAAACATGTGTATGTTGTAAAAGTCCGTGAGTTCGACCCGATTGTGCTGCAAGATGCTAAATATGAAACGTGGCCCGGTGTGGGGTTAAACTGGCTCCACCTCCGGAAGAGCTGTGACATAATTATTGTACTACTACAGTGTTACACAAGTCCTCCGCTGCCAGCATTATTGTACTACGATAGTGTTACATCCGTCTTTCACTGACATAACTATCGAACTACTGTAGTGTTACAAAGGTCCTTCATTGGTATAGTTATTATACTGTTGTAGTGCATATCATTGATATCATTATTGTACCACCTCAGTGTTTAATACGTCCTTCACTGACGTTATCATTGTACTACAATAGTCTTGCAGAAGGTCCTTCATTGGCATAATTATTGTACTACTAGTGTTACATAGGTCTTTCACTGACATGATTATTCTACTTCTAGAGTCACATGGGTCCTTCACTAACATAATTATTGCACCACTGTAATGTTACAAAGATGCTTCACTGATATAATTATTGTACTACTATAGTGTTATATATGTCTTTCACTGATACAGGGTGTGTGCTATACAAATATTGGTCGGCTATAGATCTAAATAGGTCCTTCCCACACCCTCTACCAGATGCACTGCATAAAAAGTGGAGAACTGTAAATCACGAACGAATCCAACACAGAGACAAACACGGGGACACACGTAGTAGGTAAAAACACATGTACAGAGAGAGAGGGGAGGGAGGGAGAGAGAGAGAGAGAGAGAGAGAGAGAGAGAGAGAGAGAGAGAGAGAGAGAGAGAGAGAGAGAACGAACGAACGAACGAAATTTCATTTTACGAGGGTAACGGAGTAAGCACAAAGTACTTGTTTACATCCAGTCCTCTGGGCAAGAATAATAATTGAGAAAAAAAAAAACAAAACAAAAAAACGAATGTCAATTCACAACACCAACATCAAAATTACATAAGCATGTGCAAACATAAGCACAGAACTTATGTACAATACAATATCGCAATAGATAAATAACAACAAGGACAATAGGGACGGTGCGTGGTGGAGAGCAGAAGGAAGAATGGACAAGGGGAAGAGTGAAAAGGGTAGCGGAGGGTGACTGAACAGGAGAGAGAGAGAGAGGGGGGGGGGGCGGAGGGGGGGGGACGCAGACAGAGACAGACAGAGAGACAGACACACCATTCCAAAAACCAACAAAAGTTGCCACCTTCTCTCCCAACAATTAACTCTTTACTGTCGCAGAGGGCAGACACTGGAGACAGGGGCGCGGCAGAGGACAAGCCGCGGCCATCATTTCAAAATGTCAGACCCTGGCGAACTCGTTAACTCTCTCCATACGAACGGCGAAAGAGACGACGCTAACAGCGTTTCACCCCAATTACCATCATCAAAATATTGCAAGAGGAAGGCTCTTATACTGAAGAGGTGAATGTTGACAAAGAATACCACAATTCTGACGACGGAAGCTAAAGGTTGGGTCATTCAGACACCCACTGGACATCCGAGGGGTCTGTGTAGAGGAGAAGAGAGGACTGGCCGTACTGAGTGAGTTAAGCCTCCACGCTCATTACCAGCAGTGTGAGATAGGAACAGGAGGATGTCGCTTTTTTGGGAGGGGGGGTGTGGGGGGTTCCCTCCCTTGGGCGTCCGACAGAGCGGGAGAGAACTCTGAGCAGATGCTTTGAATTGCGGCACGCTTAGAGCGTGGCGTAAGTGATTCTTACGCACCGCTGTACGCATGGGAACGATTTTCAGAGTTGGGTAAACATCTCTTCTGGAAAGATGAGTCATTTGGTAATTTTCTCGACAGGAGATGGGGCCGTTCAGGATGTCAAAAGAAAGAAGAAAAAAAAAAGCCGTTCGCAGTGCTGTGGAAAGGAGAGACAAAGAAAACGAAAGGCCGAGAGAAAGACAGAAAAACGAAATGTGGAAAGAGAGAGAGAGACAGAGAGAGAGAGAGAGAGAGAGAGAGAGAGAGAGAGAGAGAGAGAGAGAGAGAGAGAGAGAGAGAACGAACGAACGAAGTTTTTTTTATTGAGGGAAGTGGAATAGCATACATGTGCTTTTTTTCATCCAGCCCTCATGGCAAATGGAAATTGAATATGAATCAAAACATCCACAAAGTAGCAAAGAGATGAAGAAATAAAGACATGACATTCACCTTCACATTTAAACATGCACATCTACATAATAAACATGTACATTTACATAATCATGATACAAACATCATCATGTCATGAAGGAAAAAGATCAAACCATCCCCCCCCACACACCCCCCCTCCGAAAAAAAAAAAAAAAAAAAAAAAGGACACTGATTGTGGTTGTATATCATTAAGTAGTGCGATAGCGGTTAGACATACAATTAAACTATATATGCGTATTCAATAAGATAAAGTCAAGTTAAGTATGATTGTTGACATATTTGTCCATAAGGTGTGTATGGTAATGTTTTTTGAATTCTTGAATGCTTTTCTGAACATTAAGATTGGATGAAGAGAGAGAGAGAGAGAGAGAGAGAGAGAGAGAGAGAGAGAGAGAGAGGGAGAGAGAGAGAGAGAGAGAGAGAGAGAGAGAGAGAGAGAGAGAGAGAGAGAGAGAACACGTACAGAAAGAGAGAGGGAGAGAAAGAAAGAAAGTTTGAAAATTTGTTAGTTAAGTTACTCAAGGAGGCGTCACTGCGTTCGGACAAATCCATATGCGCTACACCACATCTGCTGAGCAAATGCCTGACCAGCAGCGTAACCCAACGCGCTTAGAGAAAGAAAGAAAGAAAGAAAGAAAGAAAGAGAGACAGAGAGAAAGAAAGAAAGAAAGAGAGAAAGAAAGAAAAAGAGAAAAAAGAAAAAGAAAGGGAGAAAGAAGGAAAGAAAGAAAGAGAGAAAGAGAAAGAAAGAAAGAGAGAAAGAGAAAGAAAGAAAGAGAGAAAGAGAAAAAGAAAGAGAGAGAGAAAGAGAGAAAGAAAGAAAGAAGGAGAGAAAGAGAAAGAAAGAAAGAAAGAAAGAGAGTAAGAAAGAGAGAAAGAGAGAAAGAAAGAAAGAAAGAAAGTGAGAAAGAGAGAGAGAAAGAAAGAGAGAGAGATAGTGAAAGAGAGAAAGAAAGAAAGAAAGAAAGAAAGAAAGAGAGAGAGAAAAGAGAAAGAGAGAAAGAAAGAGAGAACTGAAACAAAACGAAACGAAAGGGATGACAGAGAGAAAGACAACAAAAACAACAACAACAACAACAACAACAACAACAAAAGACAAGAAAAGACAGGCAGACAGAAATGTAGGGCACACGGAAATAGATAAAGACAAAAAGGTGGAAATGAATGAATGAAGGAAGGAAGGAAGGAAGGAAGGAACTGAGGAAGCCAGAGGAGGAAGTGCCATGGGTGATGCTGCAGGCTCATATTCTCAAAGACTTTTACACGTTCGTCGACAGCGTCTCTAACGGCAGCCATCGGCGTTAACATAAAGGGGTTGGATGTGAATGCGAGATTCTATTCCGTTTAGGACCAAAGCCCCTAACTGATTGAGCAATCATGCATACAGTTACACAAGTGTATTTTGAAATAGAACGATTAATTCTGAAGAAAAATAATTCGAGATATTTCAAAGGAAACGTTCATATCACTTTTATAATCCTACGTAATTGTTCTGGAACTTTGTAAATGTAGAACGCCAGATTAGATACTGCAATCTCGAATCTGCAGAACATGAGCCAATTAAATCTAAAGTGACACTGATTACCAAAAATATTTGTGCTAAATATATTTTATCATCGAGTCATAAAGAGCAGGTGCCAGTTGCATTGCTTGGTTCTAACTTTTTGACAGTTACACGTGACTAAATGCCTACATTGACCGAACTACGCCATTGGTCAGTTCCATAATACACACAGGTAGTAGCGGGTTACGACCATTCTAGGCTCTTCCGTCCGAGCAATGCAACTGGCTCCAGGACAGCAAAGCGTGATATGAATTTCATCTTCCTCTGAAGTGAAGACTGAGTACGTTTGTGATGAAAAATAACTCTTCTTCTTCTTCTGCGTTCACTCGTATGCACACGAGTGGGCTTTTACGTGTGCATGCTGGGTATGTTCTTGTTTCCATAACCCACCAAACCCTGACATGGATTACAGGATCTTAAACGTGCGTATTTGATCTTCTGCTTGCATACACACACGAAGGGGGTTCAGGCACTAGCAGGTCTGCACATATGTTGACCTGGGAGATCGTAAAAATCTCCACCCTTTACCCACCAGGCGCCGTCACCGTGATTCGAACCCGGGACCCTCAGATTGACAGTCCAACACTTTAACCACTCGGCTATTGCGCCCGTCGATGAAAAATAACTCGATATTAGTGATAAGTTTTCCAACACCCAATACTTTGCCGTTTCAGGACACTGGCTGTTGTTGCAGATTCCCCTCACAGAAACACGCCTGGCGCACAAAGGTGAGAGCTCATCTACTCTGGGGCAATGTCTCGGACTGTTTGTCAGGTGAGGTGCTCAGACGCGCATTGGGGGCAGTTAGCTCATGATCTGGAACGTACGCAATTCTCAAAGCATCTCAATATCATGTTATCTGGATTAATTCATCGGGTGGTGGGGGGGTGGGGGGTTTGGGGGCGGGGGTAGCGGGGGGCTGGGGGGGGGGGGGCTCGAGTACTGCCTGATCAAACTTCACATTGCAAACAGGGATGGTGGGGACGGGACTGGAAGTGACGAAGGAAGCCCTGATGTAGACCTTTGTCAGGTGCTGGGCTGTGAGTGACAAAGAAAAACAAAAGGGGCGGAGGAGGAATTGGGGTGGGGGTGGGGTGCGGGGTGCGAGGGTGGGAGGGAGAGAGAGAAGGGTGTGCTCACTGTCGGACATCACAGACAGAAAACCTCCCGGACCGGATAGAATAGATCACCCATCGGTTTAGTGCAACAGTTGTCAGTATTCAATTTCAAGGAGGTATCAAAACGTACGGAATGATTCGTATATGTTACACCACATCTAGAAAAAAAAAGAAAAAGAAAAAAAGCCTGACCTTCCCGTAAACCGAACAAGCTAGTCAGGCCTTGCATAATACTGCACAGTGCACAGACAAACACATGTTTCAGTCAGTACTCTATCCCTGGTAATAACGGGAACTCCCCTCCATCACCACTACCGCGACTATCACCAGAACACGGCCACCCATCCGAACACTACCCGGGGTGGGCGGTGGGGGGAGGTGTGGGGGGTGGGGGCTGGGGGTGAGCATAATGGATCAGAACCAGACATTGTGTGTCCCAGGAGCCTCCCACAACAGGCACCACTCGGGGCCTGGGAGAAGAGAAAGCGACGAAGGTAAACAGTGTGCTGTTTGGTTGGTGTGGCATAGCAACGATACGATGATGGAACCTGGTGCTTGCTGAAAGCAGGGCCATGTCTTAGTGGCGTCGGTGGTTAACCTTGGCACCTTGGCAACACAAATATTGGGCCTGTCGTAGCGCCATGATATGATATGATATAATATAAAAGAATATAATATGATACGATATGATATGATGTAACATAACATAACATAGCATAGCATGACATAATATAATATAATATAATATAATATAATATAATATAATATAATATAATATGACACTTCTTCTGCGTTCGTGGGCTGCAACTCCCACGTTCACTCGTTTATACACAAGTTGGCTTTTACGTATATGACCGATAATATGACACGACACGACAGGATACGATACAGATAAATAAATAAATAACGCCTACCATTGCGCTAAACATATGCTGTACAAGTACAAGCAGGCCAACAGAACGGGAAAAAAATAGCAACAACTCACACTTCAAGCAGATGTGCAACATGGTTATTGGATTACGGTAGTACTACATAGGTTATGTTTCCCCCAGGTCTATGTTCCCCCCAGGTCTATGTTCCCACAAGTTATGTTCCCCAGGTCTATGTTCCCACAGGTCTATGTTCCCTAGGTATATGTCCCCACAGGTCTATGTTCCCACAGGTCTATGTTCCCCACAGGTCTATGCTCCCACAAGTTATGTTCCCCAGGTCTATGTTCCCCACGGGTCTATGTTCCCACAGGTCTATGTTCCCACAAGTTATGTTCCCCAGGTCTATGTTCCCACAGGTCTATGTTCCCCACAGGTCTATGTTCACCACAGGTCTATATTCCCCACAGGTCTATGTTCCCACAGGTCTATGTTCCCACAGGTCTATGTTTACCACAGGTCTATGTTCCCCACAGGTCTATGTTCCCACAGGTCTATGTTCCCCAGGTCTATGTTCCCACAGGTCTATGTTCCCCACAAGTTATGTTCCCCAGGTCTATGTTCCCACAGGTCCATGTTCCCCAGGTATATGTTCCCACAGGTCTGTTCCCCACAGGTCTATGTTCCCCACAGGTGTATGTTCCCACAGGTCTATGTTCCCCACAGGTCTATGTTCCCACAGGTCTATGTTCCCGCAGGTCTATGTTCCCCACAGATCTATGTTCCCACAGGTCTATGTTCCCCCCAGGTCTATGTTCCCGCAGGTCTATGTTCCCCAGGTCTATGTTCCCCACAGGTCTATGTTCCCACAAGTTATGTTCCCCAGGTCTATGTTCCCCACAGGTCTATGTTCCCACAAGTTATGTTCCCCACAGGTCTATGTTCCCACAGGTCTATGTTCCCCCCAGGTCTATGTTCCCACAGGTCTATGTTCCCACAGGTCTATGTTCCCCACAGGTCTATGTTCCCGCAGGTCTATGTTCCCCACAGGTCTATGTTCCCCACAGGTCTATGTTCCCACAGGTCTATGTTCCCACAGGTCTATGTTCCCCACAGGTCTATGTTCCCACAAGTTATGTTCCCCAGGTCTATGTTCCCCACAGGTCTATGTTCCCACAAGTTATGTTCCCCACAGGTCTATGTTCCCACAGGTCTATGTTCCCACAGGTCTATGTTCCCCCCAGGTCTATGTTCCCCACAGGTCTATGTTCCCACAGGTCTATGTTTCCCACAGGTCTATGTTCCCACAGGTCTATGTTTCCCACAGGTCTATGTTCCCACAAGTTATGTTCCCCAGGTCTATGTTCTCACAGGTCTATGTTCCCCACAGGTCTATGTTCCCACAGGTCTATGTTCCCACAAGTTATGTTCCCCAGGTCTTTGTTCCCACAGGTCTATGTTCCCACAGGTCTATGTTCCCACAAGTTATGTTCCCCAGGTCTATGTTCCCCACAGGTCTATGTTCCCCAGGTCTATGTTCCCCACAGGTCTATGTTCCCCACAGGTCTATGTTCCCACAGGTCTATGTTCCCACAAGTTATGTTCCCCAGGTCCATGTTCCCACAGGTCTATGTTTCCGCCTGGGAAGTCAGAGAACCTGAGCACACTGGTTCGATCCCCACACGCGGCAGTATTTTCTCCCCCTCCACTAGACCTTGAGTGGTGGTCTGGATGTTAGTCATTCGGATGAGACGATAAACCGAGGTCCCGTGCATATCATGCACTTAGCGCACGTAAAAGAACCCACGGCAACGAAAGGGTTATCCCTGGCAAAATTCAGTAAAATTGGAAATATAAATAATTAAAAAATATATAAAAATCCACTTGGGTAGGAAAATAGATACACTTGTAGACAGAAAAATAGATGGTGCTCTCAGTGTAGCGACGCGCTCTCCCTGTGGTGAGCAGCCCGAATTTCACAGAGAGAAATCTGTTGTGACAAAAGAGAAATACAATCGTTACAATCGTAATAAATCAAAACAAATAATTAAATGAAAATAGAATATAAAAAAAATAAAAAAATAAATAAAAACAACAGAAAAACCGCGTCTTGTCTAGCCCCAAACCTAACCTATTGGCAATAACTGAAACCATAAAGGTGGAAAGGGTAAGAACTTTTGAAAAACAAAACAAACAAACAAAACAAACAAAAACAAGAAAAAAATCGTAGCGAAGCCATTTTCATTACTGGTCATGCCAGACACAGATATCTGTCATGATCAGTTAAACCTCTCGATCATCGCTCAAAAGAAAGTTGTTCTGAAGAAACAAGCTCCCCTTTTTTTTCAACTTTTGATTAACTCCTACTGTCACAGGAGAAACGAAAATGAGACAAACGATCATGGTAGCGAACAAGCAACCGTGGTAAATTTTTTAAAAAAATGTCCGGCTATGGCAAACTCTTTTTGACCCGTTTCGCTTTTCGCTCATTTTTCATAGTCAGGGAGAGTTGTCTGTTTCGGGTTCCTTCCCTTGAGCGTCTGACTGAGAGGGAGAGAACTCTGGTTTGAAACTGGACAAGGTAAAAGCTTGGCGCAATTTGTTTGTGCCTCTGTTTTGGCGAAAGCACTCCTTAAACCGTAACACGCATAGCAACAGTTTTAAGACTGGGGTAAATGAAGGTTCTAGAACGCTGATTCTTTTTATTATTTCCTGGATAGGGGATTGGTCGTTCACGTGTTCATAAAAATGCTGAACAGTTCATGATGGAAAGAAAGGAAAGAAACAAAGACGAAATGAAAGAAGAAAGGACAGACAGAGAAATACGAATATAAAGAAAGGAGGAAAAGAAAGAACGAGAAAAAAATGGCAATAAATAGACAAACGTGTGGGTATGAAGGATTTTTATATGATAGTCAAATAGACAAACGTGTGGGTATGAAGGATTTTTATATGATAGTCGGTGTCCGAATATGACCATCAGAACAGCAGAGGAGGCTACTGCTGCTGTCCCAAACTGTCTAGGCTAGAATTTTATCACATTGGAGAGTGTCTTGCCCAAGTTACATCCCCACTCTCTCGGCCAAGAGGGTTTTAGGACAGTTGGCGTGGTTTCCAAAGGCCAACCAGCCCACAAAGCTGCAGTACTAAGAACCAGTGCAATCTTGCCTTCTAGTTTGAGGATCAAAGTGGGGTCGACGATGGGGAAAACGCCCCGAGAACTACATGCAAGTTTGAATTCTCAAAAAAACGTTCTGAATCTGATTTGACTTGTTCCTTGTGCAAAGGTGAGGACGAAGACAAAAGCTAGATTTTGTGGTATGTTTTGCTGTTTTGACTAGTTTCAGAGTACGGTATACCCCACCCACATTTTGTTGGTATCCCAATCAGTTTCTCTCTTAAGTTTGCTTCTGGCATCTGAAAAAGAAAGAGCTGTGAAGAATTTGTCAATTTATTTGTACAAGGCATTACATTTCCGATCTGTTGCACTTCATAATTCAATTTCTGCAGATACTGTGCTTACGTGTATGTTGTGCCCCTTCATGATAAGAACATCCACATCCGCATCACAACACACACACACACACACACACACACACACACACACACACACACACACACACACACACGCACACACACACACACGCACACACACGCGCGCGCACACACACACACACACACACACACACACACACACACACACACACACACACAGTGCGCTGGAACGGAAGCTGACACAAGAGAACAGAGACAAACGTTTTCTTTCTTTTTAGAACCTCAGAAAGCCAGTACTCATACAAATTCCATTACTATGGTTCTGCCAGACACAACACTTATTCTTTCTGGATCGAATTCTGAGTATCATTTTCCAGACAGAAAGTTGCTCCATAGAAGCAAACCATCTCGTCTTCTTTTTTTTTTCTCCAACGATTAATTCTTTCTCTGACGGGCAAACAGAAATGAAAGAAACAGTAAAGCCTGCAGCGGTTATTTCAGAACGTCAGAGGATTGTTAACTCGTTTCGCCTACAAGTTAATTGCTGGCAGTGTGAGACAGGGAAATGCGTTGGTATCTGTTTAGTTTGGATTCTAGAACTCCCTTGAGCGCTTGGCTGAGTGGGAGAGACAACTCTGAGCAACTGGTGGTTTGCGTCCAGACACGGTTAACAGTTTGGCGTTAAGTTCTTCTACCGCAGTGCACATGGGAACTAACGTAAGGATTGGGTTAATATTATACCTTCGAGGGAAAAGAAAAAACGAAACGTTCATTTTTCTGGACATCTTGGTTGAGTGTTCGACCTGAATGTGTTACATAGATATTGGACTGTGGTGCTGTGTGTAATATATTGGTCTGTGGCTATATGTGTTTTGTTTGATATATTGGTCTGTGGCGATGTGTGCCTTGTGTAATATATTGGTCTGTGGCGATGTGTGCCTTGTGTAATATATTGGTCTGTGGCGATGTGTGCCTTGTGTAATATACTGGTCTGTGGCTATATTTTTTATGTGCTTTGTGTAATATATTGGTCTGTGGCGATGTGTGCCTTGTGTAATATATTGGTCTGTGGCTATATTTTTTATGTGTTTTGTGTAATATATTGGTCTGTGGCGATGTGTGCCTTGTGTAATATATTGGTCTGTGGCTATATGTGCTGTGTGTAATATATTGGTCTGTGGCGATGTGTGCCTTGCGATGTGTGCCTTGTGTAATATATTGGTCTGTGGCTATATGTGCTGTGTGTAATATATTGGTCTGTGGCGATGTGTGCCTTGTGTAATTATATTGGTCTGTGGCTATATGTGCTGTGTGTAATATATTGGTCTGTGGCTATATGTGCTGTGTGTAATATATTGGTCTGTGGCGATGTGTGCTTTGTGTAATATAGTGGTCTGTGGCTATATGTGCATTGTGTAATATATTGGTCTGTGGCGATGTGTGCCTTGTGTAATATAGTGGTCTGTGGCTATATTTTTATGTGCTTTGTGTAATATATTGGTCTGTGGCGATATGTGCTTTGTGTAATGTATTGGTCTATGGTGACGTGTGCATTGTGTAATATATTGGTCTGTGGAAGTATGTGCTTTGTGTTATATATTGGCCTGTGGTGATATGTGCTTTGTGCAATATATTGACCCGTGGCTCCGTGTGTTACGTGTAAAATATTGGTCTGTATAATATATCGGTCTGTTCCGCTATGTGCTATCTGTGTAGTTGGCCTGTGGCGCTATATGCTATTCATAAAATATTGGCCTGTGGCGCTATGTACGATGTGTAAACTATTGGCCTGAGGTTGAATGCAATATATTGGCATGTGGCTGTATTTAATATATTGGCATGTGGCTGTATGCAAAATGTTGGCCTGTGGCTGTATGTAATATATTGGCCTGTGGCGCTATGTGCTATGTGTAATATATTGGCCTGTGGTGCTATGTGCTATGTGTAATATATTAGCCTGTGGCTGTATGTAATATATTGGCCTGTGACGCTATGTGCTATGTGTAATATATTGACCTGTGGCGCTATGTGCTATGTGTAATATACTGGCCTGTGGCTGTATGTAATATATTGGCCTGTGGCGCTATGTGTTACGTGTAAAATATTGGTCTGTGGCGCTTGTACTATGTGTAAAATATTGGTCTGTTGCGCCATGTACTATGTGTAATATATCGGCCTGTTGCGCTATGTACTATGTATAATATATCGGCCTGTTGCGCTATGTACTATGTGTAATATATTGACCTGTGGCGCTATGTGTTATGTGCAATATATTAGCCTGTGGCTGTATGTAATATATTGGCCTGTGGCGCTATGTGCTATGTGTAATATATTGACCTGTGGCGCTATGTGCTATGTGTAATATACTGGCCTGTGGCTGTATGTAATATATTGGCCTGTGGCTGTATGTAATATATTGGCCTGTGGCGCTATGTGCTATGTGTAATATACTGGCCTGTGGCTGAATGTAATATATTGGCCTGTGGCTGTATGTAATATATTGGCCTGTGGCGCTATGTACAATGTGTAAAATATTGGCCTGTGGCTGTATGTAAAACATTGGCCTGTGGCGCTATGTGCTCTGTATACAATATTGACCTGCGGCTGTATGTAAAATGTTGGCCTCTGGCTATATGTAAAATGTTGGCCTGTGGTTGTATGTAAAATGTTGGCCTGTGGCTGTATGTAAAATGTTGGCTTGTGGGTATATGTAAAATGTTGGCCTCTTGCTGTATGTAAAATTTTGGCCTGTGGCTGTATGTAATATATTTGCTTGTGACTGTATGTAATATATTGGCCTGTGGCGCTATTACGATGTGTAAAATGTTGGCCTGTGCCTATATGTAAAATGTTGGTCTGTGCCTGTATGTAAAATGTTGGCCTGTGGCGCTATGTACGATGTGTAAAATGTTGGCCTGTGCCTGTATGTAAAATGTTGGCCTGTGCCTGTATGTAAAATGTTGGCCTGTGCCTGTATGTAAAATGTTGGCCTGTGGTGCTGTGTGCTATGAATAAAATGTTTGGAAATTTTATCCTATTATCTAGGACGTTTTAATTAATTCTTCTACTCACATAACTCACTAACCCCGATATTGAAACGTTTTTTTCTTTCTCGGCAATTCCATTTTTCCCGTGTTCTATACTGTCTTCAGCTATCGATCTCTGGCATACCACAAAGCTTCTAACCGCGCGCGCACGTGTGTGTGTATGTGTCAAATGTAAAAAGTTGAAGAGGGATTTATTTAATCCAATGAAGCCCCTGACTGTACACGACGACGACGATGATGATGATAGAGAAACCATCAACAGGCTCTCCCACCTACCTCCCCACTGACCTGGTCATCGGTTTCCTGTCTGGTGTTACATAGATCCCCCCCCCACACGCACACCTCTTCGCTCCCCTCCCCCCACCCCCTCCACACCCTAGGCCCTCCTCCTCCGGGTGTGCGACACCAAATATTGATCCACTGTAATTCTGACCAGATCCCATCCCACATCTCTCAAACCACCCCCATCCATCCACCAAGCCCGTGAATGGGGTCAATTAGCTTTGTGTTGCTGCCGATCTTGTATAACGCCTTTAAGGCCAGAAATCTCTGAGCACCTTGACAGGTCCGCCTTTTGTGTCCCTAATAAGAGGCATGGGTGTTGTGTCCCTAATAAGAGGCATCGGCGTTAACGTAAAACATCAAACAACAAAAACCATTAAGTCTTGTCTTCATTGAGAAGTTTACAGATCGAGCGTGTCATTGAAGCGGTGATAGCTCAACGCTTGGTGTGGTTTTTTTTAATATTTTTTTTTAAAGTCTTTTTCTTTTCGTTCTGATGACTGTAGAGCGTCTTTATCTGTCGGTCCTGCTCACAGAGGCATATATGGGGCTATTGAATGCTAGCAGCAGACATGCGCGGGCTTGCACACACACACACACACACACACACACACACACACACACACACACACACACACACACACAGTGAGACAGACAGACAGACAGAGACATACACAGACAGTCAAACAAACAGTAAAAAAGTAGGTGGAAATTGAAGACAGAAACCATACCGCGGGAAGAATCAAAAACAAAAGAAAGGAGACTTAGTCTGGCCACAGACATAAACCGCACGTTGATGACATCTGAAACCGAAGACGTGGGAGAGACAAACCGTTTTCCTTTAGATCTCCCTAGAGTCTGTCGATGCTGAATGGGTGAGAAAACCATATCCAGAGACCCAGGCTTTGACTCACAACCGACAGACCTGGAGGAATCTGGAGCCAGTTGCATTGCTCGGACGGAAGAGCCTAGTATGGTCGTAACCCGCTACTAACTGTGTATAGTATAGAACTGACCAATGGCGTCGTTGGGTCAACGTAGACATTTAATCACGTGTAACTGTCAAAAAGTTAGAACCAAGCAATGCAACTGGCTCCTGGTGAATAGTTATGTTCTTCTCTGCAGCGCCCCAATGACTCTTCACAGCTTCGAGGGAGAAGCTCAGCTCAGTTCGGTTCAGTAACTCAAGGAGGCGTCACTCCATATACCCGACACCACACGCTCTAAGCAGATGCCTGACCAGCAAGCGTAACCGTAACCCTTATAGGCGCTTGGTCAGGCCTTGGGGGGAAATAAGAAGAAAATAAGTAAGATAGGACACGAAACTAAACAAACAGATCAGTAGAGAGAAGAAGAAGAAGAAG
>NC_134882.1:16566414-16576414 GCF_041734735.1 Babylonia areolata
AATTCAAGAATGAACTTTTTTTTTTATAGAAAAGAAGTAAAAAAATGGAAATAAAGAAATAAAGGGAAAGAAAGAAAGAAAGACAAAACCCAACCGATCAAACAGCAAAACCACACAATCTTTCATTACGACATTGTCAAGTGTTGACCGAAGATAAAACGCTGGTCCCACAAAACGTCATCAAAGCCCGACATTTAAAAAAAATTCAACAAGTAAAAGCCGCTAGCTATGAACTGAAACCACTCAAAACATTTTCAACAATCGATTAATTGAAGGGAACGAATGAATGGATGAATCAACTTAATTTATAAAGAGAAGCGTTTAATTAATTAAACGTTTCCCACAAATTAGGTTGTGTATTCATTGCGCCAACCACATGCAAGAAACAATCAAATGCTTTGCACAGCATAGCAGAAAACACACACACACACACACACACACACACACACACACACACACAACCGATTTAGAAAGTCGGTCTGCTTTAAAAACAGTTACTCACCAATCAGCTCATAATTGTACTCAGCCTACAGCTTGTATCAATGAACATCAGCGTCTCTTTCGCAATTTAGCTACCGACCACGCGCGCGCAAAACAAAACAAGACAAAACAAAGCGGGCCATCCAGACCGCCCACTCTCCACACCACGAGGTCTGATTGGTTCAGTGTCGGGAAAGAAAAAAACCCCAACAACAACGAAAAAAACCACCAACCACCAGAACCCATTGCTATAATAATTGGTCTGTTCAGTCAAACAATGGTGTGTGAGTCACACACACACACACACACACACACACACACACATGCACACAAAGTAACACGCAAGCACACACACACACACACACGAATTTCCCATTCGTCTTTCCACGCAGGAACAAACGAACGTCAACTGACCAGAGTGCGCATGTACCAGAATCATTTTCCATTTCCTGATTGGCTGATTTGTTTCCTGGGCGGGGGGGGGGATGGGGAGGGGGGGGGATGCCGAGAAAAGGACGTGCGCCTCCCCCAACCCCACCACTCCCTCACCTCTCTCTCTCTCTCTCTAGCCTTTTTCCTCCCTTCCCCCACCCTACCCCCAACAACCGCTCAGATCCACATCTTTCCGCAGTGCTGGTTTGCATTGACGTTTGGGTCATGTTTAGCAAGGGGACTCCGCGCCCTCGCCACTGTGAGTGAAATACTGGTGTGGGTGAAATCCTTCTCTCCGAACAAGCGTAGTGTGGCGCCAGTGTGGTCGTGCAACGGCCATCACCCCCTCACACACACACACACACACACTCGCACTCGCACACACCTACGTAGGCACGCGTACACACAACACACTACATGCGCACGCGCACACACACACACACACAAACACGAACAGCATGCATCAATGTGATTATGCTAACGGTGTGTAAGGAAGTTGTTGGCTCCTCTCTCTCCCCTATTTCTCGCCCTGTGTGTGTGTGTGTGTGTGTGTGTGTGTGTGTGTGTGTGTGTGTACGTATGCATGTGTGCGTGTGTGCGTGCGTGTGTGTGCGTGTGTGTGTGCGTGTGTGTGTGCGTGTGTGTGTGTGTTTATGCGCGCGTGCGTGCGTGCGCGCGCGCGCGCGCTCGCGTGTGTGTGTGTGTCTGTGTGTGTGTGTCCAGTCCCTTGTAAACGTTAACAGATTCATGTTGATTGTGTGTCGATGCTAATTTGGACACACACATAATTCAAAATGGTTCTCCTGTTTCTATATAAACTCGGGTTCTGTACACGTCATGAATTATGCGCATGTTCAGATCACCATTCACACACACACACACACACACGTTTGAACAAAAGGCGCATATTACATGTGGATGTGGCTGTGACTAGATCTTCAGGTAGATGGTTGTTGATTGCACAGTTCTATAAATCATACTGGATTTGTTCGAGAGACAGGGCATTGACTGCTTTGGGGAAAAAGCTATTGGCGAAGCAATTGGTTTTCGTCCTTATACTTCTGTACCGTCGACCAGAGGGGAGCATCTCGAAAATCCCGAAATCTGGATGTGATTCATCCTCGCTGATTGATTTTGCTTTTTTGAGTAGCCACTTATAATATGTCTTCTAGAGGAGGTAGATCAGCCCGGTAATCTTGGTGGCAGTTTTTACGATTCTGTTAAGGGCTGCAACTTCTGCCTTGGAAATGTTTCCGTACCAAACAGTCATAGCGAAGGATAACACACTTTCAATGACTGCTCGGTAGAAATCAACCATGATTTCTTTTTTAATTCCAAATTTTTGAGGCGCTGAAGAAAGTACAGGCGCTGTTGTGCTTTCTTAACAATTTTTTCCGTATTTTTCTCCTATTTTTCTTCCTATCTGGAATCAGGGCCACTCTTTCATGTTCACCATCAGTGAGTCTCGCTCACTGTCTGGAATCAGGGCCACTCTTTCATGTTCACCATCAGTGAGTCTCGCTCACTGTCTGGAATCAAGGCCACTCTTTCATGTTCACCATCAGTGAGTCTCGCTCACTGTCTGGAATCAAGACCACTCTTTCGTGTTCACCATCAGTGAGTCTCGCTCACTGTCTGGAATCAAGACCACTCTTTCATGTTCACCATCAGTGAGTCTCGCTCACTGTCTGGAATCAAGGCCACTCTTTCATGTTCACCATCAGTGAGTCTCGCTCACTGTCTGGAATCAGGGCCACTCTTTCATGTTCACCATCAGTGAGTCTCGCTCACTGTCTGGAATCAGGGCCACTCTTTTACGTTCCCCACCCTTCACTCAGCTCCCAATGCACTGCGCCCAACGAGTTGTGTTTGAACCGTCCCATCCAAAACACATGACAGGGACAAAACGTCGGTTTGTGGACTGTTCATCTCTGTTTTTAAAAGAGGTCACTCGTTCAACTTTCTTTTCCTTCACTTAGCTCGTTGGGTTACGCTGCTGGTCAGGCATCTGCTTGGCAGATGTGGTGTAGCGTATATGGATTTGACCGAACGCAGTGACGCCTCCTTGAGCTACTGATACTGATACTGATCACTTAGCTCCCTGTACACTGCGCCCTACGAGTAGTGTTTTAACTCATTCCACTCCAGGTACAAGTTAACTCGTACCATGATTTCTTCCCCCCGTGGACCAGGTCCAAGCATTTTCATACCAATACAACTATTCTAATTTCTAGCTTGTTCATTCTTGCTTGGTACAGTTGGCGTTCTAAACTGATTTTTTGTTTTTGTTTTTTTCAATAATTTTTTAATTCCACATCTCTCATAGCTCACCCATCCATTCCACAAATCTTACATTCATTCATTTCTGCTCTGGTTGTTATACAGGGTTACCTGGAAATGGACAGGAAAAGAGAAATGAAAAGTGTCATGGAAACATGCAATGTTGGCAATGACATGATATTGTAAAATGCATAGAGCTTCAAGAATATGCGCTATAGTTAAACATCCTAATAAATAAATACATAAATAAATAAGTAAATAAATAAACATTTCTTGAGACAATACGGACATAATAAAATATGTGACGGATGTCTTCACATTCTTTTTAAAGTATTGCTAAATCAGTGTATTACTGATGATTTTTTTTAGCCTCTATTCATTGTTTATCGATACCGGAAGCATGAAAACGAAATTTTCTTCGACCAATTAAATCAATCCTTCTATCGATTTTCGCCGTTTTTATTGAACCACACTATTTCTTCCTGCAGTGGTCTCGTGTTGTGCTGGCCCAGGGGAGCTGTGGCAGGTATGTAGCTGTGGAGTGGAACGAGGGAATGGTGGCATCCAAACATTGATGGGGAAATGGCGTCGGCTTAAGGACTGTTGCCCACTATCTGGAATCGAGGCCACTCTATCATCTTTCCCATCCTTCCCTTAGCTCCGAATACCCCGCACAATGAGCAATGTTAACACAAAAAAAAAAGAAAAAAAAAGAAAAAAAAGAAAAAGACCCCATCCCAATACTGATATTGACATAGCGCTGGCTTTAGAGCACTTGCCCACTATCTGGAATCCATGCCACTCTGATGTTTCCCACCCTTCACTTATCTCCCCATACATTAATTCCTCTCTTTTTTTCTCTCCATATCATCGCTTCTTCTTTTTCCTCATTATTGGTACCTCTTGTTCCATGTAATTAGTTCCTCTTTTTTCCCCTCCATATTATCAGTTTTTATGTCGTCCTCTCCTATCAAGGAAGGGACTCCCTGGAGTCTGTGAGAGTGATCTGTCCCTGATGCATTACACAAATTACCAATCCGAGGTTCTTTGGTGACATGATAATGGCGGTAATTGCCTGTTTTGGCATGTTACAGTGCCGTGTGTGGGTGAGGGCGGAGGAGGAGGAGGAGGAGGAGGAGGTCGAGAGGGGTCATGGGGGAGTGGAGGACTATGTGTGTGTGTGTGTGTGTTTGTGTGTGTGTGTGTTTGCGTGCGTGCACGCGCGCACGCGTGAGTGTGGGTCTGCTGCTTCGCTTTATCTTTGCTTCTATCACGCACACACATACACATACATATGCAAGCAAGCGCTCACACACACACACACACACACACACACACACACACACAGAGGTATATCTATCTATCTATCTTTCCATCTATATATATATATATACATCGAGGGAAACGAAAAGAGAGAGAGTTGAGAGAGAGGGGAAGATAATACAATGAGAAAGCCATAGAGACACAGAGAGAGAGGGAGGGGGGAGTGGGCTGGGGGGGGAGGAAGACAGAGAGAGACAGATGATAGAGAAAGAGGGGGGAGACAGAGACAGGTAAAACAAATACGGAGACAGAGACAGGTAGAGCAGACACAGAGAGCATCGCTCATTTAAAACTAAACAACTCAGGTGGTGTATATAAACCATGAGGTCTGAACATGGCTGGTGGCCGAACAAGTGAGCGAATTGTTAAACACATACATACACAGACCTGAAAGCTTTCTTCCAGTTGTTTGTTGTTGTAAACCTGGCAGCAAAGACATCATCCACAGCATCACTGTTGACGCTACTGATTGTTTGTCATTGATCGAGGATCGAGGGAGAAGGTGGCAGAATGGTTAAGACGCTCATCAGCCAATACAGTCCGTGAGGGTGTGGGTTAGAATCCCGCTCTCGCCCTTTCCCCCCAAGCTTGACTGGAAAATCAAACTGAGCATCTAGTCAATCGGATGAGACGATAAACCGAGGTCCTGTGTGCAGCACGCACTTGGCGCATTGAAAAATAACCCATGGCAACGAGAGTGTTGTCCTCTGGCAAAATTATATAGAAGAAATCCACGCTGACAGGTACACAAATATATAAGCACGCACTCAAAGCCTAAGAGCGTTGGGTTATGCTGCTGGTCAGACATCTGCCTAGCAGATGTGGTGTAGCGCGTATGGATTTGGCTGAACGCAGTGACACCTCCTTGAGAAAGTGAAACTGAAAACTGATGCTTAGCGCTGATCAATGTCAGTGTCGGGGAGGCGTTGGACTTTTGATCCAGAGCTCATCAGGGTTTGAGTCCTTGTTTCAGCATGGTGTTGTGTCCCTGGGAAAGGCTCTTTACCTCAACATTCCCCGCTTCGCCCAGGGGCCGTATTCAAGACAAAATCATTTTGCCTTCAGGCAAGTTATCTTTGACATTGTTGGGACCCACGGGTACAGTTTACTTTGAAGGATAAGTTATCTTCCTATTCAAGACACAACAGTTCACTCCGACAGCTAACCCATCATCTTTTCTTCTTTTTGTTTTAATCCCAATGATTTGGTGTGCACATGCTCTCAGTTTCACTTCTCATAGCACCACAGCTTGGAACATTGTCGAGAGAGTTCGCAAAACACGTGCTATCCGTAAAACATGTCTGTTTTCCTTTTCTTTTTCTTTTTTTTTAAAAGAAAGAAAAATGGTGCAAAAGGATCCACCATATTTACCTCTGGTTCGTGGGCTGTCACCCTTGGCAGGTAGTAAGGGTAAATTGCCTTGGTGTAGGCTCTTGTGTTCATGAATACTGGGATATTGCTTACCCTCGGGCAGTCTGCCTTGCCTCAGGCAGATTACCCGCAGGTACACATTTACCCTCAGGCACGATGTTCTCTTGAATATGGCCCCAGGTGTCAACACAAGGGTACCTGATTTCAGATTGGGGGAGGTGAAAACGGTGGAAGGAGAGGACTGGGTCCCGCCTTCCTATGCAGAGCAGCAGACACGGTGGTCGTCAAAGGCTGTGGTGCCATTACTTTTTTTAAAACGCTGTGTTTCACAACATTTGACTGTCTATCCATTTGTTGATTAATTTGCCTTTGGCTGTCTGTTTGTCAGCCTCTTTTGTTCGCTTTTCTCTGTTTCTCCCCTCTGTCTGTCTGTCAACTGTCCTTTATTCCTCTACACCACGCTCTCTCTCTCTCTCTCTCTCTCTCTCTCTCTCTCTCTCTCTTTCTCTCTCTCACTCTCAACAATGTGGAGTGATGGCTTAGAGGTAATGCGTCCGCTAAGGAAGCGAGAGAATCTGAGCGCACTGGTTCGAATCACGGCTCAGCCGCCGATATTTTCTCCCCCTCCACTAGACCTTGAGTGGTGGTCTGGACACTAGTCATTCGGATGAGACGATAAACCGAGGTCCTGTGTGCAGCATGCACTTAGCGCACGTGAAAGAACCCATGGCAACAAAAGGGTTGTTTCTGGCAAAATTCTGTAGAAAAATCCACTTGGATAAGAAAAACAAATAAAACTGCACACAGGAAAAAATACAAAAAAATTGGGTGGCGCTGTAGCGTAGCGACGTGCTCTCCCTGGGGAGAGCAGCCCGAATTTCAAACTGAGAAATCTTTTGTGATAAAAAGAAATACAAATACAATCTCTCCAGGCCCCACCCCTCTCATGATTATTATCTAAAGTGTTATTATCGCCTTCAACTGTGTGAAATCCTGACCGCTCTCAAATAGAGAAAGGGGCATACAAATTTTCAGAGGGAGGGTGGGAGGGAGCAGAGACAGGGAGAAAGAGAGAGAGAGAGAGAGAGAGTAAAAAATCAAAGATTCAAAGAATTTTAATGTCAGACCTCTGGCCGTGAGAGAGAAACAGGGACAGACAGACAGACAGACAGAGACAAAGAGACAGAGATACAGAGACGGAGAGATAACCAAACGCACAGAAAAACACAGAGATACATCGCCAAATAAACAGAGTGGCAGACAGAGAAACACAAACAAACAGCCAGCCAGAGACCGAGACAGAAAGAGCAATATGACCCACGGTCAAAATGACCTCCAAAGGCTGGTTCTTTTTTTTCTTTTCTTTTCTTTTCTTTTTCTTTTCTTATATACCACGGAAACTTACCCCATACATTTATTATTCCTGAAATACCTGGCCACAGGGTCAAAGCACTGAACAAGGGGAACTCTTTGAGGAAGACGTTCAGGTGTGGCGTGTCAGTCTGCCAGACTTTGCTCAGATTTTTTTAGATGAGGGAATTGAAAAGAAACACACACACACACACACACACACACACACACACACACACACACACACACACACACACACACACACACACACACACACACACACAACCCCATCATGCATATGTTTTTTGGGTTGGGGTTTTTTTTGTTTTTTTTTACCTCAGGGTAAAGAGGAAACGAAATCAAAATATCCACAAAGATAATAGAGTAGCTATATGATAAGAAGGAAAGAGAACACTCTCATCTTTATCAGAAGAGAGAGAGAGAGAGAGATACAGAGCGAGAGCGGGAGAGCGGGAGAGAGAGAGACAGGGAGACAGAAAGGCAGAGCGATGGGTGAAATTTTATTTGAAGACGAAAGTGTCATTCAAAAGGGTGTGAACTTCTTCTTCTTCTTCGTTCGTGGGCTGCAACTCCCACGTTCACTCGTATGTACGCAAGTGCGCTTTTACGTGTATTACCGTTTTTACCCCGCCATATAGGCAGCCATACTCCGCTTTCGGGGATGTGCATGCTGGGTATGTATTTGCTTCCATAACCCACCGAACGCTGACGTGGATTACAGGATCTTTAACGTGCATATTTGATCTTCACCTTGCGTAGACACACGAATGGGGTTCAAGCACTAGCAGGTTTGCACATATGTTGACCTGGGAGATTGGAAAAATCTCCACCCTTTACCCACCAGGCGCCGTTACCGAGATTCGAACCCGGGACCCTCAGATTGAAAGTCCAACGTTTTAACCATTCGGTTATTGCGCCCGTCGAAGGGGTATGAAACAAATTATAATATATATATATATATATATATATATATATATATATAGAGAGAGAGAGAGAGAGAGAGAGAGAGGCCCCATCTCACCCAGCACCATTTTCTTTATTCGTGCACCCACTCATTATGACGGTGTGTGCTTTACATTATTTGTGAATATTTTGATTTCGTTTTCTCTTTACCTTGAGGGGTAAATGTTAAAAATGCATATGCATGATGGGGTTTTGTGTGTGTGTGTGGGGGGGGGGTTGTTTTTTTTGTGATTGTGATTCCTCATTTAAAAAAAAATCGTTCTCAGTCTCGCTCACATTCGATTTCTTATCTCTTTCAACTGATCAGGACGAGCGCAACAGCCGAGTGTTTGAAGCACTGGACTTTCAATCTGAGGGTCCCGGGTTCGAATCTCGGTGACGGTGCCTGGTGGGTATTGGGTGGAGATTTTTCCGATCTCCCAGGTCAACATATGTGCGGACCTGCTAGTGCCTGAACCCCCTTCGTGTGTATACGCAAGCAGAACATCAAATACCCACGTTAAAGATCATGTGATCTATGTCAGCATTCCGTGGGTTATGGAAACAAGAACATACCCTGCATACACCCCCCAAACACAGAATATGGCTGCATACCTGGCGGGGTAAATAAGCAAAACGGTCACAGACGTAAATTGTGACATGTCTGTATGAGAGTGTATGTGTAAGTGACTGAAACCTTATTGAATGACTCAGCAAAAGAATGGTAAGCGCCCAATGGCAGCTGTCAGCTGGCTCTTACCCAGGCACCCTATTCAAGAGACCATCATGCCTGCAGGTAAATGTGCACCTGTGGGTAATCTACCTGAGGAAAGGCAAACTGCCCCAGGGTAAGCAATATCCGGTATTCAGAAACACAAGAGCATAACTGCAGGTCTACAAACCCTAAGGCACCCTTACTGCCTGCCAAGGTTTGACTGCCCACGAAGGAAAGGGAAAAAAATGACGGATCCTTTTGTTGAGGGAAAACAGGCGTGCTTTGCGGATTGCACGTGTTTTATTCACTCTCTCGACAATGCTGTGAACTGTAGTGGGTTGTGAAGAGCATGTGTAGAAGGGAATCACCAGTATTTTTGATTACAGAGATGGGTTAGCTGCCTGAGTGCACCACGTGTGTCTTGAATACGGAGTTAACCTTCAAGATAAACTGTACCAGCAGGTCCCTACCATGTCAAAGGTAATTTGCCTGAAGGTAAAATGAAGTTTGTCTTGAAGTTGCCCCCACTTGGCAGCCTGTTGTGACTGGCTTGGTCTCCCACCGAGGATAAGTGCCATATATATATATATATATATATATATAGAGAGAGAGAGAGAGAGAGAGAAGGGGGGGATGGAGAGAGAGCACTTATCCTCAGTATATATATATATATATATATATATATATATATATATATATATATATACTCGTATAAGTATATAAGTAGCCCTATCAAAGTACTCTTTCTGACGGTCACCTAATTGTTCTCTCTCTCTCTCTCTCTCTCTCTCTCTCTCTCTCTCTCTTTCTGGCCAGTTAAAAGAGCGCACTGGCGGTTCATTGCTTGATTATCATCACACATGTGCTGGTTCAGTGACACCAGCATTAAGGAAAGAAAAAGTTGCTAATCGTGTTTTTATAACTTATTGGTGAGCACCACTCATTCTTCGTCACCAACTTAGTTGCCATTTTTATGGTGTTAACATAATGCAAGAATACCAGTGTACAAACGCACGCACACGCGCGCACACACGATTTACTCATATTTTATTTCGACCTTTTGCCGCTACATATCTCATTTTGATT
>NC_134882.1:16581414-16583914 GCF_041734735.1 Babylonia areolata
TACTCACCAGGCGCTGTTACCGAGATTCGAACCTGAGACACTCAGATTGAAAGTCCAACGCTTTAACCACTCGACTAATGCGCGCGGTCGGGAGGGGAAACAATTTCTAACTGTTGTAGACCCCGGCGTCCCCGCAATTACTGGTTAATCAACTCACTCCAGATACTGAAAATGGAGATGACTCAGTATAATAAACATGAAAAAATTAAATAAAAAAAATAAATAAAAAAAACCCGCTGTGTTCACAACCAGTTTAAAACTTTGTCCTTTTTTTTGTCTTTTTTCGCGGGACGGTTGGCCCTCGCCGCTTTGTTTGTCGGCCAAGTTAAGTCTTGCTGTGCTTGTGCCCCAGCGTTGATGCTTCTCGTTCTCTCTCTATTGACCTCTTCCTCCACCACTCGTTTTTTATTCATTTTCTTCGCTTTATTTATATCTCAGCTTAGTTTTGTTCAAAACTCATGTATGTTCACGTCTTCTAGATATGATGTGACATCCGTCACATATTCAGTATGTACATGTGACAGGACAGGACTTTATATAAGATTTTCTTGTTGTCCTCTTCATCGATATCTGTGTTGTATTGTGACATGTTCCAAATAAAATACTGTTTAAACCAAAACCTTGTCTTTGTTATAGCTAATACCGCATAAAGTGAAGATGTGAAAAGAATAATTGAGCAAACCTTTGTTTTCAGATGAGGAAGAGTTGTATCTTAAACGAACAACGATGGGAGGTGAGGAAGAAAGGGAAAGGGTTAATTCTTTTTCTTTCTTTTTTTTCCTTCTGTGTTTCTTTTTCTATTTTGAAACACTTTGTCCACCACCCCCCAAAAAATTCTCTTGTTTTAAAATCATTAATATTAAAGGACCTTTTCACCAGTGTAAACAATGAAAAATCGTAACACCCACCCACCCCCACCCCTCCCCACACACATGTACACCCATAATACCCAGATTCAAACACTCGACTGTTGGCCGCCGTTCTTTCTCTGTCTTTGGACATTGCAATTGGAATCAACTTCCTCTTTCGCTTCGTCAAGTCTCCGCACTCACCTCTTTCAAGTCTGGCCTTAAAACCCACCTCTTCCCAAAATAGCCTCCCTAGCCTGCCCTTCCTTGTCTTTAGTTTTCTTCAGTTTTAGAGTTATGCATGCGTGTGAATGACTGGTGCGAAAGCGCTTTGATTTGTCTCTGCACAAGATTCAGCGCTATATAAATACCATTATTATTATTATTATTATATACACACATACGCACACACATACACTCACTCACACACATGTATATATATATATATATATATATATATATATATACTCGCATGCGTAACCCCACTCACCCAGGCAAACAGAGGAGCCCATTCACAGTTAAATCAGTCTCTGGAACAATCCAGCAAACCGGAACCCAGATCCTCATGCTACCTCTTCAAGAACTTGTCAAAGTGCCCTGTATACCTGCTCCCCTCTGCCCCGCCACACACAGCAGACACAACACACAACACAAGCCAGTCCTTCACATCTCTCCACAATATGGGTTCATTCTTATTTTAAAGAAAATTATCGGCATACGAACCGACCAACCGATATCATTATTCTTATATCTATTCATTTATATACCTGGAGAGAAATAATGGTATGCAGAGATAATGATCATTGCCATACTAAGCAACAAAGATTACATCATCCAATCAGTACATGTGCTGGTAGTTAAGAGAGAAAGAGAGATACATGTATAGAGACAGAGAGAAACACACACACACACACACACACACACACACATACACACACACAGGGGGGTAATCTTTTATATTAAAACGGTTCAACACTCGAGCAGTTTAGCAATGGTCAAAGGAATCACGTGCTAAACACATATTGTGAATCTGTGTGTGTGTGTGTGTGTGTGTGTGTGTGTGAGAGAGAGAGAGAGAGAGAGAGAGAGAGAGAGTTTGTGTGGTCGAAACTCACACGGGAAAAAAAAGAAATACGTGCAGAAGTCATGTGAATCTCTCTCTCTCTCTCTCTCTCTCTCTCTCTCTCTCTCTCTCTGTCTCTGTCTGTCTGTTTGTCTGTCTGTCTGTCTCTCTCTCTCATTCGAGCAGCTGTGAAAAACCCCCGAAAACAACGTGCTGAATCATCTTATGAACCTCTCTCTCTCTCCTCTCTCTCCCTCCCTCTCTCTCTCTCTCTCTCTCTCTCTCTTACGGTTAGTAAACAAAGTCATTCATTCTCAATGGAACAGCTGTGGTCAACCTCAAATGAAAACAAACTAAGAATCACGTGCAGAAATCATCTTGGTTAATCACTCTCTCTCTCTCTCTCCCCTCTCTCTCTCCCTCTCTCTCTCTCTCACACACACACACCTTCCTTCTTCGTCTTGACACGCGTGCGTAAAGAGAGATACACACAGAGAGAGAAGATGACGCATTATGCTTCAACATTATCTATTTCTTAACAGGAAGATGAGCTGTCCATGATACCAGATTTTACAGTTTGTAAGTTCCA
>NC_134882.1:16591414-16596414 GCF_041734735.1 Babylonia areolata
GTGTGTTTGTGTAAGTGCGTGTGTGTGTTTGTGTGTGTGTGTGTGTGTGTTTGTGTGTAAGTGTGTTTGTGTGTGTGTTTGTGTGTGTGTGTGTGTGTGTGTGTGTGTGTGTGTGTGTGTGCGTGCGTTTGTATGTGTGTGTGTGCCTCTCTCTGTTTCTGTCTCTGTCTGTCTGTCTGTCTGTCTGTCTGTCTCTCTCTCTCTCTCTGAGTGTGTGTGTAGGGGTGGGGGGTGGGGGGAGTAGGCGGGGGAAGGGGCTGGGGGGGATCTTGGATCTTGCTATTCTGTCTCTCTTTCTCTATGACCACACATGATTCTCTTAGACAGACAGACAGACCGAAAAACAGGCGAAGAAGGATAAAGAATGACTTGGAGCTTTCCGAAAGCGAACTGACAAGGAAACCACCAGCCGTATGGAAACTGATTCAGCAACTGAATGCCGGAACGTGAAGCAGATGTGAACATTCTCTCGTTTTTTGTTTTTTTTTATAATAATGCTGCAACTTTTCCTTCCCCAATTTCTGAGGCCTAAATCTCTCTCGTGTGTATACTGTTGTCGTTGCTGTTGTTTGTTGTTGTGTGTATAAAAAAAACAACAACGAAACTGGATGCAGACACGGGTCAGCTTTGAATGGAGGACACTTCACAACATATATACATACATGTGTGTGTGTGTGTGTGTGTGTGTGTGTGTGTGTGTGTGTGTGTGTGTGTATTTATATATTTATATATATATATATCAGTGTGTGTGTGTGTGAGTGTGTGTGTGTGCGCACGTGTTATTACTGTCGTTTACGTGGGACTTCTGTTGTTTAAAAAAAACCGTAACAGATCAGTGAAATTAGTGAACTATACAAACCAGATGATAACGAACTAAAAACACACTGTTCACATGAAGCATAGCCTTCCAATGGCTAGATGCTAACACAGAATCCAACAACCCGTCCTATCCTCCCCACAAGTAAGGAAGAGTAAAAAAAAAAAATAAAAAAAATAAAATAAAATAAATGATAAGAAAAGCGCCGTTTCTGCTCTCTCCCCCCTGCTGGAAGAGTGTTTCCACAAACGCCGTTCGGTGCTATCCCGTCTTGCCTTGCTTCCGGAAGTGACGAGATCAAAAGGGAACGCCAGCAAGACTGCAGTCAGCTGGGAGGTATTCTTTGAGATCTTTTTTGTTGTTGTTTTGTTTTATGAACGACAACTGTGCACACAGAAAGTACCCACGGTTCTATAGGCGGCAAAACATACCGGAAGTAGGACAGGCGTGAAGTTTCTGCGGCAAAACTGCATTCCTTACATAACAACTAAAAAGTAGGTCAAAATATAACCAAGAAAAGCAAGTTAACCATGGCAACAAAAAAAAAAGTAAGTCAAAACATATCCTCAAAAAGTCAACTGGTTTTTCACGAGTGAACAAAATGATTATTGTTCATTTGTTTCTGAAATTGCGTTAGTGTGTGTGTTAGTGTGTGTGTGTGAGTGTGTTGTTGTTGTTGTTGTTTTGTTTTGTTTGGATTTTTCTGCCATTCAAATATTACACTTCTAACATAAATGTTCTCCCTTCGCCTTCGCTCTCCCTGCCACTACCAATACATTCACCAACAAAACACCAAGACCAACACCAACATCAACAACAACAACAACAGCAGAGAAACAAACAAAACTTACCCAGAATTCAGTCGTTCTTCTTCTCATCGACCAGTCTCCGCGTACCGGCCTGTTCCAAAGGTCTGTCAGTTCGTTTTGTTGATCACGTGATTGCTTTCGTTTTTCCGATTGTCGAACTCTGGAGCTAAAATAAAAACACCACCACCAATATGGCCAAACCGTTCTGTGAAGCTGTTCTCATGTCCTTCGTTGTCTGTTTGTTTGTTTGTTTATCCTGCCAGCAGCAGCAGCAAAAACAATTACTGTCTTGATCAGCGCCTCGCACACACCTTCTTCAACGTAATGTCCTGATACACCTGGCAAGCTCGATTACTTGACTGATGGTTGTTGATGCGAACTTGTAAATGTCACAAACTGGACTGTAGTGAATGCAAAGCTTCTGTTCCCAGCTGACGACAGGCGGAGGCAATATCACTTAAAGCGCAATGACCCGCGGCAGGCAATGTCTGCATGTTGGTGAAGTCACACATCAAGTATCCCACACCCACTGGTGGTCACAGAGTTTGGGAGTAGAAAGAATCTGATGACAGGCATGGACGCGATACGACACGGGGCCGACACTCAAACCTCTCACCAGTCAGCTAACTGACTTACCCACTGGGCCCAGCGATACCCTTTCCACAGCACCTCCCCGCGACCAATACAATGCCTGGCGTGCACAATGCCTGCTGCTTTAAAAAGCAAGAGCGCCGAGTGAGCGGTGTCAGTAAGTGAGCGGGCGAGTCGTGGCGTGAGTGATCTGGATAGGGGTGGGGCGGGAGGAGGGAGGATTGTTTACCTCGCCACTCTTGACCACGTGGTTTCTCCACGCGCTCCTCTCGCTAGTTCCGGTTCCGGTTCCCACTCAGCGCGAATTTGTTTCTATTTATTCTATTTTAGTTTATTTAAGAGGAAGTAGTTGTTATAGACTGCTTAAAGTTAAGTTCATGTTGAGTGACGCGCTCTTCCAAAAAAAAACCAACAACAACATAATTTTGATTCCAAAGAATGTTGTTGTTGTCGTTGTATTTGACACAAACTATTTAGGAAGAAAAAAAGGGAAAAATAAAAACCAAAAAACCAAACCAATCATTATCATCTACATTTGTAAAGTACAAATCAAAATAATCGATGGGAAATGAAATAGACATTGAATGATTTTATTTTTCCACCTTAAGTTTGTTTGGAGGATTTTTCGGATTTTCCCCTCTTCTTTTCTTCTTTTTTTTTTCTTCCCTCTTTTTGCAAAGACTTCAACCGTGATCACATATTACAGAACACAACAAACATCTTCCCTCACCTGACCCCCCAAAAAAAAACCTGACGGAGGAGATAATGCAGGATCTTCGAGGAGTGTACGGCAGATGATTCATTCAGTCGACGACTGGCTTCAGTCCACAGTAATGGTTATCACAAACAAGCACTGCGAAACATTGCGTTCACAGGAGTGGTGGAGAGAGAGACAGACAGACAGACAGAGACAGAGACAGAGAGAGACAGAGAGAGACAGAGACAGACACAGAGAGAGACAGAGACAGACAGACAGACAGAGAGATAGATAGATAGAGAGAGAGAGCCCACAAGTCACACTGTTCCAGAACGGAGAGAATAAGCCTTCATTCACTGACCAGTCGTGGGATTTTTGGGAAACGCACACACATACACACACACTCCCACTTCGGGGAGAGAACGGTTTAATAATTTCTTCCTCAGTTTTTATCAAAACACACCTACACCTACACACACACACACACACACACACACACACACACACACACACACACACACACACAACGGATAGGCGCGCGCGGTGAATTGCATGCCGCTCCCTCACTAACCCGTACCCCACTACCAACACCACCACCATACACCACACACCACCACACACCTTCAAAAAGCACCACAGCTTCCACATTTCCTTTCTTTCTTTTTCTCCACCTCTCTCTCTCTCTCTCCTCTTCGCGTCAACTGCGCACGTGCCGAACAGCGAGTCCTTTCCGTGGCGTTTGTGGTGGTGGCGGTGGCGGTGGTGGTGGTTGTATAGGTGGTGGTGGTGGTTGGTGAGTGTAGTCGTCCGCGGTGGCTTAGAGTTACTACACAGCGCAGGGGTCGGGGTTGGGGGGGTAGGCGTCGATGATGTTGACAGATGGGGGCGACTGCTTGTTTCAGAGAGGGAGTATGGATGTTCGGGAATCCTGTGCATGATGGGTTTGTGTGCGTGCGTGCGTGCGTGTGTGCGTGTGCGTGTCGTGTTGGGCGTTGTTTTCTGGGGTGGGTGGGGAGGGGAGAGGGGGTGGGGGGGGAGAGTGTGGAGGGTCCTCCTCCTCCTCCGCTTCCTGTGCAGTTGTTTCCCTTGTTCCAGACGTGGGCAGCAGAAGCAGTGTGTGGATGGAGTTCAGGCATGCAGTGAGTGATAGGATGGTTCACGCTGCAAATTGATGGCTTGTTGATTTGATCCATTTCCTTCCCTTTATCTCCCTGAAGGATAGAAGAAAAGAAGAAGGAAAAACAAACAAACAAACAATCACAAATAGATATAGAAACAAATGAAAAATAAATGGAGAAACAAATCATACACAAATACACAACTAAACGAATACATGAAATGAAATAAACAAGCACAAATAACTTTCGGAAGCGCAAAGCTTCGCTAGCGTGCGAGCACGAGCATGCGCGCGCGTGCGTGTGTCTGTAAGTGTATGTGCACGTGCATGTATGTGCGTGCGTGAATGCGCGCGCGCATGTGTGTGTGTGTGTGTGTGTGTGTGCGTGCGTTCCTCTGTGTGAGCGTATGTGTGTGTGTGTGCGCGCGCGTAGGTGTGTGCGTGTGTATCAGTGCGTGCGTGCGTGTGTGTGTGTGTGTGCGTGCGTGCATGTGTTCGTTTCAGATAATCCCCTCCTTCAAACAGTTCAGTGCCAAATCCCCCCAGCTCAGCCCCATGCAGCCATCTGACAGTCCCCCCATTAACCTGACCCCTCCCCCCGGCCCCTCTCTCTCTCCCTTCTCCACCCCCCTCTCTCTCTCCTCAACCCCCCTCTCTCTCTCTTCTCCACCCCCCTCTCTCTCTCCTCAACCCCCCTCTCTCTCTCCTCAACCCCCCTCTCTCTCTCAACCCCCCCCTCTCTCTCCCTTCTCCACCCCCCTCTCTCTCTCCTCAACCCCCCCCTCTCTCTCTCCTCAACACCCCTCTCTCTCTCTTCTCCACCCCCCTCTCTCTCTCCTCAACCCCCCTCTCTCTCTCTCCTCAACCCCCCTCTCTCTCTCAACCCCCCCTCTCTCTCCCTTCTCCACCCCCCTCTCTCTCTCCTCAACCCCCCTCTCTCTCTCAACCCCCCCTCTCTCTCCCTTCTCC
>NC_134882.1:16601414-16623914 GCF_041734735.1 Babylonia areolata
GTGTGTGTGTGTGTGTGTGTGTGTGTGTGTGTTGTGTGTGTGTGTGTGTGTGTGTGTGTGTGTTTCTCCCTCCGCCACTCTTTCTCGCTCTCTCCCTCTCACATTCTCCCTTTCTCTCCATCCCTCTTCCGCCCCCCTGGTCCCCCCACCCACCCACCTTATCCCACTCTCCCCCCCCCCATCCCTCACACACACACACACACACACACACACATATATATATATATATGCAGCGTGTGTTCCCCCCCTTCCCCCCCTCGCTCCCCCCCCCCCCCCACGCCCCTTGGTAATGAATGATCTGACCACCAACGACAAACTCAGCAGTAGGACTGACTACTCTAGTCACCAGCAACAACAACCTGCCGGTGCCATGGCTGCCAAATACCAAGGGTATCAGTTTGCACTTGTGTATCGCCCCGACAGACGTCGGCCATCCAATATCCCCTACCCCCACCTTCCTCCCCTCCCCCCTCCCCCCCTCGCCCCCCTCTCTCCCCCCCAATTAATCCGGCAACGACCGATACCGCATGATGAAGTTGAGGCAGAATGGGGTGAGGAGGGGAAGGGGCGGAGGGTGGAGGGCGCCGGAGGGAGGTGGAGTGGGGGGGGGGGAGGGACTACAAGTCTCACCACTGGTGAACCGCTAACGACGGAACAAGGGGTTGAGTCGGGTCGAGTCGAGTTTAGATGGGTTTTTTTTATAGTTTATAATTTATTTTTATCTTTTTTTTTTTAGTTTAGTTTCGTTAAATTCCGTGTAGTTTAGTTTTTAGTTTAGGTCAGATTAGTCTTGTTTCGTTTAGTTTAGTTTAGTTAAGTTTCTCTCACCTCCTCCCTCCCCCCATCCTCCTCCTTCAAATCTCCTTTTTCTTTCTCTCCAATCCTTCCTTCCTCCCCATATTTTCCCTCTCCGTTTCTTCCCTCGTTCTCAGCCTCAAAGCTCAAGTGGCCATCACCTGAAGCCAGGCCCCTCAACTATCTCTCCCTGTCCCTGTCTCTGACATCAGGAACCAGAAATGGTCGGCCTTACAACGTAAAGCCAACTGTTCCCGCCTTGTGTGAATTCCACAGCAGCAGGCGCGCGCGTGGCTGAATGCCACATGACACGAATGATAAGCTGTGGCTGCCTTCACCTCTACACTCCATCTCGCTCACTACGATCGGCTTCGAATCCACTCTGTTTACGCATACCCAGATTCAAACACTCTGTCTCTGGACCTTGCGATTGGAATGAACTTCCTCTTTCGCTTCGTCAAGTCTCCACTCTCAGCTCTTTCAAGTCTGGCCTTAAAACCCACCTCTTCCCAACATAGCCTCCCTTGCCTGCCCTTCCTTGTCTTTAGTTTCTACAGTTTTAGAGTTATGCATGCGTGTGAATGACTGGTGCGAAAGCGCTTTGGTTTGTCTCTGCACAAGATTCAGCGCTATATAAATACCATTATTATTATTATTATTATTTTAAGCAGCTTGGGTCAACTCTCAGTCGAATCTACCCAGGTAGGTAGCTGCTGTTGTGCAAATGACTCCGTGTTTGTGAAGCGCATAAAGACTGGTCTTTGACCGAGGATATGCGCTACATAAGTATCCGTACTCGTATCATAGTCAGCATCATCTCCCATGGGAGGTGTCACGTCTCAAAGCCTTTAAGGGCCATTGGAGCAGTCAAATTCATACCCACTGTATACTCGGGATCGAAAGACGGGGCCCAATCCTCTCTTTCCGCCATTCTAGCATTCCCCGGACTGAAATCAGCGACCCATCAACACCTGGGCAGAGTCAGCAAAGTCGCAGAAAAGTCCCTTCCCCAAGGACACTACACCATGTTGAAACGGGGCCTCCAACCCTGATCACTGTCCAACACTGGACCAGCTGTGCACGTGCCAGTTGCATTGCTTGGTTCTAACTTTTTCACAGTTACACGTGACTAAATGCCTACGTTGACCGAACTACGCCATTGGTCAGTTCCATACTACACACAGTTAGTAGCGGGATACGACCGCACTAGGTTCTTCCGTCCGAGCAATGCGACTGGCTCGCGCCGGAAATCCAACACCTTACCGATTCTGCCTTAGCGCTTGCGAGAAAGGGGTCGGCCTACATTTCCAAATTATGTACTGTTAGTGCCGCTATTTCAAGTCAAAGTTATGAGTTTTCGATTCTTGTAATCCAGTCAAAAAAAAAACAAAAAAACAAACAAACAAACAAACAAACAAAAAAATTGTGAGCACCTTTATACGAAGTTTTAATGTTTACGTTGACTACTTTGAAAAAAAAAAAAAAAAGATTTTGCCGTGAATTTGAGATAGTCTTGTGTCGTTAATTACATGTTCCTTCTATACAGTTCTCTCCTGTGCAGATTGTCAGCTTTTCTTAGCTGCTTTAATAAGTCTTTATTTATTTGTTTACTGCTTTTAGTGTTCTTTAGCTTTTGTTTTTCTGCTCTTGTGTTCTTTCAGTTTTTTGTTGTTGTTGTTTTTACTGCTATCATGTTATCTGTTTCTTTATTGCATACGTGTTCTTTAGTTAATTTTTTTAATTATTGCTTTAGTCTTCTTTATTACTTTAATTGTTCTATACGTGTTCTTTATTTCTTTAATTTTTTTATTATTATTTGCTTTAGTCTTCTTTATTACTTTAATTGTTCTATACGCGTTCTTTATTCTATTATTATTATTATTATCATTATTATCATTAATTGCTTTAGTCTTCTTTATTACATTATTTGTTCTATACGTGTTTTTTTTTATTCTATTATTATTATTATTATTATTAATTGCTTTAGTCTTCTTTATTACTTTAATTGTTCTATACGTGTTCTTAGTTGACTGGGGTTGTTTTTGTTGTTGTTGTTGTTTTTTGGGGATTTTTTTGTTTTTGTTTTTTTGTTTTGTTTAGTCTTCTTTATTACTTTAATTGTTCTATAGTTTTTTTTACTGCTTTAGTAATCTTCAGTTTTCTTTGCTGCTGTAATGTCCTTTATCAGCCTTTAAAAATATTGGTTGACAAAATGTCGTACATTATTTCCAAAGTGTTATTCCTTTCAGAAAAAAAAAGTTCGTATCTTAGCTCTGGAATGTTGTGTTCGTGCGCAAAAACAGTAACAATCAGAGAGGGTGTGAAGTTTCTGTCGCCACCGCGCTTCCGAAACGAAACGAAGACGAGACGATTTTTTGTTCAGGAGGGCAATGGAGTAAACACAACCGCTCTCTCTCTCTCTCTTTCTCTCTGTGTGTCTCTCTCTGTGTCTCTGTCTCTGTCTCTCTGTCTCTCTCTCAACAACCAACCGAAATACAAACAAGTGCTAAAAAAAAACCCAACAACAACAACAAAACAAAGAACTCCCACCCCCACCCCCACCCTCCCAAAGAGCCAGCTATCTTTCTCTGTTCCCACTGATATTCGTGACGTGATCTTGCTCTGTTGTTTTTTTTTGTTGTTGTTGTTGTTTTTTGTTGTTGTTGTTTTCTTCTTCTTCTTCTTCTTTAAAGGGAGTGGGGGGGTGGGGGGGGGGTATCTTCCTTGTCTGAGATAGTTAAAAGAACCTTTCATTTGCTGAGGAATTTGATAAAAAGGCTGTCCCGTTTTCTAAGAGTTTTCTGTCTTCAGCATCCTGACCTTCTTGATTTATACCTACGTACCTGTGTCTGTTCATCTTCTCTCCACAGTTTTATGTCTGGTTAAGGAGTCACCCCTCGCGGTTGATGGGGGGGCAGGTAGCCTTAAAGCACTCCCCACATTTCGCAAAGACTGCTGCATACATGTGTGAAAACCGTGAGCCCAGCTGATGAGGACATACACTGGTGACTGTGCAAGTAATGAATATATGTAGCGTAGCTGTGTCATACGCTGGCGACTGTGCAAGTAATGAATATATGTAGCGTAGCTGTGTCATACACTGGCGACTGTGCAGGTAATGAATATATGTAGCGTAGCTGTGTCATACACTGGCGACTGTGCAAGTAATGAATATATGTAGCGTAGCTGTGTCATACACTGGCGACTGTGCAGGTAATGAATATATGTAGCGTAGCTGTGTCATACGCTGGTGACTGTGCAGGTAATGAATATATGTAGCGTAGCTGTGTCATACGCTGGTGACTGTGCAGGTAATGAATATATGTAGCGTAGCTGTGTCATACGCTGTCGACTGTGCAGGTAATGAATATATGGAGCATATCTGTGTCATACACTGGCGACTGTGCAGGTAATGAATATATGTAGCGTAGATGTGTCATACACTGGCGACTGTGCAGGTAATGAATATATGTAGCGTAGCTGTGCAACAGGCATGAGATGTCTGTTGGCGTTGGGGCCACTCAAACAAAACGGTAGTCTAAGGTTGAGGCTCCCAGTATAGGAAAGACAACTTGGATGTGTGTGTGTGTGTGTGTGTGGATGTGCATGTGAATATGTGTGTGCATGTGCATGTGTGCATGCATGTGCATATGTGTATGTGCGCGCGCGAGAGAGAGAGAGAGATAAAGAGAGAAAGGTGGGCGAGAGAGATAAGGAGAGATAAAGAACAATATATATGTAAAGAGAGAGAGGTGTGTGTGAAATCACTGGGTATCATACCGCCCATTATGACTCTCCAGATTTTGGCTATGCTTTAACAAATTACGATATATCCGTGTAAAAAAACATATTAAAAAGAAGAAGAAGAAGAAGAAGATATTTGGTTTCCATTTTTATGAGGAAAAGGGGAAAATGTATTGATAATACAATACATTCAATATCTCCCTTACATGCATAGTATGAACATGTGACCACAGCCGTACGTAGCTCCGTGTGAGCGATTACATGAATATAATCACATGCCGGTTGCATTTCTTGGTATTTCCAGTATGCAACCTGTCTCACAGAAACATTGACAAACCGCGTCTCTCTCTCTCTCTCTCTCTCTCTCTCTCTCTCTCTCTCTCTCTCTCTCTCTCATGATGTCGAGATATGACCCGTTCCACACATACGATTCTGGTGTAACACCTGCACGTGATCTCAAACACATTTTCTAACACTTTCGCCCATGTCTGACTCTGCTGAACCACCGGTTTCTAAATGTTATCGTTTTGTTGTTGTTGTTTTTTTCCAAACACAGCAAGGTCATTAATTTTTCCCGAAAGGACCAGCCACACCAGTCAGACAGTGACTGCCCATTCGAGGGCCTACCGGGCCTAGCCAACAACTTGATGTGAAAATAGAAGTCAGGCTGCCCGAAGCGGAACCTAAAATATCAAATGTATTTTGTTCTGGGGCGTGACTTGCTGAGGAAAACATAATTATGTTATACACAAACAGCCCCCCCCCACCCCCCTCCCTTTTCTCACTCCCCACTCCCACCAGACTCCCATGCACACAACTGTCAAATACACGAGGAAAAAAGAAGAAGAAGAAGAAATTTATGTTTTCAACTTTTGAGTGCAGATATCTTTTCAAATGTTTGCCTTTTGCTTATTTTCCCATATACTATATTTCAACACACACTTAACTCTTACTAAGATATATATATATATATATGTGTGTGTGTGTGTGTGTGTGTGTGTGTGTGTGTGTGTGTGTGTGTGTGTGTGTGTGTATCGTCATCATTGTTGTTTACTTATTCATTCATTTATTCATATTCATTATCACCATTTCTCGTTGTATTTTATTTTATTTTATTTTATTTTTTTCCTCAAGAACCTGACTAAGCGCGTTGGGTTACACTGCTGTTCAGGCATCTGCTTAACAGATTTGGTGTAGCGTGTAATTATTTATGGACTGGTCCGAACGCTGTGACGCTACCTTGAGAAACGGAAAGTGAACTGAACTGTGTTTTGAGTGCAGTCCTTCCGACATTTCTCCAGACTCTGTCGCCATTGGAATGCTGTATCCAATCTGTCATCGGATCACTGCTTTGGGCTTTATGATGTGGATATGTATGCACGAATTTAAAGTCAGGTTCAGACGGTCATCCTCAATTAACATTCCGCGAAACGTGCCCGTGTGTCAGCACCTTAAAGCTGTGTGATGTGGAAAACATGCCCCACAAAATGGCTACCACAGTTTTCTGGAAACAGATTTAATGAATGACCGGAAAAGACAGGCGCAAACTTACGGCACGGCAGCTTTTCTTTAAAACAGAAAGACAGAAGCAGTATAAATGAGAGAGAGAGAAGAGAGAGAGAGAGAGAGAGAGAGAGAGAGAGACTGTTTAACAAGGGAAGTGGAATAAGCATGCATGGTTCTTTACATCGAGAGAGAGAGAGAGAGGAAGACACACAGACCGACAGAGATAGAGAGACAGAGAAAGAGCAAGAGGGAGGGAGAGGGGCACAGAGAGATAAATAGAAGCACACACAGAGAGAAAGAGGGTGAGGGAAGGAGTGAGACAGAGGCAGAGAGAGAGAGAGAGAAACAGAGAGAGAAAGAGACAGACACACAGCGCCATCCACGTTAGTGATTCTTCCCTCTTGATAGCGAACTGCACACACACCGGCACTCATGTAACAACATCCACCTTTCCCCCATCTTCTTCAGATTGTTGTTTACAACGCTACTGCCGTGTCGTAATTTGCAAGCGATAACCGCCACAACCATCCCCGATCCATTACAGCCCTCTTCTTCCCAGTGACTATCAGCATCACCCACACGGAACACAGCCTTCCATCATCCCCCTCAGCAGAACTTCAAAGTGCCCACCAGTCTCCGCTAGGGACAGACGAAGATGAACGTTTCTTGATTTCGCGAGGTGATGCTGCCCGTAAATACCGCATTCCATTACAGGTTTATGTCTGGGGCTGAGAGTGTCTGGGTGATGGTAATCGCCAGTTGTTGTGGCATGCCGCACGCGCGTTCAATTCCTTGGCAGGTCGCACACACACACACACACACACACACACACACCTGTCCACACGCACTGCTGGCCCTATGTTTGAGAACGAACCTGTTTGGGACCAACTCGTCGTGAAGTTCTGTTTTTAGTTCTGGTGGGTGTGTGGGTGAGGGGGGGGGGGGGGGGGTGGCGGTGGGGAGTTGGGATTGATGGCATTTCAAATATGAAAATTGAGTGCTGTGTGGTTAGAAGATTTTCCACGAGAAATTTATTAATCATCAATGCGCGTGAACGTACAAGCACGCGCGCGTAAACACACACACACACACACACACACACACACACACACACACACACTCACAGACGCACACACACACACACATACATGCGCGCATTCACACACATACACACAAACACTCAAGCAAATACGCCGCCCACCCCTGCACACCTGCATTTCACACACAAGTGTCCGAACACAACGTTCAGATGTTCGTCTCCAGCTGTTACGGGTAAATCGGCTCATGAATCAAGACCTTAAAGCTGTGTGGTGGGAGGAACGTTTTCGACACACGAAAACGTGTTTCTGGAATTTGTTCTGGAGTACAGGAAATGACAGCTCTTCTAGAACACCGGTAAGACAAATTAATGAATAAAAAGCGCAAAGGTATGGCAGCACTGCTTTTCTTGAAGCAGTCTGACCATTACAGCTAAACAACTAATTGTCTGGCATAAACATGTGAACAAGTAGCGAAAAGAGACGGACAGACAAAGACGTCTTTCTTTGCGCTTGTCATTTGTGTAACCGGAGTTCTAGAACAGGCAAAGACAGAGAAACGCACGGAAACAGAGACAGTGACAGACAGACAGAGCCAGAGGCGTAGACAAAAAGAAAGAGGGAGAAAAACAGAGACAGCAAGCCACACGCTGTCATTCTAACTGTTCTAGTAATACTGTTAACTGGATATTGTTATTCTCGAAACAGTATTAAACTAAAGACCTAGTCAGCTAATGTACAGCTGGCTGTTGTGCCACCCATTCTAAAACCACTATTAACCACAGTCCCAATTAGCTAACGTACAACAGGTTGCCATGCTAACTATTCTAGAAACACTATTAAATACAGACCCAGTCAGCTAATGTACAACAGACTGCCATGCTAACTATTCTAGAAACACTATTAAATACAGACCCAGTCAGCTAATGTATAACAATCTGCCATGCTAACTATTCTAGAAATACTATTAAATACAGACCCAGTCAGCTAACGTATAAGAGGCTGCCATGCTAACTATTCTCAAAACAGTATCAACTACAGACCCAACTAGCTAACAACAGACCCACTCAGCTAATGCATAACAATCGGCCATCAACTACAGACCCAACTAGCTAACAACAGACCCACTCAGCTAATGCACAAAAGGCTGCCGTGCTAACTATTCTCGAAACAGTATCAACTACAGACCAAACTAGCTAACTACAGACCCAACCAGCTAAAGCACAACAGGCTGCCATGCTAACTATTCCCGAAACAGTATCACAAGTAGCTAACTACAGACCCAGTCAGCTAATGCATACCCTTTTAACCTGTTCCAAACAGTCATTCACTACACTGCCATGTCGTAATTTGTAAGCGTTGAATGCCCTGTCCTCTACACCACTCTTTCAACCATCAACGTCATCCACACGGAACAGAACATTCCATCAACCTCTCAGTGCGACTTCAAAGTGCCCACCTGCCTTTTTGCTAGGAGCAGTAGACGAAGATGACGGTTTCTTGATTTCACGAGGCGAGGCTTGCTGTAAATAACACATCCCATTACAGGCTTTATGTGCGGGAGATGATAATCACCGGCACGTGCATTCGTGTCAGGTCGTACACACCTGTCCACATCACCGCTGGCGGAAGTTAGGGAACAAACCTGTTTAGGATCAACTCACTGTGAGGTTCTATTTTTAGTTCTAATGCGGGGAAAAGATGGTATTTTTCGTATCTAATTAAGGTGATATTGTTGTATCGTTGGTAACGATCCACACAACAGGTCTTTGTCGAACAACATGCACACTCACATACATTGTGTGTGACGTTCTAAGGCCACAGTATCTGTCATTGTCAAGGCTTGTCGGTTACATAATTTATAATGAGTGATTTATACATACTTATGGCATGCAAATATTTCGTGATAATGTTACTGGGAAACGTGGAAGTGGATGTGATCAAGCATGCATTTGGGTGCATGTGTTTGGCATCAGTTGTTTGTTTATTTGGGAGAACAAAAATATGATTTCTTATTATAAGATGAGAACAAGGTTGATTTGTTCACACACACACACACACACACACACACACACACACACACACACACACACACATGAAGGAGTTAGATTTAAATATTTCGTTTTCACTACAGGAATGTTACATCACGGTTGAAAAAGTCCAATGGTAAAAATTTCAGCTTAAAGAAAAAAAAAAAAAAAAAAAAAAAAAAAAACCAACAAACCACCGGTAATTCGGAGTTACATAAAAATACACATAAATGTATGGTTTCATGGGAAAACATTACCAAAACGATTTTCATAAGAGGCAAACTATTTCTCTAATCTGTAGATTGAAAATGAATTGCTTTAAGACCAACTATGTCAGTAATGTTTCTTGCATCTGTGGTGCTCACATAACAGCCCATCATATATCAACTTGCGATATGTTAAAGTCTCACATCCCTGAACCGAAATCATCTACAGTGTTAACATTATTAATGTATGACTTTTTCAACTCCTTGTTAAATAGTCCAGTTGGTTCGCTGTTATAGTTGTTAGTTTTTCATTAGAAAGATGTTATATTGTTACGCTTTTTTAAACAAAACTTAAATTAATCATTTTCTATATGTAACACACACACACGCGCACGCGCACATACTTTTACTTACTCGCATCTGTACACAGTAATTTCTCCCCCCTCCCACCTCGATTTCTTTCCTACCCTCGTCTAATATCATTTACACTGAAAAGACGTTAAACTAAAGAACGAACACACACACACACACACACACACACACACACACACACACACACACACACACACACATACACACACACACACACACACACACACACACACACAAACACGCTCTCTCTCTCTCTCCCTCCCACCTCGATTTCTTTCCTACTCTCGTCTAATATCATTTACAGTGAAAAGACGTTAAACTAAAGAACACACACACACACACGCTCTTCCTCTCTCTCGCCTTTCTCTTCTCTCCCTCCCTCTCTCTCCTCTCTCTCGCCTTTCTCTCCTCTCCCTCTCTCACGTACAACCCACCCATTCCCCCAACCACTCCCCCTGTTCACTTGGTTCGTTCAGTGACTTGGCTGTCTGATCTCGCTCTGTCCAGTCACTGTGTATCCTCCATCTCACTGCCAACACAGCGAGACACCACCAATAGAAACGATAACGTATGGACACGAGACACGAAATGGCCGTGCAGATTGTGGTCCTCAGTGTGTGTGTGTGTGTGTGTGTGTGGGTGGGTGTGTGTGAGACAGGTAGAGAGAGTGTGTGAAGGGAGGATGTGTGTGTGTGTGTGTGTGTGTGTGTGGTGTGTGTGTTCTTTCTTTCTTTTGTTTGACATCTTTTCACTGTTAAGTGATATTAGACGGAGGGAAAGTGTGTGTGGAGGGGGTGGGGGCGGGGGGGGGGGGGGGGGGAGAGAGATTTAGTATGTGTATGCTTGTGCGTTGCGGTTAGGGGTAATGAAAAGAGGTTGTGGGATGACTGAGACAGGGATAGAGACATGAAAAGCGTCAAAAGGAAGTGCTGCAAAAGATTGGACTGACAGAAAGTAGGTATATAACTATCTCAAACATTCCTACAGCAGCTTATTTTACAATGCTTATTTTAACAAACATAATCAATCAAAGTAGATTTCAATGTAAATGATACCCAACAGGACTTTGATTCAAACATTCAGAAAAATGTCGGAGTAATGGATGATTATTCAAAACATCTTCCAAGGTCAAATACGTGTCCTGTGGTCAGTGAGCTTTTTTGAAGACGAGTTGGCTTGTTCTTGGACACTCGACAAGAATGTGATGAACATTTACTTCTTTTCCGCATAAACACTGTATGTTTTTGCTATATTTTGTACGTAGGGCATTTAAATGAAATCGATAAATCAAACTTATAATCAGTCTTTACTGGGAAACAGATAGATTGTTCAGGAAAGCCTTGGGGTTGCTCACTGTAACTGGCTTTATACAGTGGCGATAACATTGACAGTCTTTTAGCCTGTTTTCAAGTTGATCAAGGGAAACTTTCTCAATACATCTATAACATTCTTGTAAATCTAATGGAATACTGAGAAGGATTGAGCCATCACAATTGCGCGCCGCCTTTCTGGCAGCCTGATCTGCCCGCTCATTTGAAGAACTCCCACAGTGTGAAGGCACCCAAATGAAAGTTACATAATTGCCTTTGATCGACAATAGACATATTTGTTTCATTTCGGTTGTTATCTCAAGACGTGTTTTTTCATTGGAGATCTATGAGCAATCTTCTTAAAGGAGAATTTGGTTGTCAGTTTTAGAAATATCTTTAATATGATTCAAAGCCATTTGTATGGCTATTAGTTCAGCAGTAAAGATGGGAAAATGTTTACCCAAGTGATACATTTTTGCTCGTAGTTTTCAATTCTGGTATTACAAAAGCCGCTCCCGTTTTTTTTACGTCATCAAGAACTGAACCATCTGTATAAATTTTCACATATTTTTTTGTAATTGAGAGCACACTGTGCTCTTTAACAAGTTAGGTGAGTCATCTTTCTGCAGATATGTGTAGTCTTTTTCAAAGACTGGTTTTTGTTTGGTTTTTTGTTGTTGGTTTTTTGGCTGGGAAGGATGGTTTAGTAGCAATATTTTTTTTACATCAACCTCTGAAGCACTGAGAATGTCTCCAGTAAAAGTATTGATATACTTTAAGGAATGGATCGATCTGGTCCTTTTTGCAAAGTCCTTGTCCGAGTTTAGATTTTCTTCTTCTGTGATTCTTAGAACAAATTATGCAGCAGATGCTTGTGTGTGTGTGTGTGTGTGTGTGTGTGTGTGTGTGTGTGTGTGTGTGTGTGTGTGTGTGTGTGTGTGTGTGTGTGTTTGTATGTGCGTGCGTGCGTACGTGCGTGTACGTGTGTGTGCTTGCACTTGTGTGTATGTTTGCGTTCAGAAAAAGAATGGCCCATTCAAACCCGAAACGTTTATCATGCAGAAATTTCAATAAGATAGGATAGGAAAGACTAACTTCGTTAATGGTGTAACAAGGCATTAGAAGCACCTGTTATATTCTCTCTCTCTCTCTCTCTCTCTCTCTCTCTCTCTCTAACCGACACAAACCAAACAAAGACACTTCCCAGGGCTATGGACTCATGGGATAGAGAGATAGACTCTGACAACACAACGAATACCAAAGCGAAAGTATCAGACACAAATATCCCCACAAGCACAGCACGATAAGAAAGCAGACTAAACCTGGATTCGTCAATGGGGGAGGGGAGAGGAAGCAGTAAGTTTAACTCACTCAGTACGGCCAGTCCTCTCTTCTCCTCTACACAGACCCTTCGGATGTCCAGTGGGTGTCTCAATGATCCAACCTTTAAAGAGCTTCCGTCGTCAGAATTGTGGTATTCTTTGTCAACATTCACCTCTTCAGTGTAAGAGCCTTCCGCTTGTAATATTTTGATGGTGGTAATTGGGGAGAAACGCTGTTAACGTCGTTTCTTTCGCCGTTCGTATGGAGAGAGTTAAGGCTGGCCTTGGCAAATTAACTGTGTGCACGTGCATTCATCACTCTTCGTTTGTGTGTGTGTGTGTGTGTGTGTGTGTGTGTGTGTGTGTGTGTGTGTGTGACATCATCCTATATGGCAGGACGTTCTGCCCTGTTTCAAACTTCTGCTGAGATGCCAGTGCTCCATGCTGGAATTGCGAATCACTGTACAGATGAGGTGTGGGTGTACTCTCAAGCTACAGTTCCCTGAAACTTCACCGCCATCATTTCTTTTACGAGGAAGGTGGTAGAATTAGTTAAGACGCTTATCTGCCAGCGCAACACACACATACACACACACACACACACACACACACACACACACACACACACACACACACACACACACACACAGAGTAAGATGTTTGCAAGATACACTCAGCGAATTTTGCACGATTTCCATGTGTGCAAGGTCCAATATTAGACAGAAAGAGAGACGGAGACAGAGACAGAGTGACAGAGAGAGAGAGAGAGAGAGAGAGAGAGAGAGAGAGAGAGAGAGAGAGATTTGATTGCAGCTTATCAAATGAGAGAAACAGGTATTGAAATATGTTATGCTGTTTTTGATTATGATATATTTTCGGTATTGTTGCTGACGTCATTAATAGTTTGTAAAATGTGCCTTTCTCGCTCTCCCATAATTATTTCCTGGATGATTTTTTTTTATCATGTGCCTAATACTCGTTTACACTTGTGCATTTTTGTCCTTGCCACTTTCTTTAATGCGTACTTAAGATTGAATCATACAGCTTTTTAAAGATTTATAATTCTTCAATACAATACAATACAATACAATACAACTTGATTCACCCATTTGTAAATTAATTGTACATCCACAGGCTCGACACTCACCCCACACAGTTATCTCAGCCCACAGCCAGGTCCAACACACTCGCAACATGGAAAAGGTTGAACAAAAGGCAAAGAAGCAAGATATAAAGCTAGATACACACAAGAAAGTAACACAAACAAGTATTACAACACAGTGGATATATCCCCCCCCCCCCCACACACACACATACGCCCAAGGCCCCTAAGTATTAATCTGTTCAGCAATCTGTCCCTTGATGACAATCTCATTAGTTCTGGGTTTCTTCTTCCTGAAATTAGTGTCACATATAAGATTTCTGTTACATATAAAAATGGAACACATATCCAGGCTCACACCTTCCGCTACCAATTCCGACCAAGGACAATAACGAAATCATTTTTATCTTCCTCTCTTGCACATTTATTCTTCCGGAACCCTTTTCCCCACAACAAATATAATCACGAACACATTCTTACCACCGGCCTAACGCTCTCTCATTTAGTTCAATTTCTAACCTGCTTCAAAAATTCAACATCACTCTAGATTTAGACATAATAATAATAAAAGACGAGCTCAGACGAAGAACCAAAACATTTTGAATCCTAACGAGGGAGCCAGCTAAACAAAATAACACAAGGAGGGTCGCTGGTACTCAACAGTCTGGCACTTCAGATTTTAGATACATGCATCCTACTTTCATCCTACAGCATTCTCTCTACAAATTTCATTTTCGCATCTCTCTCTCTCTCTCTCTGTCTCAAACCAAAAAGTGAAGTCGACCCGTTGACTCCTCATCCCAGCTTCCGACTCACCAGTCCGACCAATCAGAAGGATGCACACAAAAATCATGCGTTTCGCTCCCTGACAATTAGCAACAAGTTCTTTCGTTTTATTGACATTTAAACTCCAGGAAGTTAGTATCGCACTGAGATCTTCACGACTACTTTTCTTAAAATTAATGCAAATAGTTGGGTTGTCTCGGGGTGGGGGTGGAGGGTTATTCCATTAGACTTATGTAGATTACGCTTTATTCCACAAACATCCTCCTCCTAAATAAACAACACACACACACACACACACACACACACACACACACACAAGTACGTACACACACCCACACACACGCACGCACACACACACACACACACACACACACACAAGTACGTACACACACACACACACACACACACACACACACACAAGTACGTATACACACACACACACACACACACACACACACACACACACACACACACACACACACACACACACACACACACACACACACACACACACACACACACCACAAGCTGTTTCCACAGTCCTATCAACACTCGAATCAACCAACCAGAACGTTGCTCGTCGCTCACAATCCGTCACAATATCAGCACTGGACAAAAGACTGAGTGCGTGTGACGTAGAAAATCACTTAATCCTCCACCGCTAACAACTTTTTTGTGTATCCTCTCTCTCTCTCTCTCTCTCTCTCTCCCCCCCCTCTCTCTCTCTGCGTCTGTCTGTCTCTGTCTTTCTCTCTCTCGCTCTCTCTGTCTCTCTCTCTCTTTGTCTCCGTCCCTCTCTCTCTCTCTGTGCCTCTCTCTGCCTCCGTCTCTCTCTGTCTCTCTCTCTCTCTGTCTCCGTCCCCTCCTCCACCCCCTCTCTCTCTGTCTGTCTGTCTGTCTCTGTCTCAGTCTCTCTCTCTTTCTCTCTGTCTCTCTCTCTGTCTCCGTCCCCCCCCCCCTCTCTCTCTCTCTCCTATCAGACAATGGCATTATGTGAAAACACTTCTAGCGGCCAGCTGTTATTAATTAAGGGGGGACACGGCAGTGCAAAAGAGACCAAAATGATGATTTTTTATGATTTGGGTTTTTGATGGATTTTGATTCTTGAACATCTTTTCTATCATATGCTTAAGTTTTTCCACTGTAAAGATGTCTTTAACAATGAATAAATTGCCATTAAAGATTGCTTGCTGAATCACGGAAGAGTTTATTTCTTTCAATTTCGACGCAAGTCGTCATGTTCTGGCCTTGACATTATACCTTGCACTTGCTCAATGATGAGTAAACCTACAACCATGAAACTTTACATGATTGTTTTATAACACGTTATTGAAGTTTTGTCTGAGTATGTATGAAAATAATTTTTATTCTCTGGGTTTTAATTCATAGCAGTTCCAATCGTTTTACCCATTGTAAATTTTGAGGATTTCGCAATTCCCCAAATTTCCAAAATTCATTAAAAAAACAAAAAACAAAAAAAACAACAAAAAAACCGATAATAGAAGATTCAACACAATATCACGTGAACATGAAGATAATGTCATTGTGTGTCAAGTCCACATAACAAAAAAATGTTTGCATGCACCACATGGACCACAAACCCGATTTCTTTGATACATTGTTTGGCGGCTATTTTGATTTGTTTCCATAGCAACGGGTATTCACAGAAATCTAAGATAACTTTTCCTGTGATCCACAAGTGATGATACACCTAGTAAACAAAAAAGAAAAAAAAGCGATATTGTTGGAGGGAAAAAAGTCGTTATTTGACTGTAGTGTCTGGCCTTAAACAGCGAGTGAGTGTGGAACGGTATTATTGGTGGTGCACGCTATCTCTCTTGGCATATCTGATAGTGCTGCAAGTGGCAGCATTGTATCACACATCTCTTTTATATCTCTTTTTGTTACATCTGTTCTGTTCTGTTCTGTTGGCGCCCGTCTGTCTCGGGAGACAATGGAACTCTGCGCCTGGTTCGGTCAAGTTGTTGAGTTGCAGCGCCTGCAGTCCGATTCTGGATCGGCGGGCTCTGTTGCAGTTGCCGCAGGTGAAAATCGCGCCTGGCTCAGAGGGTACGGATTCTGCCCTCTGTCGTCTGCGCTCTCTCCCCTCTTTCCAATGCTGTTCTCTCTTCTCCTCGCTCCTCTGGACACATGCCTTTACGGTCCTCCTCCACGGTCTTTTGTTACAGAACCGTTTCGATATCGAGACATTGTTTTCGTTTCGTCTTGTTGACAGTAGATGCCGTTTTGTTTTGTTGTTTTTTTGTAAGGAAATTCCGGAAGGAGGAAACAGATTCCAATCTTTCTTTGCCTCCTCTCTCTCCCTCTCCCTACATATATACCTCTCTCTCTCTTTCTCGTTCTCTCTCTCTCTCTCTTTCGCTTTTCACCTCTCCCGCTCTCTCTTCTTCTCTCTCCCTTTCTCTCGAGGGGCCATGGCCTATATAAATAAACCATTCATTCATTCATTCTCCCTTTCTCTCTCCCTTTATCCCCTTTTCTCTCTCTCTTTCTCCTCTCTTCCAATTTCTCTCCCCACTCTCATTCTCTCCCTTTTCTCTCTCTCTCTCTCCCTCTCTCTCTCTCTCTCTCTCTCTCTCTCTTCCTTTCTTTCTCTCTCCCTCTCTCTCTCTCTTTCCCTCTCTCCCTTTTTCTCTATCCCTCTTTCTTGTTCTCTCCCCCCTCCCTGTCTCTCGCCCCTCTCTCCCACGCCCCTCTCTCCCACGCCCTCCCATTCATCTGCTTCTTAACTCTTTCCATACGAACAGCGAAAGAGACGACGTTACCAGCGTTTCACCCCAGTTACCATCATCAAAATATTGCAAGCGGAAGGCTCTTATACTGGAGAGGTGAATGTTGACAAAGAATACCATAGTTCTGACGACGGAAGCTAAAGGTTAGGTCATTCAGACACCCACTGGACATCCGAGGGGTCTGTGTAGAGGAGAAGAGAGGACTGGCCGTACTGAGTGAGTTAAACTGCCAGTGCAAGATAAACCCCTGAATTCGCAAGAAATATAGAACGGGATTTGGATCCTTTCTTTCTTTCTTTCTTTCTTCGCTTGTTTGTTTGTTTGTTTGTTTGCTTGTTTGTTTGTTTGCATCAGACTTTCTAGCTTCCTTGAACTCGTAAAACGGAGTAACCTTTAATAAGGTGGGTGGTCATGGTGGTGGTGGTGGTCGATCTTGACTGGGTACAAATTTCCTCAGGGATCATTCGAGGCTTGCCCAGAACGACCCCGTGAAAAACCTCAATAGGGAGGCAACTACTTTTGAGGTCTGTTTCACCGGGTGAGTGACCGCACTTGCCTGGCTGAGACTAGTAAAAAGTGTCCATTGATTGGGGTCTGGAAGAACAGTTCCATCATCTTCAGTGATGGCACACGCGTCTGATTTACAGACTTCAGGAATTTGTTAAAGATGACTTATTTCTCTTCATTACTTAAAGAATATTTTGTTCATTTATATATCTATTTATATGTCGTAATAATTATTTTTGTTATCATAAGTAGTAGTAGTTGTTGTTGTATCCCGTAATCAAATTAGCCTTCGAGGCTTATGGATCCACTCAGTTTACGCATACCCAGATTCAAACACTCGACTGTTGGCCGCCGTTCTTTCTCTGTCTCTGGACCTTGCATTTGGAATGAACTTCCTCTTTCGCTTCGTCAGGTCTCCGCACTCAGCTCTTTCAAGTCTGGCCTTAAAACCCACCTCTTCCCAAATTAGCCTCCCTTCCCTGCCTCTTCCTTGTCTTCAGTTTCTCCAGTTTTAGAGTTATGCATGCGTGTGAATGACTGGTGCGAAAGTCGCTTTCATTTGTCTATGCACAAGATTCAGCGCTATATAAATACCATTATTATCATTATCATTATGGAAACATGATCATACTCAGCATGACCATCCCCCAAACACGAAGTATAGCTGCCTGCATAAGGGTAACACACGGTCATACATGGGATGGGGGTGGGGGGAGGGGGGGGAGGTGGCCACGCGAAGTTCAGTTCAGTTCAGCTGCTCAAGGAGGCGTCACTGTGTTCGAACAGATCCATATACGCAAGAACACCACATCTGCTGAGCCGATACCTTACCTTACCAGTAGCGTAACCCAACGGTCTTGACCAGGCCTTGAGGGGAAATCAGATAAAACAAAATTAGATTAAACAAATACATAAATAAATATGATATGATATGATAGAAATTATTATTTTAAGATAAAAAAGAAAGAAAATAATAAGAATAATCATAATGATAATGTAAATAAATGAATAAACAAAAAAAATATAGATAAGCACACATACACGCACGCACGTATGCACGCACGTGCACTCTCTCTCTCTCACACACACACACACTCACACACACACACACGCGCGCGCGCGCGCGCGCGCGCACGAACACAATACACACATACCCACTCACGCACGCACACAACACACACACACACACACGCACACACACACACACACACACACACACACACACACACACACACACACACCATAGATACACAGACAGATAGAAGTAAGCGTGTGAGAGTCACAGCCGACGGAGGCGGAAGAGAGAGAGCAGATGGTGAGGAAGATTATCACAACACGAGACCAGCAGGTAACACAGCAGTGTTCGTGCTCGTGTGACCTTGAAGCTGAGAGCTTCTGGAGATTAGGAGATTTAAAAAATAAAGAAAAAAAAAATAGCGGCTTGCGAAAACATTCCTAAAAGGATCAAAACGAGCAATTGGCCTCTGTGTGACAACTGATATCAAACAGTCCTCTACATTTCGCTTCTGTTTCTCCATTGGTGTTTTCAGTGACCGAAATGTGGATCTAAAAACAGGGAGACTGATAAGTTGATCAATATATCAATCAGTAAATACTGCTGATATTGCCACCTGTACATCTTCGTGTCTCTCTCTTTGAAATGCCTTTTTGTCTGTCTTTGCCAGAAATACACGAGGTTCACAGAGAAGTCCATCAATTTCTAATCAGTAAAAGTTGCGGAGATTGTCACCCTGATGTATTTCTTCTGTCTGTCATGTCTTACAGGAGGAAGAGGGGGGGGGGTGTGCCGAGCGGGGGAGGGGGGTTAGGGGGAGGGCGTGGGAGGTGGGAGGTGTTACAGCACTTTCCATGTGCTGTCGATGTACGTGTATGCACAGGGGATAGAATGTGGAGTGATGGCCTAGAGGTAACGTGTCCGCCCAGGAAGCGAGAGAATCTGAGCGCGCTGGTTCGAATCACGGCTCAGCCGCCGATATTTTCTCCCCCTCCACAAGACTTTGAGTGGTGGTCTGGACGCTAATCATTCGAATGAGACGAGAAACCGAGGTCCGGCATGCAGCATGCACTTAGCGCACGTAAAAGAACCCACGGCAACAAAAGGGTTGTTCCTGGCAAAATTCTGTAGAAAAATCCACTTCGATAGGAAAAACAAATAAAACTGCACACAGGAAAAAAATACAAAAACAAAAATGGGTGGCGCTGTAGTGTAGCGACGCGCTCTCCCTGGGGGAGAGCAGCCCGAATTTCACACAGAGAAATCTGTTGTGATAAAAATGAAATACAAATACAAAATACTCTCCATGTGCTGTAGATGTAAGTGTATGCACAGGGGAATAGTACTCTGTAGATGTACATGTATGCACAGGGGATAGTACTCTCCGTGTGCTGTAGATGTAAGTGTATGCACAGGGGATATTACTCTCCATATGCTGTAGATGTAAGTGTATGCACAGGGGATAGTACTCTCCATGTGCTGTAGATGTAAGTGTATGCACAGGGGAATAGTACTCTCCATGTGCTGTAGATGTAAGTGTATGCACAGGGGATAGTACTATCCATGTGCTGTAGATGTACATGTATGCACAGGGGAATAGTACTCTCCATGTGCTGTAGATGTAAGTGTATGCACAGGGGATAGTACTCTCCATGTGCTGTAGATGTAAGTGTATGCACAGGGGATAGTACTCTCCATGTGCTGTAGATGTAAGTGTATGCACAGGGGATAGTACTCTCCATGTGCTGTAGATGTACATGTATGCACAGGGGAATAGTACTCTGTAGATCTACGTGTATGCACAAGGGATAGTACTCTCCATGTGCTGTAGATGTACGTGTATGCACAGGGGAATAGTACTCTGTAGATGTACATGTATGCACAGGGGAATAGTACTCTGTAGATGTAAGTGTATGCACAGGGGATAGTACTCTCCATGTGCTGTAGATGTAAGTGTATGCACAGGGGATAGTACTCTCCATGTGCTGTAGATGTAAGTGTATGCACAGGGGAATAGTACTCTGTAGATCTACGTGTATGCACAGGGGATAGTACTGTCCATGTGCTGTAGATGTACATGTATGCACAGTGGAAAAGTACTCTCCATGTGCTGTAGATGTAAGTGTAACCACAGGGGATAGTACTCTCCATGTGCTGTAGATGTACATGTGTGCACAGGGGATAGTACTCTCCATGTGCTGTAGATGTACATGTATGCACAGGGGATAGTACTGTCCATGTGATGTAGATCTACGTGTATGCAAAGGGGATAGTACTGTCCATGTGATGTAGATCTACGTGCATGCACAAGGGATAGTACTGTCTATGTGATGTGGCTGTGTGTGTGTGTGTGCACAGGAAAGGGGGGGGGGGGGGCGGAGGAGGGGGGTGCAGCACGAGCACTTCAGTCAGTTTGGCCCTGTTGCCATGGAAAGGATACACACTGACCAGCGAACTTTGAAGGAACAGAAGGAAGTAAAAATGAACAGTGTATGGGAAGTGAAAATAAATTCCAGTAATCCTGTCCAAGGGAATTAAAGGGGTTATTAAAAATCCTGTGAGATGGGCTGAAAATCACAGAATATTTTTTTAACGCGAATGGTGATCGTGTCATGATACAAGAAATGTTCCACAATCAATCGGAACTCAACTGGAAACAAAATCATGTTGTTTTTTTAGCTTTGTTTCGTTTATTCCACTTTTCTTCTGAACAGTCAGCCAGGCCTTCACTATTTAAACATAACGGAACTTCCCGTGATTGATTGCATGTCGAGTGACGTCCCTTACTTGATTTTCGGGCAGAAAACAGAGTGAAGGAAAAGGGCTGAAAAACGGGTAAATGTCCATGACTTCGTTTCCGGTCGACTGTGGAATGTTCTCTGGATAACAACATGATGAAATTCTGATTACAAAAATACCGTGGTTTTACGCCCAGCTGATAGGAAAGGGAACACCTTGACCAAGAAGAAGAAGAAGAGGGGGGATAAGAATTAATGATAATAATAATAACATTATTATCATTATTATTATTAGATTCAGTGAACGGAGGATGAATTTTAACAGACAGACAGGTCAGTCAATCTATCCATCAATAAATGTTGCTTACATTGTACACGTTTTCTCTTTCTTTCTCTGTCCCTGTATGTGGAGTGATGGCCTAGAGGTAACGCGTCCGCCGAGGAAGCAAGAGAATCGGAGCGCGCTGGTTCGAATCACGGCTCAGCCGCCGATATTTTCTCCCCCTCCACTAGACCTTGAGTAGTGGTCTGGACGCTAGTCATTCGGATGAGACGATAAACCGAGGCCCCGTGTGCAGCATGCACTTAGCGCACGTTAAAGAACCCACGGCAACAAAAGGGTTGTTCCAGGCAAAATTCCGTAGAAAAATCCACTGCGAAATAAAACTGCACACAGGAAAAATATACAAAAAAATGGGTGGCGCTGTAGTGTAGCGACGCGCTGTCCCTGGGAAGAGCAGCCCGAACTTCACACAGAGAAATCTGTTGTGATACAAAGAAATACAAATGCAAATATAAGTATCTTTTCCCCTGTCTTTGTTAAGAATGCACGAGACGGTGGTAAACGGTGTGGAGTGATGGCCTGGTAGGCAACACGTCCTCATCGGAAGCGAGAGAACCTGGGGGCACGGGATGAAATCCTACACATGCCGGAGGATTAATTCCCTGCCACGAACTACACTTTGAGCGGTGGTCTGCTGGACGTTGGTCATTCGGATAAGGACAGACGATAAACCGAAGGTCCCGTGTTCAGCATGCCCTCAGCGCACGCCAAAGAACCCCACGGCAACAACAAAAGGGTTGTTGTCCTTGGCGAACTTCTGTAGAAAAGCCCAGGGCCATGTCTGCTTGGAGCAGGACCACCTTCGTTTCGCCGCGTGGCCATGGAAAGGGGACACCCTTCACCAACAGAGTGAGACGGGAAGAAGAAAGAGAGCGATAGACAAATAACACAAGGGACAGCATACCAATTCTCACCAAACCTGGAACATAACCTT